>NC_054750.1:16356033-16702047 GCF_018143015.1 Lytechinus variegatus
GTAATTCGAATCGGAAAAGGTGTTAAAAATGTAATCATTACTATATACTCTTAGGAAGGTTGGACAAAAAGGCCACATTTTTACCATCACTGGGCAGCATACTGTCCACTTAACTATTTGTTAAAATCGGTCCAAATTGGGTAATAAAAACTAATAATTAGGTAATAGATTTGCTCAATTGGATAAAATTTGTCCAGAATATACATATTTTTACCAACATACATTACCCAACACACTGGACAGTATGTTGCCCAATTTGAGTGTGTACAAAATAATGTAATCACTAATAGAGTCGAAATATATTTTCCTCTGTGTAATATTGCAATTTAATAGCAGCCGAAATTTTGCTAATTGTGCACGTGAAACCGACGATTAATAGCACAACAATAATAATTGCATTTGACAGCAATGCGAATACGCAGACCCTTATCCCTACCTCGATTGCAAATGCTTTGTTTTAACCCATTGCCAATTGAAGCCCTTCGTATTTCATTTAACTCTTTTCTACTTATTTTTAGAATTTTCATATTTATTTTTAGAAATTCTTATTTTACATTTTCAGCTCTTTATTTTGTTTGTTTCTTTTTTTTGGGGGGGTGGGGGCGGATTTCCTCTCATTTTAAAAGCGAGATTAACATTCCTTCATTTCTTTGCTGACTGTTATGCTTGAGACGTCTGTAATCAAAAGTTTAACGTCATCTCGATCGAAAATAAGTCATTTATACTTTTTGTTCAGAACTGAAATATGAATTTTGGTCTCTTTATATTGCTATGCTATACACATCTGGCTTTTCAGGCGAACGTTCCTGTATACATGTACTTATTTTTAGTCTCTCATCCGTCTTTATCACATTTCTGTTTGTTTATATCGTGCGACATGAGCATTTACTCATAAACAATAACATCGTCAAAGAAACAACAAAAACAGTGCAAAGGAAATAAAATAACGCAAATACAATCGGAAGATTCGTTTTTATCATACCTTTGTCTGCTCTATAATTCCATGGTATGACAGGTCTGAAGTTCTCTGAAAAATAAAACGGGAAAAAAATAGAATCTATCCATTTTTATGTATATTCATCTTAAAAGTAACAGTGAACGTGAAATAACCTTCGCGTCAATGGCGGATGGGGGGTGGGGGCACGGGCCGGCTGTGCCCCCCTTTGAGAGGCACAATCAAAATGTAAAAAAATCCATTAAAACAAATTCCCCCCTTCCCCCCTTGAAGGTGACGACAGTTGTTTTTTTTTTGTCGTGGACGAAATACCCTTATTTTTTGGTTAAAACCCTTTTTTCTTTTCTTTTTGGCTTTTCAAAATTTTCCCCGGGAAAATGTCCCCCCCCCCTTTGAAAAATCCTGGATCCGCCCCTGCTTCGCGTTTAATATGTTAGGGGTAGATTCATGTTACCAGATTGATTGGGGTACATAAAATTGTTTGATTTCGGGGTATGATTCACTTTAAGATAAAGAGGAAAAAATAAATGATTATATCATTTCAAAACCGGCCACAATTCTATTTCCACATTATAAGACCGTTTATGAAATTGTATTGACCGTATTTACCGTCCTACAAATCTACTATTGTAATGAGTTGTAAAAAAAGTTCCCAAATCTGTGAAAAACAATAAACGATGCACCACGTACATCCTCTTACTGATATAACACTGATATAAATATTATTGATAGATCTATTACCTCCTCTTATCACCAAAAATATGATTCCAATCTTTACACATATTACTTCCCAAAATAGGCCTAATGCCTTTGAATCTCAACGTGCTATCTATTATGTTCTTATAAAAAGTGATATTTTTGGCCTCTTTCGATAAGCATCAAAGATAGATAATCCCTTTCTTTAAATTTGAAATGGAAGTCCATCCTTGCACTTTTTTCTTTTCATCACTGAAATTGACACATGAGAACAAAGCATTCCTCGGAATAAACTGATAATTGTGCCTCCTAGAATTCGTTTTAATCCGTGACAGAAAATATTTTAAGAATGATACTTTCTTTCTTGGAGAATTAATATTTGTCCGAGATATTTGCTTCTTGTGTATCAAGTCACACATAGCTGTAGATTGTTATCTATTCATATTTTCATATTGTTCAATCCCTTTTAATCCTTTAAGTGAACCCCCTTCCTGAACTTGAAATGCGCCCCGTATGGTGATCCTGACCCCGATAAAAATCTCAATCAATCGTTTCCGGTCCGGATTGAATTTGCTTCTTTGTTGACCGCTGCATGCATGAGGACATGAAGAAAAATGAATGAAAACTTGCTAAATATGTACATATATTTGACTTTCAATATTGCTTTCCGAGAAGAGTATATGCTTGCTATCATTTTGAAGTCTTTAACCATTAACTTAAATACCAATTTCAAATAATTATTGTAGATATGGGCATGCTAATGTTACGAATGTCAAATTGTATTTATTCGCATTGATTTTGATTAATTATCACACGTCATTATGATCAATGAATAAATCAAGTTGTTTTTTAATCTTGCAGCTGCCTCTAGTGGCATGTCCAAATAACTTTGGGTAAACTACAGAGGCGATGATTGGTTTGAATTAAACTATCATAAGCAAATGAGATTTCAATAAAGAAATAACGCGAGGGCTGACGTATTCTAATACATGAAAGTAAGTCATAAACAAGAGCGTTAATTGCACTAATAACCTACTTAACTTACAAAGCTAACTTTCAGCCAAATATGTCATAGTAATATGACATTTTCTCGCCATTCGCGCTTATCGTGTAAAGATTTTTTTTCTTGTTTGATCGTCATTATTTATTAACATTTATTGATTGATTTGATAATTTAGTCCAATTTTATTGCTGGATGGCAAGAAATGACTACTGAACGAATAACAATGCATGATTATGCTCGAAATTGTAATTTCAGGAACTGTAAAGTGATTAAAGCTATTCCACTCATATATTTGATAAAAATAGTATGGGGTTTATTTTTTTTTATAATGCATTAACTTGGGATAAGATAGTCGGTCAAGCGAGTGAGCCCCTTAAATTCGAATAAGTGGGCAGTTTGTGTACAAAGTCGTTCGGCCGACATTTAACATGTTTAAGGGGAATTCGACGAATATAGATATACATTAAAGAACGAACAAAAGTTATTTCTTCTCTTTTGCAAACCCTACAAACGCAATAATTTCAAATAGTGAACAGACCAGGTCACGGACCTGAAGCTCCAAAAATGTTGATCGCTCGCTTGCTTTTTGCGGTTTATTCGGAATTTTACCCGAGATGTCTGGTCCCTAAAAAAATGTTGGCTCATTATCGCCACAAGGCAAATTGTCTCTTCAGACATCCCCCTCCCCCTTCGCTTTTTTTGCTCGGCAGAATTTTAAGTATATCACCCCACCACACCCTCACACACATACAACTTGTCAATCCTGGGCCCGCCTCTGACATAATCATAAAGACTGATTTTGGCCAATACTAGCTCAAACGAGCTTAAAGATACAAAGGAGAGAAGGACCTTGTGATGACGAGTGACGGGAAGGGGGGGGGGGGGGGCAAGCATCCTCAACAAAAAACGAATAAGTTGATCATGCCCTGCAAACCGATGTTCTTATAAACCTGCCATAATCTCGTCATATAATAATCCTCCATAATAAACGCTAAGATGTGCCCCGTGAGATTTAATTTTACCCCCTTTTTAGTGAAACATTTACTGATATCATGCCAGATTCGAAAGGGGCACTGGTACGACACAGCATTGTTGAAGACTGCATTCGTCATCTATTCTTGTCTGCGTTCTATCATTTGCCATAGGTTGATATTTGGTACATTGCGCGGGAGTCCTTCATTTTTTTGGATTGCCTCATTGTGAGATCACTAACAATACTGGCAAGGACAACTGTGATTGTAATCTCCTTCCTCCCTTATGAATAAGGTACAGTCTGCAGAGATAATCCCAAGTGATCTCAAACAATTGCTAATAAGAGCATAATTATATCTACATTCCTTTTTTAGTAGAAGTTTGAGGGAGCTTGATCGATTTCAACTAATATTAGATGCAATAGCTTCTGCCACCCGATTTTATTTACTTTCGTACGACAAGCTGCATATCATTGAACAGTGTTATAACGATGAATAAACATACATCGTTTGGATTATGTGTAAATTTTTTACAATGCTAAAACCTGCTGAACCCCCCCCCCCCCGCTAAATGTTCACATCCCAGTAGTAAAATAAAAACGATATGAATATTCGGATATTTGTTTTAATTGCTTAGAAAGTGAACATTGTTTAGCTTTAAAACATTTGTTTAGAATATGTTTCTATAAGTTCATAATGGTAAACCAGGTTGATCGCAAATCGTTGGTGAACCAAGAAAGTACAATTTTTAGGCCAAGGATGTTGCAATGACGTGATTTTTTTTTATTGATCATGATGATGGGTCCGGAAGTTGTGGTAAGCCTAAAGTAGTAGTAGTAGTAGTATGAATAGGAAAAGTTGTAGTAGTGGTGGTGGTGGTAGTAAGAGTAGAATAAGAAGAAACAGTAGTAGTAGTAGTAGTAGTAGTAGTAGTAGTAGTAGTAGTGGTGGTGGTGGTAGTAAGAGTAGAATAAGAAGAAACAGTAGTAGTAGTAGTAGTAGTAGTAGTAGTAGTAGTAGTAGTAGTAGTAGTAGTAGAGTAGTAGTAGTAGTAGTAGTAGTAGTAGTAGTAGTAGTAGTAGTAGTAGTAGTAGTAGTAGTAGTAGTAGTAGTAGTAGTAGTAGTAGTAGTAGTAGAGTAGTGGAAGAGTTGTAGTAGTAGTAGTAGTAGTAGTAGTAGTAGTAGTAGTAGTAGTAGTAGTAGTAGTAGTAGTAGTAGTAGTAGTAGTAGTAGTAGTAGTAGTAGTATAGTAGTAGTAGTAGTAGTAGTAGTAGTAGTAGTAGTAGTAGTAGTAGTAGTAGTAGTAGTAGTAGTAGTAGTAGTAGTAGTAGTAGCAGTAGTAGTAGTATACCACTATAGTCATATCAATATCAGTTTGATTGTTATCATAGCTGTTATTGCCCTGTGTTATTGTTTTATTATAATCACCATCATCATCTCTATCACATTTCTTACTATAAACTGGAGGTTTTTAATTTTCTCACCTTCGTCGCTATCATCATCTGGGTTATTTCCCCCTAGAAGACGAGGCAGAGCTGTAATCTCCTGAGATTCCAGAAGCATAATCATGAAGATAATCACGTACTTCAACGTCGTAAACATCCTTCTAAACACGATCCTATGTGCACTCCAACAGAACGGGTGTTTCAGCAGACGACAGCATCAATGTATCGATCAACCGATATCGCAGAATTTCGATCAAAGGATCTTCAAAAGTCAAAACCGCTTTTACGATTAAGTTTTTACATTGAGGAAAAAAAATTAAAAAGAACAGCCGGTATGGATCATATAATATGTTTGCCAAGAAAATAAAATAAAGAGAAAAGACTTTAATCCACTATTGTTTATGCGATGATGATCATGGTAGCTATTTTGCAACCAACGGATTATGATTCTTTAATTTAATAAACGTGTTGGTAATTACAAACGTTGAGGAAGCTTTCGATGGGTATTGATCAAGCATTATAATCCTTGGACAGAACTCCTTAAAAGACGGTCAAAGACTTCAACTGATCTTCAGTGTTTAAATGAGAATAAAGCTTTCGGTTTCAAATGCTGCTGAGGAACATAGTTTAGTCCAGGTGAGAACGAAAAATCACAAAAAGAAAGACATCTGTACGTTTGACACTTTCTAATTACTATGTCTCGAGAAGCAACAACGTCAATCATACAAATACGGAGTGACAGATCCCATGTCTTGTGTGTAGCGCGCAAAACATGTTTTGCCACTCTCAGAATGAAACAATGTAAGAAAACATCATTGAAAATCGGATAGGCTCGTGACAGCTGCATCGCCGAGAAAAGGCCGAGTGAAAGGCATGACGTCATGAAATCTTCGTGATTAAAAAAAATATGAGTTTGTAAACTTTTCGAAACCTCGATGACTGTATCTTCTTCTTGACAAGTAAGGGAGACGAGGAATGAATGAGAAGTGAGGCAATTAAGTGAAATCAGAATATGTAAGAAGGTAAATGAGAGAGACAATGGGAGAATGAGAGGGAGAGGGAGAGAGGGGGTAATACATGTATATCTCGTTAACATGTGGGAAATAAGATGTAAAAATTGAGAGAGGTGAAGAGACTAAGATGCGCGAAAGAAAATTAATTCTAAATCCAGAGTTGCAGGCATATATCCGAAATTTTATCTCACACAAAGTTAGCCCAAAGACATTAAGATATTTTTTTTAATGAACGATTACGTCAACACGAATTCGAAGGGACTCTCTTTTGATATAACCCCCACTCCACCTCCTCTTCCACAGTTTGATCTTTGATCTTCCAGCAAGGGATGTCAGGACTATCAAAGGTTAAATCTTGATTAAAGATATTAGCCTATAATGTGTTGAATTCCCTTCCCAAAAATAATTCTAAATTCACCCCGGGATCATGCATTTTAGAATTTCTTATTCAATATTTCACAGGCAACTAACATGAAATTATAGCATTATTATTTTGAAGATTATATGGGCCCGTTTCATTAAACTTTTTATAGGCATAATGACAAATTTACAATAACAATTTAAAGTTCCAGGGGCCCGTTTCATAAAGAGTTACAACAGTTGTAACTTTGCCACTATGGCAACTACCATGGCAACAGTGCTCAGCAGCCAATCAAGATTGCCATGGTAGTTGTCATAACGGTAAAGGTTCAATAGTTGTAACTTTTTATGAAATGGGCCCCTGAAATCATTCGATAATTTTGATAGCGTACTTGCTATATCGAAATTGTGCATCTGTTTATTATAATAAGTCTGTATAAATCGGTCAACGGGGGAGTCAGTTTGACTGGATGAGAGCAGGTTAGTCAACTGCAATCACTGACTAAACTCTTCATGAAATGATCTTCTGATGCCTCCTGTCCGAAATCTTATCACCATCGATCGAGTATGATCACAATCGAAGCTATAGGATTTTCGCGCCAACTCCCAACATTTAATTGTGATGTAATTCTTGGCACTGGTCGTCTTCAATAAGCAAGAGTAGAACTTTATCATTCTGATTTGTATGAATAAATCAGTTTAGAGGTCAAACACCAGATTAACAGGCAAGTTGTGCAACTGTTCAATAATATCTATTGTGTGACAAGTCAGTTCTGAGTTTCCTTCATTTTTGTAGGCCGAGTAGCAGGTATCCGAAGATTATAAAATGCCCAACAAGTCCTTCCAAGAAACACCTCCCTGCGTAGAGAGCTTATAGTTACAATTTCCTAATTTTGCTTTCCATCGAAAGCATTGACAGAGTATGCGGGAGATGAGCTCAAAAAGATGTTACGAAGAGAAACTTCATTTGCCTTGGCCCATTATACAAAATTGCAATTAAAAATAATAATTGGTTAGTGGTCAGTCTGGTTAATCAACTGCTCATGCAACACTGAATCTGATTGGCCATTGTATTTTTGTTTGATTTCAAACATTGATTTAATCGAACCCTATCGTATACCAAAATTTGGATGATTTTCTCTCGTAAATAAAATATCCCATTCTTCGCATTTTCTCTTTCACTGTGTCTGTCTGTCGATCTCTCTCTTCCCTCTCCCCTCTTCAACCTCCGCCCCCCTCTCTTTCTCTCTCCCTCTCTTTGCTTCTGTGTTTCCCCACCCCGACTTTCTCTCTCTTACTCTTAATAAAGGATGTATACATTTCCTGATTAATAATCCATGTGATTATAATTAAGGAAGTTATCCAAGTATAAAAAACTTCCGATGTGCGATTAGAAGGGCCTTTTTTCCTCGCATGAGGCATTCAACAGCTTTCATGAAATAGGGGAAGGACTGGACTCCTAGGTTAAAAATATAAATTTGTATAAGAACGACTCAACAGATTGTGCTACTTTAATGTAATTTAATAAACGATTTCCCAATTTTATCACTACTTACACACCATTTACTTTTAGACGTCAGTGATGAAAGCCTACGATAACAAATTTGAGATTTGTTAAATTTTATGTTTGATAATATGGGGCACAGCTCATGTATTTAGTTACGTATTAAAGCAGATGGATAAATTGACATTTGAGAAGAAGAAGAAAAAGAAAAAGAAGAAAAAGAAAAACAAGGAGAAGAAAAGGGGAAAATGAAGAGAAATAGAGAGCGAGAGAAAAGAAATATCATATAAGGTTTTATGATCCAATGAAGAATTAATCACGAGGTTCAACTTCTGGGTGAATAAACTGGGCGTGCGAATTCCGAAATATTTATCGGGCCAGCTTAATCTGATTTAAAAAAAAGCTGTGTAAAATATCTCAATCCACCTTTCATCTTGATATCAATCAAAGTTAAAAGATTTACATAATCCTTTAAGTATCCTTATAATAATTATTGTTCAAAATGATTGAGGGTTCAAAACTGATTTGGACCATCAGTTTCATTACATAGTTGTTACATCGACGACGAATGTGTCACTGATGATTTCCATCCCACTGCGCATGCTCGCGGTGTAGGTTCAGTAACGGTGGGAGTGAGGAATGTGTGAAAGACGTGGAACCAGCGAAATAACGTTGGCCTTGTTCCGATTTATCATCTAGACAAGATATTTTTTGAAAACGGCCCCCGCCGACGATCCCTCGAGCTAGTATCGGAGGAAGTTGTGACGTCATGCAAGGTGCATTCCGGTTGCATGCTCCGGCTCGTGTTCTCGTGTTGTACGCGCAGTCTGCGTTCGCGCATGCACCCGTAGCAAACTCGAAAACCCGCATGGAAGCTTTAGAAAATCCGTTCAACATGTAGTCCGTCGGCGAACGCGTCCTCAGTGCTGCTGCCCTCTTTCGATATTCTTGAGGAATGTTGCGTAGATTAGTATTCCCTTTAAGTTGTGGATTTGTAAGTGGTTCGTATTTTAAGGCTGAGGATGGGATATTAGTAGCTCTCACTTTCTCTTCTGCTTCACCCGATGAGGATTCTTTGAGATCTTTGTGACTACGTCTACGTTTCTTTTTCCGTTCACGAGAACTTCTACGTTTTACCTGATTGAAAAATAAATCAAGAAATACACATCAGTTTGCAAAAAAAATAAATAAATAAACAATAAAGGAAAGGGAATGACGGACGGATGGATTTACTCAATTCATTTTGATCGTGTTTGATTACCTAAATCAGTAAGTTGACTACTACTTTCTTTGGGATTGGACACCTTCCATCCAGTGCGAGAGGGGAACGGGTGAACAAACTAAAAAAAAAAAACAAGCACATTTCACGTTACCCAATAAAACGGAAGAAGGGAATTTTATCATCAGCAAGGGGTTACACTTATACAAAAATCATATATATATATATATATATATATATATATATATATATATATATATATATATATCATTCAAGTCGTATTACAAGACAATAATTCTGGTAATAAATTTAACAATATGAATGTGAAGTTTTATGTAGTTAATACTTACTTCGTAATCGTCCTGTGAAGTTTCTTGCTCGTCGTCCCCTTCCACATCGTCGTCGTCATCATCGAATGCATCATCATCGACAATGAAAGGATTTTTATGGTGACGTAAATCTGAACGGCGTTGATCACTTGGCGACTGGACATAGAAAGAGAAGATGATGGAAAAAAAGAGAACATGAAAGAATCGGCCTAGTCTTCGCAAATGTTCTAAGAATAAGTATGGAAGTCAATTTCGTACCCCAAATGCATTATATATAACGGCCTCTTTTATATTTTTAGGATAGGCCTACCGTCTTACATTGAATATATTATGAAAAGGGTGCAAAATTTTCTTAAAGGGTCTATTGTCTAATTTTCATTACTTTATATCTTGTTTAATGCCGTTCTTTTCTGCTTCGGTTGTTGAAGATGTTTATAGTACAATTTGATCTATCATTTATTACGTTCTGGACCCCTAGGCAGAATAGAGATTGCCAACCCAAAGTGGTAATTATTAATTACCACTTTGGGTTGGCAATACAGCCATTCATATATATTCATTTCATATTTTATTTTGTAATTATATCTCATGTATTTTGCTTGTATTTTGCATGTTTTTTATGAATGGAAAAATAAATACAATACAAAAAAGGGATTTTTGCACCAAGAAATGCCCGTCGATCCCCTGAAGGATAAAGAAATTTCAGAATTTGCATCTACCCTAAAACAACTCTTCAAGATGTTTCCCATTTAAACAAAGTGAAGTCAGAAGAGAAGGATTTTTGTTTACTTTTTATCCTCAATTGGTTCAGTACCTTTTTGTTTCTCTTTTTCTTCTTCTTCCTGCGTTTCTTCGCTCTTTCTGTTTGTTCGATAGAGGGCGGGATTTCTGATTGTACTTCGGTCACATCGCTCTTAGTGTCTGGGGCCTGGTCATCGAGGGGTTCGTTTACGGAATCGTGTACGGGTTCGTCTGTGACATGACGATTTCTATCTCTGATTGGAGCTGAGCCTGGTGCTTCGATTTTAGCTTCAGTAACTGTTATCAATTCATCAAACAAAATATTGCATATAATACTTGAAAACGAAAATCGACAACCACATAAATCTTCAATCATTATGAAAATATTTTTTAATGTCGTTGAATTTCTCTTCACATGAACTTTTATTAGCTTACATCTGATGGGTGCTTTCGTCTTAATGAACATCTTCATTTACTAATGTAAATGATTATGTTCATTAAGACGAAAGCACGTTGAATTGTTGCATTTTAATGTTCAGTATTTCATTAGATTACTTCTCCTCATCCATCAAACCTTTGGAGCTTGTATGCATGGAAATATTTAATTTTTCCTCTCTACCGATCTAATGATGGCTGCTTTCGTCTTCATAAACATCTTCATCTATTATCGCGTTGAATTATTGCATTGTAATGTTCAGTATAGCGTGATGAGCCAACAAATATTTAAAGGAACAATGGCGTATGGGGAATTTCGTGGTTATCCGAAGTCACTAACAAGCAAAGCGAGCAAGCCAAAAATATAATTTAAATGAAAATTTCATGCTTTGATTGGTTTTAAACACAATGCCGAGGAAATAATATCATGCGTTTTACACTTCTTCATTTCTTTTCATTTCCTTTCCTTTTTTTGTCCCCATTCCCCCAAGTTTTGAAACTGTCAGGTTCCGATAACCCGGCGGCCCTAAGCCATCCTTAGGTCTTTAGTTGTAAAATTTCACTACAATTTCATGATGTTTTCGATTGTAACGAATGAATGCGGGAAGTCCTGCTAAGAAAAGAATTGCGAGTGTATAGATTTTGTATATAATGTCATATTACCATAGCTCTTAACAACTTGTTTCTTTTTTATTATGATTGTTAGGGGGAAGTAAATTCAAGTACATTTTGGCAGTAAGCGTTTAGTCATTTCCAGATTTATATGTCGGTTCGGAATTTAAAAAATACATATACATAGCCAAAGGCGGCGGAAGCGGGGGGGGGGGGACGTGTCCCCCCTAAATTTGAGGAGGGGGACGGTCCCCCCTAAATTTGTTGTTGATGACTTTTTTTTTTGCTTGTCAATTTATTTTCCTACTTCCCCCCTAAATTTTTTTTTTGGTTGAGAACCTTTTCTTTCTTTTTTTTTTTGGCTAGTCAAAAAATTGTTGGTTGTCCCCTCCTAAAATTTTAGGCTTCCGCCGCCAATGTACATAGCCTACTTACCTTTAACATCGGTAGGTTTACATTTGGAGCTGTTAAGAGCCTTCTTCTTCTCCCAGTGATATTTCGAATGGTTAATGTCTTTTTGTCTGTCATCGCTCATCCATCGTCGTCTATTATACAGCTGTCCTGGGTTAGCCTCTACAGCTGATTCGCTCTGCCCTCTTCTCCTTATACCACCAAATCCCTGGTTAGTGGTGTGCTGCCCTCTTTGGGCTGACTTTCGCTCATCGAAGCGATTCGTAGTTGATTTATTCTATTGACATATAGAATATTGGGATGTATGTTTATCATAAATATCATCGTCGTCATCGTCGTCATCATCATCATCATCACAACCATCATCATCATCATTTTCATTATCATCATCACGTTTATCATCGTCTTCAATATCTTCAAACTCGTTACCCTCATCAACATCATTGTCGTCATCACTCATACAAATAGTCATTGTCGCCAATTTCATCATCATCGTCATCATCATCATCATCATCATCGTCATCATCGTCATCCTCATATTCATCACCCTTGTTGCTTTAGTAATCATTTTCATTATCACTAAAGTACCTTTAGTATCATCATGTCGTTATCACAATTATTTTCTTCATCATATCATTATCACTATCATCTTTATCTTCTTCATCATTATCATCACCATCATCATTAATTATCATCATATTCATTATCATCATAACTTTAATTATCGCCATCATCATCATCATCCCCATCATCATCATCGTTATGATCACCAACATCATCATTATCATCATCTGATTATCAATAACCCTAGATTATATTTTTCATCATAGCGATTAATAAAATAAAAGCAACGATGCCGTTTTCAATACTCATGATCCTATTATACATTTTTTGTACATGTAGCTTATAGAAATTCTGATCGATCAAGCCTCAAACATCACAATCATGAATAACAGGACATTTTGCGTCAAATCAAGATATGCGTCTTTGGATTTATAATTAAATAAATGAGATTGAATTTCAACTGATATTTTATCTTACTTCTAGGTCCAGTCAATACGTACCATATTTTGTGGTTACGGTTACGTGCACTAAAATTTACGATGAATTCCAAATCTCACTTTTTCAAAATCATGTTACTCCACTTTTGCATTTGTTACAATAAAAGCCGGATTTCCAAGTAGATTCTGTATTCATTTATGTCATGACAACTCTAAGAAGTACAAGTACGAAGTCTGAGCATATGTCATATCTATGCGCATGTGCATCACACAGGCGCGTTATTATGTAACAAATGCCAGCTTGATTTCCATTGTTGCGTGAGCAAACGCACGCGCATGAAATAACAAAGTAGGCTACATCCATAGAGTTATATAAACCTAAACATGGCCGCCATTCTACACACTTTTTTTCTCTATTTTGACCCCCAAAACTTGCAACAAAATGCTTTTTCGACTGTTTTTTGTACTATTTGATCTCAGGAATAACATATTAAAAAACTGCATCCGGGGAAAGTAGTTATTTTCAAAATGGCGTCTACGATGGCCGCCATTCACTGAAAATTAACATAACCAACTCTTTATTCACCTTAGACATTAATTTTCGATGCATATTCAATGGTGTAGGGGGTGAAAGGTCAACTGATACAGGCAGGGTGAAAATAAGCATGCCAGGGTACCTGGAAATCCAAGATGGCGTAATTTATCTTTTACCTACACTGTTAAAAAACCCATGATTTTACAGAAAAATTAAGATTTTGCAGAAAGCAATAACAGAATCATTCTGTAAATTCATAAAACAGGGGAGCGTTTCATCAACATTTTTGTCCGACAAGTTGTCAGATCTGACAACTCTCCCTGATTCTGATTGGCTAACAGGTACTGTTACTATGGTAATTGTCGGATAAAACAAGACTTGTTGGATAAAATCCTTTCATGAAACGCTCCCCAGGGGAGCGTTTCATCAACATTTTTGTCCGACAAGTTGTCAGATCTGACAACTCTCCCTGATTCTGATTGGCTAACAGGTACTGTTACTATGGTAATTGTCGGATAAAACAAGACTTGTTGGATAAAATCCTTTCATGAAACGCTCCCCAGGAATTTTGCTGCAATTTAACAGAACGGATCTGTTTAAAAAGGGGAAAATGGTGTTTAAATTAAAGATTAAGTCCACCTCAGAAAAATGTTGATTTGAATCAATAGCAAAAAATCAGACAAGCACAATGTTGAAAATTTCATCAAAATCGGATGTAAAATAAGAAAGTTATGACATTTCAAAGTTTCGCTTATTTCTAACAAAATAGTTATATGAAAGAGCCAGTTACATCCAAATGAGAGAGTCGATGATGTCACTCACTCACTATTTTTTTTGTGTTTTTTTATTGTTTGAATTGTGCAATTTTTACGAATTCGATGATGAGGACCTCCTTGCCAGAAGCACAAAATGTTGAAATAATGGAATTCCACGTGTTCAGGAAGGAATGAAACTTCATTTCACATAACAATGAGGAGAAAATCAAAGTATTTCATATAATAAAATACAAAAGAAATAGTGAGTGAGTGATGTCATCAGTTCCCTCATTTGCATACCGAGTTTTGTGAAATGAAGCGAAACTTTAAAATGTCATAACTTTCTTATTTTACATCCGACTTTGATGAAATTTTCAGTGTTCAGTGTTATGCCTGTTGAATTTTTCTCTTTTTATTCAAATCAAGTTTTTGTTGGGGTGGACTTGTCCTTTAAGGAAATTTGTAAGATTACATACACCAAATACCAATTTTCTGTAAGATAACACAATCTGGTAAGATTACAGGTGTTCTCGAGACTCTGCTGCAGGAACTTCTTTTATTTTAAGGATAAATTTTCTAAAAGTGTATTTTAGTGCCTTTGATTTGAGTTTTATCAAATGGTGGTTTTAAGGGTCGTGTATTAAATTGGGGCAAGTTACAAAGAGAGTCAGCGATCCACTATGTCCAAAAATCCAAGATGGCTTTCAAAATCCGAGCTTAAAATGGCTGTTGTTATCTAAAAACCGACATAGTTGTTTAACATCTGCCTGGGAAATATGAAATTGGTGTCTCATCTATGGATTAAATGGTCAAGTAATACTTTGGGACAAGTTACAAGGACAGTCAGTAATCCTGTATGTCCAAAAATCCACAATGGTTTGCAAAAATGTCTCAAATGCAAATGTCTCAAATGCCTGTCGTTAAGTTAAAACCGACACAGTTTGTTAAATAACCGCCTAGAGGATATGATTTTAGTGTATAACATGTGGCTCTATAAGGGTCAAATATTACATTGGGACAAGTTACAAGGATAGTCAGTGGTTCCAGTATGTAAAAAAAATGCGAGATGGCTTCAAAAACTGGAGTTCACAATGACCGTTGTTACCAAATAACTGACATAGATTGTTTCATATCCGCCTGGGGTATATGATTATGGTGTTTAACCCATGGTTTGAAGGGTCAAGTAATACATTAGGGCAAGTTGAAAGGACAGTCAGTGGTCCTGTATATCCAAAAATCCCAGATGGCTTCAGAAAAAAGGAGTCAAAGATGGCTGCTGTTACTTAATAATGGATACAGTTCATTAATAATCCACCTGGGAGATGTGATTTTGGTGTCTACCGTATTGTTTCAGTTTGGATTAGTTACAATGGTATGAAGCAGTCCATTTTAAAACCTCAAAGATGGATTAAGAAATGCGTCGAACATGAGTGCCATTTAGTTAAAAATAATCATAGGCATATATAGCTATGTGAAAAAAAAGAATATGTAGTGTCTATGCTATTGTGGTTTGAAGGCTCAAATAATATATCGGGACAAGTAACAAAGATGGTCAATTTGGTCAATTTCCCCCCTTTTTTTTTATTCCAAACTGACTTCTAAAATTGCATCAAAATTACCGTTGTTCCCTACTTATGTAACCTTAGAATAGTTCTAAGCACTAAAACTACATGTCTTGAAGTGCTTTTTAATGGTACTTTTTAGGTAAAAGTGTACCAAATTTTTAAAGTTTTTTTTCGGGTTTTTACATATTTTTGCACCACTGCCTGATTTTGTACCTTTCAACATTAATATTTATGAGCCTTAAAAACATAGCACAGACACAAAACTAATGGTTCTACATGGAGTAATATAAATTATGAAGTATTGGCATTTTTATCAATGGTGGCCAATTTGAATGCAATTATGCGAGCCTTCTTCAATTTTGGACAACAGCGTATCCCTGCAATTCGTGTTAACCTATATTATTTGACCCTTGAAATCACGGGAAAGAAAAAAAAATGTCTTTAGGTAGACAGCATGAATGCACTGTGCATCATTTTTTTTTCCCAAATAAACAGCAACCATGTTAGAAGTCATCATGCATTTTTTGACCATTTGCACCACTGACAAACCTTGAAACTTTTCCAATGTATATTTTTTACTCTATTATTTTTGAACCATTACTTTTTTCTTTTCTTTTTGGTAGACCCAAAAATTATGTTTACCAGGTGGATTTTATATTAATTTGGACCATTTCACAGTTACAATGTCCTTTATTGACGCCATTTTGGAAGGTCAGTCATCTTGTATTCTCTGATACACTCACTGACTATCATGTCCTTATGCATTTTTGCCTTGAAAGCTTTTTAATATAAATTAATTTGTTGACGCTGAAGCAAGCAATAGATTATTTACTTTATTTTTTTGGAGAGGATAGTACAAAGACTGCTGTTTTGGACGCCATATCGGATTTCCAGGTACCCTGGAAAACATTTTTAAAACTATAACTTGTCTCACTAGATACTGTTTAACCTTAAGTGTCATGAAATAGATACTTATACCCTAAAAGTTATGACAATTCAAAGACTTGGCCTCGGCTAAAAATTGATGTTGACTTCGCCGCCGCCAAAGTCATTGCCGCCGTCGGAAGGGCGACGTCCATATGTCTTGCTTCTGCTATGCAGGCAAGAAAAAATCTTCGAACTTTAAGTTATGATTTTGCCAGCATCTCAAAAAAATTATCAAATATTTTGCCATATTATTTGTCAATATAGCAGCTGTGAATCACGGCAGCCATCTTGGAATTAAAGATATGGCTGACGAATCAATCGGATGCTTTACGTTTGCAACCCTGGGTATCAAAAATATAGCATAGCAAAATTTCTGAAATATAACTGTTTAATATTACGATGAAAACGTCGGAATCAAGTTTGGCAAAAAAACATTTTTGAATTCAGCACCCCTGAATTACCTAAAAACAATTGATAAATCAGCATTTACACAAAATGCCTAAAGAATTTTTTCTGAGCACATTTTTAAAAATCTGGACCTGACTATAAAGTTACCAGCGAATAATACTCTTCATATAATAATGGAGGTCCAAATCCATGCATTGGGTGTGGAAATAGTCAATCAAACCAGCAGATTATTATTTTTTACTGTCGTTTTATCACCGATTACTTTGAAACCTTTTAATTACAAAAAAGAATTAGTGTAGTGTCTGATTGTACCTGCATTTAACAATCCAACCTTTCAGCTAAATCCTCTGCTTATTATTCGTGAAAATCAAAATGGGAAGAATAAAGCCAATTTGCCTATAAATAACGGTCGATGGCACGCAATTTAATCGTCTGTAATAAAAAAGGATCAATCTGTACATGAGTACATTATTGTTGTCAGGAGTAATAGCACCCCCCCCCCTTCATGAAAGTGTACGCCATCCTAGGATTAAGGGAAATTAACATGACAATATCTAGATACTCAACAGCGCGGTTCTAGCCCCCCCCTAGAATTAGATAATTCGATGGAAAAATATGAAAATTATTCATAAAAAAATAAATAGAAAAATTATTTTAAAAATGCATCAAAATAATTTTATCAACAAATATGAATAAATTGGACGACCACGATGTTCGTCGTCATCATCATAATATATCATCAACAACATCATCATCATCATGTTCATCACCATCATCATTATCGTCATCATCATCACCACCACCACCATCATCATCACCATCATCACCATCATCATCATCATCATCATCACCACCACCTCCATCATCATCATCACCATCATCTTGATCATCACCACCACCACCACCACCACCCCCCTCTCATCCCCATCTCTTCCATCATCATGACTACGTCGTTACCAATGCCTACATTGCCTCGCTAAACAATCATACTCCCGTGTATGTAATAGTTTTTCTCGGGGTATTATCCCCACTACAGTCCAGCTCATAGAGTGTAGGGCATTCTTCTACTCTGCAACGGTTTAAGTCAAGACACAAAAAGGGGAAAGGGGTGGGTACGGGGTGGGTATTTTTTAAATTATCGTTAAAGTCACATGAAAATCGATAAGTATCTTCCGTTGGCACAACGCACTCTTTGAATTAATCACAAATTGCTGATTGTGAGTAAAGAAGTTTAGAGAGTGAAGGCAAATCAGGGGAGGGGGTGGTAAGTCGTTCCTGAAGACATGCATGGCTATGGTGACAAATCGTATGTCTTTACAGATAATAGTGAATTATTCGTGATGACATCCCTAATTGGTATAAAAACATTCATTAAGCGTTTAACTAATATGGCTTCCATCACATTTTAATTGTCGGCTTTATGCCAAATTATGTTCGCTTTGTTGCTCATTGCCATGAGGGACATTTAACAATACATTTTCTATGTTCTTAAAAGCGTTCTGCATTGAGGTGGAGAAATTTCCCGACTATCACATCATCACTTTTAGATGTATATAATGACATACCCCCCCCCCAAAAAAAAAAGAAAATAAATAAAAAAATAAAAATAATAAATAAATAAAGTAAAATAAAATAAAAAATAAAAAACATTAAAAAAAATGAAAATGAAAAATGAAAATAAAAATATACCCGGTCCAATCTTATTGCCAAAGATAGGTATTTTATTTTGCTCTACTTTTTTTTTTACTGACATTTCGAAATTCAATGAAAATAATTTAGTGATCAATTAAGCCAAAAGCTTAGGCGATGTTCGTACATCAGACAAAATTAGTTTGATTTGATCGAATAACTATTATAAATAACATCCGAAGGCATACATTAAGATGATTAAAAAGCTATACAGTGCGTCCCAGAAAAAAAACGAAACCGAGATTTAGCGATCATTTATCATAACTTAATCAGAAATAAAATAGACAAATGACCTACCAATTAAAAGCTTAGAATCTCCTCTTTCATCTGATATTACTTAGATTATTTCTCATTCACGCATGAGTGAGCAAATACAATTTGAACAAAGGATACCAAAAACTCATTTGGCGGGGGGGTATCTGGGTTTCAAAAAGAAAACCACATTTTTGAAAAGTTCAATATCTCCTCTTTAATTTGATACCTAAATTACAGAAAATGGTCAAGAAATAACAAAGTTCTGGTCATTTGAAATAAGGCTTGAATTTCAATAATTTCATAAAATGAAGAGGTTCTCCAGGCTGGCTTTCAAACTCACTCGACACTCTGTTTTGTTGACGATCAGCCATGCATTAAATCTTTTGTTCACCATGCGAAAGCTTCTGTGGGAAACCGGTGAAAACACGTTTATGTCATGAAATTATGGAAATACAAGCCTTATTTCAAATGACCAGAACTTTTTTATTTCTTGACCATTTTCTGTAATTTAGGTACCAAATTAAAGAGCAGATATTGAACTTTTCAGAAATGTGGTTTTCTTTTTGAAACCCAGATACCCCCGCCAAATGAGTTTTTGGTATCCTTTGTTCAAATTGTTTTTGCTCACTCATGCGTGAATAAGAAATAACCTAAGTAATATCAGATGAAAGAGGAGATTCTAAGCTTTAAATTGGTAGGTCATTTGTCTATTCTATTTATGATAAAGTTATGATAAATGATTGCTAAATCTCGGTTTCGTTTATTCTGGGACGCACTGTATGCTGGGCGTTGTGGCGTGCGCCTGTAATCCAAGCTGTGGGGAAGTTACAAATTGATGCAGAGGTTCGAGGTTCGAGCCCTGGTCACGTTTTTCGGATGGTGACGTTAAAGGTCGGTCCCAGACATAAATAATCATATCTGATTGATACACGTCTGAAAAAACTCAAATACACACACATATATGCTGTGGAACATTAAATTCATTTTCTGCTTTTACCTGGGTCATATGGTATTGATAAGTCCTGATTATTTTGTTCCTTTTAATGCATGCTCGTTTAATTTTGACGATAACATTTTAAACCCCATGTCATTATCCTAGGCTGCATAGCTAATATAGACAAAATAATATAGAACAATGTAATGTCTGCTTGATACAGTTTGTAAAAAACCGAAACACAGTCCTACACTAATCTTGAACAAACTTAATACCCATTGTACGTCTTGATAGACCGGCTGGCGTATATCATATTATGGGGGAGGGATTCGGGATCTGAGGTAGGGGGGGGGGGGGGTTACGGACGTTTGATATCCAAACGTTCCATGACTAAGACAAAAAAAAACATGAGTGAATGAAAAAGAAAATGGTGAAAAATAATGTTCTGAACAATCTTTCACATTTTAAAATCGTTAAAATTTCGCTTGCTCGCAAACTTATAGAATGTTACCCCATACACATTGTCGTGTACCCTTTAATACACCACGGCTTGCAGAAGATATACACATAATCAGAAAGGACGATTGCATTGACATGTATTTTTTATACACGAGTTTTATTCCTATAGAATTCCTCAGTATATAATTGATTCGTGATCTTCGTAATAAAGAGTGAATAAAACTCGTGTTGTCCGATCGATTGGGAGTCGATGCATCGAATTTCCGGCTTGGGTACGGTAAACTTTAATTTTGACTCTAAATAGTAACAGACAATTAATCAAAAGGGTGAAAAATCATTATTCTACTTGGTAAATATGAATAACGATGTCTGTATGATCAGGCGATCGTTGTGATGTCACGTCATGGAGTTCAGTCAATGCAGAACTGTGAATTAATACGCTGAGGTTGGGATGGAATTAAGGGTTACATCCCCAATTTTATTTTTTTTTTCATACATGACTGGATAATTCCGATATTTTTTTTTCCAATAAAGCGAAATATAAGCCCTCCATGCATGTATTACGCTTGATATGGCAAATTATGGACCCAAATCTGAATGAATTCAATATGTAAAACTTTATACTTGAATTCCTGATATCTATGAATAATCTTCTTTTCTTTTTTTTTACTAAATGAAGAGATTTTCCAAATTAGAAAATAATTAAAATTATCTGAAATAGTTCAATGCTATCAAATTATTGAACTGTAAGACCATTGCACTCCTTTTGGTTGCTCCGTGACCTTATTGTGGAATAAAACGTAGTAATTTGATGCTGATATTGAAACATGGAATATCTTACCGTGTAATGTTCTAAATAATCCTACGAATACCTCCCTATGTTTAAATCTGTGACTATGCTATCATCCTTATTAGAAAAAAATGAATTTAATATTGAGTCGTAATGACGTCATATCAATCGTACGATTGGCTCCGATTTGAAACTAATTAGGCCTTCACTCGAAAGTAAAGGCTTGCAGTCAATGATTGTTATATTGGTATTCTTTCAGTTCATAAATTACGAACCTCAAATAAAAAATACTTTTCACATTTTCAGAAAATGAGCAAAATGCGATTTTTTTCGAAATCGGATCGTGGATCAGTCGTAAGGTGTGCAATGGCCTTTACCTTCTCATGTCTCTCTCTCTTTAAATAACATGGTTAAAATGACCTCGTTTTGAATTTAACACCGTTAAAATATTCTTGGTTGCTTTTTTTGAGAGATAGACATTAATCTATTCCCAATGAAACGAGGAAATTGCTATGCTTACAAGATGTACCGGTCAATAAAATCATAGGAAAATCTAGGAAGAGTGCCCTAGATACTTAACAAAGATGTCCCTGCGTGATTCTCATCCCCCACAATCATGACCTGTTGTAAACGATATATGAAATAGTTCTAGCTTGATGAAATTCCAATATTGACAGAGATGTCATCATAAGTAACGAAAATTCATATCAGATCAGGTCAAGGTAATGATATTGATTTTATTTCAAACTTTAATATGAAAGTGTATAATAAAATGCAATACTTTCAACATGAAACGAATACGGCCGACCATGTTATAACTCAGGTTAGTTAGTTTTTTTGTTGATCTGATAACGGTTTAAAGATAAAAGGCAAACGGAGCTTTCACGGCTTTTTGTGAGATATTAATCGAACCGATTAAAAAAAAATACTTAAAATTGTGACACGACATTTACTCCTGCGACATTTGCTCCGGGGGGCGTTTCATCAATATTTTCATCCGACAAGTTGTCAGATCTGACATCTTTCCTTGATTCTGATTGCCTGAGAGGCACTGTTCCTATGGTAACTGTCGGATAAAGTGGTACTTGCCGGATAAAACGTCCGACAAGTCCTTTCATGAAACGCTCCCCTGGTCTTAATCAAAGGGAATGGGGCTAAAGTTTTGAATGTAATATAATTTTTTCATTGAATTCAGAATAGTGTAAAGATAAAGATTATGATTTATTTAGTTTCGGAGGTTAGATTTAATGTTTAGCGTAACGTGTAAGCAGGAGAAAGTGTCATGGAACCCTTGAAAACTCATCGCTATAGGAAATATAACTGTTTGTTCTTTTAAAGAAAAGACCATTACTTAATATACTATGTTTAAAAAGTGAGGTTAAATACTAGTAAAAATCAATTTTATTCATTTTGTAAACCCGATTGAAACTCAGGATGTCAGCGAATCAGTACATCATGGTTGGATTCAGAAACATTTCACAAATCGACAATTGATTTGTTTTAATTGGATAATTTACAACCTCTTTGCTGAAAATTCACACATTATAACATTTGAACTCTCTCTTGATATTAAGGAATCCTTTTCAGAGTGAAGTCGAGATCACGACGTTGACATAAATCTGCCTCTAGTAAAAATTCCAATCAATTCAATCTAATCGTCGACGACAACGTTGTCACTGACTCTCTGTTCTCAGTTGCATCAGAACCACGCCTCTTTTTACATGTTTTAGTAAGTTTGGCCCAACAAGCACACCTGAAAACGAGACCAAGTTGACGGGCAAAAGCCCGACGAAAATCCCTGTTCCTTGCCGCGTAAATTATAGGGTTTATTGCACTATTAGAGAAGGCGATTTTGAAACAGATAAGCTCGTAGATGTATATCTCATCCAGTCGGACGTCGGGTACGAGGACGTCAATGATGGTGATCAACGATGCCGGCAGCCACCCAATGATAAAGAGGCCAAATACGAGCATGAGTGTGACCGCGGCTTTGAGGTCCTTTTTGAGCGATGTCGCGTATTTGGCTCGAGCGAAGGCTTTTGATTCAAGGACGCGCTCGAGTGCGGCTATCCGACGACGATGACTACGAGCGACGCGGTAGATACGATAGTACCAGTAGGACATCAACGTTGTAGGAACGAACATGATGAGCATGACGATCATGACACGATATCCCTTGCCTTGGATGTAGAGAAGGTCGCAGGCGGTGTCGTGGAAATCCGGGACGTTGTTCCACGCGAAGGCGGTCGAGCTAAGAACCAGGGTTATCAACCATATGCCGGCGATCAAACACGCTACCCGACCATTCGTCATCCTTTGCTGGTACGTGAACGGCGACGTGATCGCGAGAAAGCGATCAAACGCGACCACGGTGATGTGTAAGATGGTGAGGAACACCATCGTAGCGATGACGACGCTCAGGGACAGGCACGCCCATGATGTCACGTCGGGTTTGAATCCCAGTCCGACGATGATGTCAAGAGGGATGCATACGATGGCGAGCAGGAAATCAACCACGGCCAGACTGGCCAGGAAGATGTTGTTCTGAGATCGTAGTGAGGGCGTCCTAGCGACACTGAGGACGACAAGAGTGTTGCCAACCAGTATGACGACGGCTATTATGATGTCGAAGACGAAGAATCCGATGATTTGACTATGTGTTAGGCACATGTAACCGACACATCCTATATCTGACTCAATCGTAGAAGTCAACGAAACTTCCGAAGCCACTGGGGAGATATCCGAAGTCATGTTGCTGAAGCTTTGATGACAGTCTTGATGGGTTGACGTTGGGTATTCATCTAAGATTTGAAATGATTTAACTATGTGCTAAACAATGCATACCATTCCATTTCATTAAAAGTAATGCATCGCAGAATATTACATGTACTTGAAAATGAAAGATTCTTCATGAACTGATTAAGAGAATTGGCCCCAAAATATTGAGGCGATTGTGAATCTGTCCCATACGTGTCTAATTCTGAACACGTTTGAAGAGAGTATCATCCAAGAATACATCCGGAGATATATGACACGGTGAACATTTTAGCCGTGTTCATTAATCACACTCGGTGTCTGTCATAACTCGTGGTATTGGTGTCATATAAACATCCAATAACATTCATTCCATCAAGGCAAATATTTTAAGAGGCACCATCAAGCTTCCAAAGATGATGATAAGACACCGAAGAATGATCTCATAATTTTGATGAAACTATACCTCACAGATACCAGATACGTTGCTAGAGCCAAATATTTCAGAGAAAAGTGATGTACACCTCGCTGTAAATCAGTCTGTTTGTACAACCTACATCTCCCTCAATGAAGCAGACTGTATTCTAATTAAAGAAGGGAATAGAAGTTTTGTGCAATACATGTGTGTGCACCAGACGTATTCAGGTTTTGCCGCACTATGTTATATAAAAGTTTTATAAGGTCATGTCATTTAATATGACATGTGTCAAGTGATAGGTCGTCTGCAGCGTATTTGGCTGTCTTCGTTAGATATGAACGTCTTATTAAATGCTGCTTTGCATCTCCGTTTTAACTCGAATACAAGGTCTCCGAAGTTGGAGCAAATTGAGTTTTAATGAACGATGGAATGACTTCCAACCGACGCATGCAGCGTTGCCTGGAGCTCATCTAAATCGGAGGATCACTGAATTCGCTCTGATTTGTCAATGGTGTTGCTTGTTGATAATTATAACGCTGCGCTGACGCGCGAAAGGCATGCTATTGTTTGACTGGGAGTGTTGTCGAGGGGAGGATACATGAGAAAGGTTGGGGAGGAATGGAGATTGTGGAGGGGGAGAGAGGGAGGGAGGGAATGGGGGAGGGGTAGGGGGAGGGAGGAATGGAGATTATGGAGAGGAGGGGGGGGGAGGGGGAGGGAGGGAGGGGGGAGGGAGGGAGGGGGGAGGGGGGGGAGGGAGGAATGGAGATTATGGAGAGGAGGGGGGGGGGGAGAGGGGGAGGGAGGAGGGAGGAATGGAGATTATCGAGAGGAGTGGGAGGGAGGGAGGGAGGGGGAGGGAGGGAGGGAGGGGGGAAGAAGGGAGAAGGGAGGAATGGAGATTATGGAGGGGAGGGGGAGAGAGGGGGAGGGAGGGAGAGAGGAGACAACATTATGATAAAGAAAAGGGGAAAAAATAAGAAGGTGGAGAGAGGGAGTGGTGGCAGCATGGCAGGACTGCTACATGATAATGATACTAAATTGAATCAAATAAAATAATTCAGATGTGGTCACCTAGAAAATAAGATAGAGGGATGGGGAAGGTCGAGAATAAGACGGTGAAGGGGGCAGGTTGTGAGGGGCGATTTCGTAACATTCTTGGTCTCCTATAATTTATAGGCGGTGACGAGATGTTCTCCCACTCTTAAAAAAAATAAATATATGATTGATGGGGGGGGGGGGGTCCCTTTCTCCGTGATCACTGCTCATGGATAGAAGGATGGTAGGTGCAGAGAAAGTTCATTATTGGTTTTGATCTCGTTTAATAATGCAAGCCCTTCGAATCATGATTTTCCGCACTTTCAATTAACGGTGTTCAATCGGAGCAATTTATTTATGATATCTGCACTTTTGACTGGAGTAATGTATATTATTACGTGCCTTACGGGTTATGTTCGTCCGACATGTCCAAAGTTAATTGAGAGAACAATTGATAAAAGGAGAATGATGATGATACCCCCACCGGATCGAATTATTTATGAGCAAATGAAATGAGTTTTAGTTACATCTACATTTCCGTTGGAGAATGATGATAATACCCCACGCGATCGAATGGTTTATGAGCAAATAAAGCGAGTTTAAGTTACATGTATCATGGACCCTATGCATGTATATTTCCGTTGATGTTGATGTTGCCATGAGTACCAATATTAGTCTAATTTTCTAAGGCCTAAAGTGATATATTGCTTTTTTACACGTGTATGGTTTATAATTTGCAGTGCAGTATGAAACTGATTCTAAATGAGATCATAAATGAAAAATAATTGTAATATCAAAGCCATAATCGACATGATCGTGTGAAGTTGGAATGGGTGTTATTGGGGAAGATCGCATTAGACCCATGGCCATTGTTTACTCACTATTTAAAAGCATTATCTCCCTGACTTTACAGGTATCTGGAGTGGAACACGCTTTTCCCTCGATCATTTATCATTTCACTTGTGACTTCCGTGGTCTTAACGAGGGGAGGAATTGTCTCAAATACCGATTAATTACCAATTGCACTGACAGCAATTGCCATTATCGGCAAAGCAAAGCATCAGGAGTGGGGACTTTTTTTCCAACGAGGGGGTGCTACAAGAAAATTTTTAGAATCAATTGCAGATTCCTGTTTCAACTTTACGGGTACTAATATCAGATCTGGGCCCCGTCTTACAAAGAGTTACGATTGATCCAATCAATCGTAACTCTATGGAAATCCATCAGTGTCATAATTTTTTTATACAGGAAATTTGTAAAATGTCCTTTGTATACAAAGGAAAAGACACCATATTATCAAGGAATTTATGAATTTATGGATATACATTCATATCTAGATTTTCTTTGAACAAACATGCATTTTATATGTTGACTTTGCTGGCTTTCTATAGATGCGATTGATTGGATGAATCGCAACTCTTTGTAAGATGGGCCCCAGGTGAGAAGAAGCAGATGAGCAATCGATTGAAAATTTGCAATTTATTTATTCGGGGACCCATAATATTTAAAATTGATTGTTTCTTTCTTGAAAAGGTGTGTTGTTACGTGTACTCTCTGGTTTCCTGAATTTCGACAAATTGCAGAAATCTTCTATATGGATACCATGCCCACAAAGTCTAACAACGTGTGGTTTGAATGTTCGGAAACATCGCAAATTGTTATATTTCAAATAAATCTTCAAAATTTGAAGTTTGAAATAATGTTAGGAATGATCCCGGCACCCTGCAAAATTGACTGTGCTTCCGAGGATATTAAAGGGGAAGTTCACTCTGACAAAAAAAGTATGTCGTGAAAATGGCAGAACAAATTACAAGAAATATTGCCAAAGGATTGAGGAAAATCCATCAAAGAATGAAAAAAATATCAAAATTTCAATTATTGGAGTCATCATATGCGAGCAACTCTTCTTCTTATCCTATTAAAAAGAAAATAAATGAAATGTCATTTTCTAAAAAAAATAAAAAATAATTTGACAGTGCCTTCAGTATATCAATAGACAAATCATTTCACACCCGTTCCTCAACAGAAAACAAAAACAGGTCATCACAAACCATTAAGAAAAAAAGAAATTTATGCATTCTATATTACAGAACATAATGGGGCAGCTGTTCGTTTATGACGTCACAGATCCAAAATTTAAAATTCTAATAATTTTCTGAATCTTTCATGGATTTTCCTCAAAGCAACAATATTCATCATTACTTTTTTCATTTTTTTTACAACGAACTTTTCTTCAGGGTGAACTTCCCCTTTAGACTCCCTTTGAGTGATATGCAGAGGGTAGAGTGAAGATTCTAATCTGTTCAAAACAACGAAATTTAAAAAAGAGTCTTATAAAAATAATGAAATCAAACTGAAACTAAATTTGATTTCGAATTGTGTTATTAACAGATAGGAAATTACATCATCTCAGTTTGTCCTCTGTTTTATTTCATCGCAGCTCTTTGTTAGGCCTACACATATAGTCCAATGTATCAATTTGATATTAGAAAAAATTACCAAATGGACACAACAACTCGGTCGCTTTGATCTCCCGTAAAATGAAATTGTTATGTTACATCGATGTTGTGCACACAATAATATCGAAAATCTTTCCATACTGCCATGCATGCAAGGCCATGCGAAAGTGACCACAAAACTTAGCAAATCATAAAAAGACAATGGCCAAAATTGTTAATCATACGTGTGTTGCGAATCAATTAGAATGTAAGTTACAATTTATTGAAAAAATCATTGCTTTATTTACTGAAGTTTGCCAAGAAGCCAAAGTGCCCAAAAATGGAAAGCAAAAAATTGTGAATAATAATGTGGGTGTGTGTGTGTGGGGTGGGGGGGGGGGGGCAGTGTCGACCCGATCGAGGATTTCTATTATATTACGACAAGTGTGTGGCAGAGACATTTCTTTTTTTTTGGGGGGGGGGGGGCTGAAACAAATTTAGTGTTTCTGGGGGACGTTCCTGGCTGTGGGGGTCATTATGTCAACACCAATGATGACTAAGAAGAAAATCTGTTTTAATTACCATGAAAATGTAAGAATAAATATAAAAGCCTTTTTCAGATCGGCTGAAGAAAATGAGTGTGTGTAACAAGCTATTGCATCATCCCAAATTATGGCTAAATTGAATCCTCCCCTAGAAAAAAAAAACACAAATATCAAAAGAGGAATTAAAAATGAGAAAGTAATGGGATTAACATTTTGATTTGGAATAGACGAATAGACCTAGGTGTTAACCATATATCATTAATATATTAAAGGATTAAAACGCAGATACGCCGGATTTGATGGAATTTTGTATTAGAATGTCCCCATTATACATGTAGTTGAGTGGTAATGGTTGCCTTGATTTATGACTTCATGACAGTCAACACATTTTATTAATGAATATGCGACTTTATTCAGTGGTCACCCACCGCATATACTGACCTGATTTACTTTTCCATGTTTTTAACGAAGAGTTAATACTTTATGAAAGTCAGAGAAGCTCCCATTTCTTGTCTCGAAAAGTAGATCACGAAGACAATCTGGTTATGGATTTTTTTTTCAAACAATGACTTCGAAATAGTGAAAAAATATGCTTTCAAAATCTTACTACTAGATATTGTCACCTGTCTTGTATCATAATCTATTGCGTGCCCTTCCGGTCGTCCATGGCACATTAGTTTTATATAAGGACGATTTTTTTTTCCTAAAAAGGCCTTCTTTTCTTCCTACACGGGCCTCGTCTTACAAAGAGTTACGATTGATCCGATCAGACGCAATTCTATGGAAATGAAGTATTGTCATAATATTTTTCTACAAGAAATGTACAAAATGTCTTTTGTAAACAAAAAGAAGCACACTGAATTTTCAAGAAAACCATGGATGTATGAACACATCCATCATAGAAAATATTTTAAACAAACATGCATTTAAGATGTTGACATTCCTGGCTTTCCATAGTTGTGATTGATTGGATCAATCGCAACTCTTTGTAAGACAGGGTCTTTTAAGACTGGTTTTCATCTTTATTCTTCTTACTAAATTCAATCGTTGTAGCCACCTTTCTCTATGCCTCTTTATTTTCTTTGTCGATTATTACTTAAAGGACGATCTTAACCTTTCTATGAGGAAGTAATATGGTATCGATTCTGAATATGAACAATAAATAATATGGATATATAAATTGATCGAGGAGGGGCCGGGGAGGTGTTTGCTCTAACTGACACCGACTGCATTAAAAAAAAAAAGTGAGATGGAGACTACAATAAAATATTCTCTCCTATACGCCCTCCCTTCTCCTTTTTTTTTTGGGGGGGGGTATCCTTTCTATGTCCATATGGCCACACAATTTAGAGACACCTGTCACGATATATGTATATCCCCCAAACATATTTCAGGTGGGGGATGGCCTGTACTATAATCCCCCAATATCTCCAGAAAAAAAATCGATAAATTTATTAAAATACATAAAATCAATAAAAATGATAACAAAGAAATACAAAAGAGAAGAGAAAAGGAAGGGAATGAAAAACAAAATTCGTTCCCCAAATCAGCTAATCCTAAGTTGTTTTTTCTGAAGTTGACAAGTCTGTTTTGAAAATTAATGAGCCATAAATATATGCATACGTTCAGGCCCTCTCTTATTTCGAATGTGCATAAAAGCAATTTAAAAAAAATATCTAGTCGTAATGACGCCATAGAAATTGTACGATATTGGCTACGATTTGAAACTTATTTGGCCTTGACTTCAAAATAAAGGCATGCATGCAACCATCGTAAATTGTTATATTAGTTTAGTTAGTTTAGTTTACTCCAACGATAGGACTAAGCCTATTCATCGATCAGAGTACATGTAGAATGTCCATTACTACTCTCCTCTCTTCCAGACCAAATTATATGCACTATACTTGTGTTGGCAGGGAGGGGTGACAGGGGTATCGTGGACAGCCCCTCCCCCAAGAAATCCTTGGAAAACACTCGAAAATAAAATAATCACTCAGAGTTTGGGCAATCTTCTCCCAATGCTTATCCAGTCTATTTTTAAATGCAACCACTGAACAAGCAGTAACTACATCTTCTGGGAGACTGTTCCATACATCTATCACTCGGTTAGCAAAGAAAAATTTACGCACATGAAGACGTAAATATCTGTTGTCTAGCATTAAAGGTCAAGTCCACCTCATGTTGATTTGAATCAATAAAGAAAAATCAGACAAGCACAATGCTGAAGATTTCATCAAAATCGGATGTAAAATAAGAAAGTTATGACATTTCAAAGTTTCGCTTATTTTTAACAAAATAGTTATATGAACGAGCCAGTTACATCCAAATGAGAGAGTTGATGATGTCACTCACTCACTCACTCACTATTTCTTTTGTTTTTTATTGTTTGAATTATACAATATTTCAATTTTTACGAATTTGACGATTGGGACCTCCTTGCCTGAAGCACAAAATGTTAAAATAATGGAATTCCACGTGTTCAGGGAGGAATGAAACTTCATTTCACATGGCAATGACGAGAAAATCAAAATATTTCATATTTCAAACAATAAAAAACAAAAGAAATAGTGAGTGAATGACATCGACTCTCTCATTTGGATGTAGCTGGCTCGTTCATATAACTGTTTTTGTGAAATGAAGCGAAACTTTGAAATGTCATAACTTTCTTATTTTACATCCGATTTTGATGAAATTTTCAATGTTATGCTTGTATTCAAATCAAGTTTTTGTTTGGGTGGACTTGTCCTTTAAGGAATGACTGCACGTTTTGCCACCATTTTCCAGACAGAGAAGCTATTTATTAGTATTCTGTCAGTTGATTTGAAAAATACTTTTCAATCACAGAAGATGAGCAAAATGAGCAAAATTTGATTGAGGCCCAGTCGTAAGGTGTGCGGTGGCCTATACACAGGGAGATGGCGCAAGACCTCTATCTGTGAGCAGGCGAATGAAACTATACATGTACGTGCAATCGTGGCGCCTCACTTCTTAGCACGGAGTTCTGTGCTTTTTTTTGCAACTGCACCTGTTGCACAGAAACCGAATACTCGTGCAGTGTCGTGTGCTGAGACTTCTCTGCAGCCGAATTGTAGGTAATGTTAATCGTATATTTGTGTATTTAGTGTTGTAAACATGTCTCAGGTTTGAAAGAGAATATGAATTGATACATAAGGTGTGCTCTGTATGTGATAAAACTAATATCATATTGTTTTTGCGTGAACGTAGGTAGTTTTGATTCGATAATGGATGGATGTTCACGTTTCAGTATTCCTGTGTAGTCCCATGTGTGGGAAACTGTGTAGTGTTTTTGTTAAATATTCTTTGTCAAATTTTATTTCGCTGGCAAATTGCACTCACACAACATATTGCGTCATCCTCCTCCTCAGGCACTCATTCAATGAACAAGGTTATAATATAACCTTGTTCTCAGTTATATCTCCATGTGTGACAAAATAAGGGTGGCAATGTTTGGCTCATTTTTCTCTTTTTCTTTGGGGCAAATGCTTGATTTTTTTACACTGACAGTTTCCATTAGACCTGTTAATTCATACCGCTTGGCTCATATTTAAATTTGATTCTTTATATCATTTTTTCTTAATTAAAAATAGAGATCAAAAAATGAAAATTTTCTTGCCATATTACTTTCCACCAATAGAGGGCGTACACAAAAATATGCCCAAAATTCAAGTTTTTGAGCGCTCTGGTGAATACAAAAATTATTCCCACATTACTAATGATAAATAAATTAAAACTGTATGGAAATTAGTAATTTTGGTCACAAAAGTGATATTTTAATGATTTTTTAAAGTGTGTGCTCTATACAGCATTGGCATACCATAGTCCTACCTGTAGATTCTCCACAGGCCAGATGGTAGCAGTGAACAAGTGTCCTCAGGCAAGGATCCAGGGGGTGGGGGGCACAGGGGGCACATGCTCCCTTTCTATTCTTTCTGCATCTCATCTCCTTTTCTCTCTAATCCTCCTTTACCTCTCTTCATCTCTTCCTCCCCCCTCTCATTCCTCTTCTTCCCTGGACCTCTTCATTTCCTCTTCTTCCACCCTCTCTTCCCTTCTTCCTCCTCTTCTTAAGTCATCCTTCCCCTTCTTCCTCTCTTTTCTTTTCCTCCTCCTCCCTTCTGCATCCTTAGACCTTACCTCTTCCTCCCCTTCTTCCTCTTCTCCTCCCCTTCTTTCAAATCGTCCTTCTTTCCATTCTTTGTCCGTCCCCTCTCTTATTTCAACCTCCTCTCAATTTCTCCTTCCTCTCCTCCCGGTGCTCCCACTCTTCCCCTTCTTACCTTTTCTTTCTCTATTAAATTGCTTCTTCCTCTTCTCTCTTGTTCCTCCTCTTAATTTTATTCTATTCTTCCTCTCCTTTATTCTTCCTCTTTCCTCTCCTCAACTTTTTTCCTTTTCATAATTCTTCCACCTTCAACTTCCTCTTCTGCATATGCTATTCTTTCTCTTCTTCCTGCCCTCTCCTCTCTTCCCCTTCTTTATCCCCCTTCCTCTTCTTCCTCCTGTCCTCAAGATTCCTCATCTTCTTAACTCTTCCTCCCTCTTTTTGTCCCTCTCATCATAAAAAAAGTGAGATGGACACTACAATAAGATACTCTTTCCTATGCCCTCCCCTCTCTTTCCTTCTTTCTTTCTTTCTTTCTTTCTTTCTTTCTTTCTTTCTTTCTTTCTTTCTTTCTTTCTTTCTTTCTTTCTTTCTTTCTTTTTTTCTTTCTTTCTTTCTTTCTTTCTTTCTTTCTTTGTAGGGATATGAGATTTTGTGCTGATTTCAACCTAATTTCTTTGAAATACAGAGAATTAACGAAAATGAGGATATTCTAATGAGAGTCTTCTTTTGGTCTATTTGTAATTTGTTTGCTTATCTAATCAGATTTCACCTTTCCTATTGATGATTAATTATGCAATCCTAAGACTTGAGCTTTAACATATATCCAGAAGTCTGGCCCCTTCTGATGGCTTGGTACAGTATGTAACTGGTTAGCCCGTGGGGGCCACTTCCATTCACGAGTGGATACCATGCGCGACCATGGGGTCTCAAAAAGCACCCTAAACACGTAATTTCCATATTCTGAAAATGCACCCCTTAACAAGTATTGGCGTGTGAAACCCTACCCTTAACAAGTATTGGAAACAAAACGATACTCTTGTCAAATATTCCCTGAAATGAACCCCTAAACAAGTACAGGAATGTTTTATTGTTACGGGTCCTTCGGTCGTCGGCTTTACCTTATTTGATTTAGTACGACCCCACCTTCTACACCTCGCGCAAATCGGACTCTAAACACGTAGTGTTGGGGCAAAAAGGACATCCTTTATAAGATATTTTAATTTTGTCTCATCATCCCCGCAAATTCGACCCTAAACACGTAATTTTCCTAGTGAAATAGATACCCTTTTTTCATTATTTTTGCGTTTTTGACACCCTTATCACGTTACGTACGTAACGTGCCCTATCGTGAAAAAGACATCCTTTTTACGTGTTTTTTTGGTCGCGCATGGTATCCACTCGTCAATGTAAGTGGCCCCCCCCGGGCTGGTTAGTTAGAATTTGGAGGATAAGGATTTCGTTCATCATCAGCTGTATAACTTGTGCCAATTTGTACTTTTACATGCATGGTCAAAACATATCTACGGATGGCCAAAACACCTCATAGAAGAGTTTCAACTCAGCTGAGCTATATTTTAGACATTGGTTTTAATTTTGTTTCTTTGCTAAATGAATTGCCATGATAATAAATAAGGGACTGAAGAATTTGGTAGAATTTTTGCAAGCAGAATCTCTTGCACTGAAATAGTGGGGGGGGGGTCAAATGTATTGATGTACACATGCATGACCAAATTATTTACAAACACCCCCTAAACGAGTTTTTTTTCTCTGTTTGCAAAATAGCCCCCTAAAGATATTTTTTGCGGGCTTTATTTACACAATTTGGCCCCTAAACAAGTTGTTGCCAGATTGTGACCTCGGGGGGGGGGGGGGGGGGGGGGGGAAACATACCCTAAACACGTTTGGCTAGTCTTAAAAAAAATGTGGGAAAAATGCATACCCTAAATACGTTTGACCCTGTGTTTGACCATTGAACAGTCTTTCAAAACCCCCCCTTTTTCCTGAAATTTTGTGTTTTTGATACCCTTAACGAGTGCTTGCGCGGCCTACATCCAAAACTGAAAAACACCCTCTTAAACAGGTTTTTTTTTTGTCTTGCCTGTGTACAGCAATATATTTGACTCCCCCCCCGGGATAGAGTGAAGAGTGAAGGAATGATGTACTTCGTTCCCTAATTCTTGGGGAAGAAATCTCTATGAATTCGATTCACTTAAACAGGTCTTCATGTGAGATTTCACTTCTCAACAACTTTCCTGATTTCTTGTTTTGTCTTTGCCTTTCTAGGAGGATAATGATTCATTAAAGAGATTTAAAGGGGAAGTGGTTGTAGATTACTCTGCAAAACTGACCAGTGTTGAAATTTTACCCAAAATGTTTATTAGATTAATGGTGTTATTTGAACAACCAATGAATGCGTTTCTCTTAGAACATCAACAGGGGGGGGGTAGTGTTTCTTGATGAAAGACATGACTAAAATTAATGGTTCTGTTTTAAAGGAACTTTTCATTGGAACCATACATTTCACTTCTGTTTGATTTTTAATTATTTTTAAGAATTAAAAGTACAATAGGTGAGCTATTCTATTTTGATTTTGGGAAAAGTGAGCAAAATTCAATTTATAACAAATTTATCTGAATTCTGAAGCATTCCATAAAGTAAAAAAATACTATACCAAAATAAAATGATCTAATTTGTCTAATAACCCATGTGAGTTCTTAATAATACTAAAGTTTTTATCACAAAGGACTCTTATATACAGTAACTTTTCAAAGTAGACAACTTTAATTTGATTTACATTCACATGGACATGCACTGCTTATATCATGCTCGTAAGCATTGTAAATTACTGATGGCAACAACAAGATAGACGCTTTTTTAACAAGGAAACTGTGGGTGCTAATTGTTTGGTTCCTTGATTCTCTCACAATCTAGAATGATATGTCCATTCCTTTGTCTTCTTGGCATTCCAGTAATTTAGTTTTTAAATGGACATTCAACCATAATACTTTCTATAGTTAATGCAGGATTTTTGTGTCTGAAAAGGAGATTATAAGGATAGCAGACTGGTTTGAATTTTGGAAGAAATTGGACAAGGAATAGCTGTTTGAAGATAGAACTTGGTAAGACATAGGAATCTCAAATTGGCTATTTGTTGATTAGAATATGACATGAAGACAAATGAGGAAAAAAATGGACAAGTTTGTTAAAAAGTCGAACAAGTTTTTGTCATTGAATGAATCTAGAATCTATTAATTTTGACAAGAATGGATTTAGATCCATCATCACTTCAAACTTGAATATATTGTCTTAAGAGAGTACAGGTGTGTGTTGATTAAAAAATTTACAAATTCAAAATTTACTCTGATTTTGCCCAAACCTTCACCTATCTGCTTTTTCTGAAGTTAATATTTTCTTTAAAACATGTTTCCATTTTGATTTGATTTCCCTATATCCTTTTAAAGATACATGTTTATTAGATTTTGTAGTTCCAAGACAGGTGTTATTCATTAATGTCTCTTGAGAACCATTTTATGGAATGTGTTAATAAAAGGGCATATTTCATGAAAAATTTAACAAATTGTTTTAGATGAATCAAAAGCTTATCCCGGCCTTTTTTCCATGCACTTTGTTTTTATAGTAAATGCAAATTGACTACATTTGTTGAATATTGACAGTTGTTATTATTAGAAACATTTTGTTCTTTTGATGTAAACAAGATTAATTTTGCTTGATATTTTTGTATACTTGTGTAGAACATGATTCTTCCATGTATAGTACATGTTATTCCAATATGCTGTATTATTTAAATGGGTGAATTTGAGGAAAGGCATGGTGATTGATCATTTATCACAACCTGACACAATTTTACATCGAGCCATTTTATTTTTTAAAAGCCCCTGCCCAAGGGTCTACAAGCGAATGCACCAATAAATTTATGTTGATGTACTTTGTACAAAGCATACCAAATGTGAAACAGTATTTTTGTATGAATATATAAGGTCATTTTCAAACGTGAGTGACACGACAATCGGAGAGGTTTAAGGGCTCATATCTTCAAACTTAAAGGTTATGAATCAATCATGACTACTATATTATATACAATGTAGGACTGGCATGGGCCACTACGAGTTTGATTTGAATTCAACAATTCGTTTAGTAGATATGATTAAAAAATGGTGCGTGAGTGACACGACAAATTTTGGACATGGGTTTCTGACCACTAACACATATGGTTGGATTCGTGCCCAAGTAGTTGTCATGGAGTACTGTGAGTACCAGTAAATGGACATAAATAGTGTACCTATCTAACACATATAGTCAAAATCAATCAAACCTTCTCTATGGAAAATGGTACCCTCCTATATACCGTGAGTGACACGACATCCAAAACGTGAGTGACACGACAAGTGCAAAAATACAACATTTATCTCAACATTGAAAGTATTTTTTGCATGATGTAGAAGAGTAAAATACCATTAACCAAAAAACAAGCTTAATAACATAATAACTGCTTTCTTTAAAGGTCATAATATGTCATCCTGATGTTTTATTCTTGGTTTATGGTCATATTTGCCCATCAACTCACATTCCCTATACCATACCACATTGTCACACTAGGGCTTCTACCACTCTCCTCTTTAGAGGAGGGGGCACTTGAAGGAGGTGTTATGAGGTCTTGGCATTGACATCAACTCAAACATTCTTTTTGTGGCCTGATATCATTCAAAACTTTAACTCTTTCTCCCTATCTGTATATGAAAGTTAACAGGTTTATACAATTCAGCATCCACAACGGATGGAATAATTTTTCCTTGTAAGAAAGGTATTCTCAATAGTCACTCACATCATCTGGCATGGTCTGGTAGCCAATGATGTCATGTATGACTCCTTTTTCTTGAAATATTGGATTACAATATTATCCTCCTTTAATATTTTAGGCATTGTCCAAATAGGACATGGCAGTTTCAATGTCTTTTTTGGTACCAAACCACAATCATGTTGCTGCACACTTCAGATGGACTATCAGCAAATCCTTGAGAAACTTGGGAATTCAACTCAACAAGCATAGGTCTTCTCCTGAACACTGCTTGTATGTGGACCCTCCCAAGGCAGTACATGTAGGCACTGTACCAAAATTCAGAGCTATGCTTTTAGCTGGAATCTTGTAAGCACCTTTTCATTGCTAATTATTTGATCATATACCATACCACAGGAATCCAGGGAAAGCCACAAGGTGAAAGATGCAGTCAGTACCTGATTCTTACATAACAACTACAAGTCATTAGCCTTTCCTTTTCTAAGCCCTTGGATGTCACACTAAAATCCAATTCAGCATCCCAACCAGGCTCCCTTTATACCTCAATAGCTTTTTCCCCTCGAGGTCCAGCTCTGTTCTTATCAGGGTACCCCCCCCCAAAAAAAAAAATGATCTACTGGTACATGGCAACCCATCCAAAGTTGCTCAAATCAAAATGCGGTCTCGGTTGGGACTTGTTGGGACCTACATGAACATGCATCATTTTGTTGTAATGAATATGTGTATGCAAATCTGCTCTGAACACACATCGGCCCGCTTACGGTAGTTTGCTGTTCAGACCCTACATGTAGTTAATCACTAGCGGTATGAATGGTGGCCGAACAAATAATGATTTTGAACTTGGCATGTAGCTGCTTCAAGCAATATCCAAAATGTTCTATCAAATCTCAGTACATTCTCACCTGAAATGTTAATGTTTTCTTGCAAATTTGTTTATTTCATGTCCTGGAATACAAGCTTTATGGCAAATGAAAAGGTTGATTTAATCAATCAGAAGGAAAAGAAAATTTTTTTCTTTTCGGAATTTGAAAAAATGTTTGGTGTTCATGGTGATCTCTTATATCTCATGTACACTACTTTACCACTAAAATTTCTGCAAATTTAAAAAAAAGATCCCTGACTTTTCTAGCTATGAGTATAACAAAGAAATAACATTGCTCAAAAGAAAGGTGAACTTTCTGCTCATTTCTGTAAATGGAGACAGAGAATGTTCGAGTAATCTAGGTATGACTTGAACCATCACCATCACCAACCCTTTATGCACTGTAAATATGTCCATTGCTATAAAAGTAGTGGTTTTTCTCTTGATACATTCATAATTTTGTGTTGATTATGTTGTTATATTCTTAATAATCACAGTACATTCACCAAAATATGAATTAGGATCCGAGTCTTCACACCAATGGAAAATTGTCAGGATTTTTTAAACCAAGGCAACCACGGAGAGGAGAGAAAATAGATGAACTCAATGTCAAATTCAATATTTCCATAAAAAGGAGTAAAATTAGGAAGATGGAGAAAATTATTAGCCTAAAATAGGCCTAAATGATGTCAGGAACAACATTTTGACTGTATCCCTGGTAAAACGCTTCAAAAATTACTGGATGTCCTTTTTAATACACAATATAATACCGTGAGTGACACGACATTTCGTGAGTGACACGACATTGTGAGTGACACGACACAACTTTAACAGTTAATTTTAGCTTTACCTTAACACATTGGACCAAGTTACTTTATATACAATAAGGTACAAATAAACTGTATTTGCTCCAGTACTGGGATAAATTAATTTTCAGAATACACAGCTCCAGAAAACTTTTTGCATTTAAAACGTGAGTGACACGACAACCAGTTTTGAAAACTTCGAAACTCAATTTTTTTCAGAAAAACACTTCAGAGAATTTTTTTTTGCTATTTAGGAGTTAGATACAATACACAGCTTGTATCTTGCCAACAAATGCGCTTCTAATACATATTTCATATTGTGATAGGCAATATGTGAATTTTAATGCAAAAATCAACATTTTGTAACATTTAATTTCCCTCGCATAAAATTCACTGTATCTCAAGACATAATTGATAATTTCATGTAAATGAAATGGAAAAATATACTTTAAGATGTCTAGTTTCAAAAATCATTGAAGCCTAGTGATTTCTAGCAAGTTTTGATTTTCACCCCCATGTCCACTTTTGTTTGAAAATGACCATAAATCAGGTTGAGTTAAGAGCCAATAAAGACAGATTTTGGCAACTAAACTATGTTAAATCTATTTTAAACATACATTTGACGAGCACAAACATGTAGTCTTAAATGATTTAGTCATGTACATACATGGGCCTCCAAGTTCTATTCATATTATTAATTGTGAATATGATATACTGCTGTGTCAATAAAACCTTTTACCCCCAATCAGTCACAGCTGGTATTAAATGGTAATGTTTATCAATCAATACACAGCTCTCAGGTCAGACCTGAATCAATATTGAGGTGTAATACACATATCTGGACCCGTTGACATAAAGCTTAACGATTGATCGTAGGGCTGAATTTTGCGATTGAACAAACACTATAATGAATGCAATTGGTTGTGGAAATGGGCCTCATGATCAATTGCCAATGTTTATGTTACAGTGCCCTGGAGATGGATTCGCTCAAACTCTCATTAAGTTTACATGGTATAATATTTGGGTGTATAGTATGTATGCAGACATTTTTACATTCACAAAAAGTGATCACATCCTTGTAGTTTTCCCCAATAACTTTTGATATGGAGCCATACAAAATCTTACTAATTTTATCAAACAAAAGAGTGAAAATTCTACATTTATACTGTACTCATTTTTATTGGACTATCCATTTTCTTAATTGTCCATAAATGTTTAAAGGACAATAAATGATAAATTCCTTAAATTTGTGATACAGATCCATTGCTATTTTTCTTGCAATTTTCAAATCTCTAAACACCAGACATGAATATCAATAATTCTATTTAATTATTGAAATACATAAACTTTAAAAAGAAAAAATGCAGAAAGTAAAAGCACGTACAATGTACTTTGCCAGAATTAAAGTCAACCATGAATACATCTTATTGAAAGTGTAGATCATGTTAATGTCCTTTCCTGTCCTGATGTATATAATTTACCATGTGTTCCAAATTTTCATTTTTTAAAAACTTTTACTGGAAGGAGGGGGAGGGAGACGGGCCTACATGTACATGTATCACAAATGACTTGTACATGCCTACAGTTTTATTCTGTAATTCTATTACCATTAACTTCCTGAATGTCCTCATGTACTCTGAATTGAGTTTACACCTTTTGACACTTGTCTCCTAGCATGTTGAATTGAGTTTTCACCTTTTGACACTTGTCTCCTTACATGTTGAATTGAGTTTACACCTTTTGACACTTGTCTTCTTGCATGTTGAATTGAGTTTACACCTTTTGACACTTATCTCCTAGCATGTTGAATTGAGTTTACACCTTTTGACACTTGTCTCCTTGCATTTGAATTGAATTTACACCTTTTGACACTCGTCTCCTTGCATGTTGAATTGAGTTTACACCTTTTGACACTTGCCTGCTTGCATGTTGTGGGTATGACAACATCGATGCACAGAGGTATTAGCATCTGATGGGTTTTTTTTATTCACAAGGAGGGATTTTCAAGAATAAATTCTGATCTTTTTCCATCTACATTTTTCTTTCTTTCCTGTTATTCCATAAAAAAGAACCTTTATTTCGTGACAAATAAAAAATTTGGAACAAATAACATTCATACATATGTGTATATACTTATAGCCTATGTATACCGGTACATCTTCAAAACATACTTATTTCCTTTCTTCTTGCTATCTATATATACCGTGTTTACACATTGACTCGGCTCGGGGGTTGAACACGAGAGCCGTGCTCAACACGGCAATTTTATGCTGTGTAAACGCGATCAGAGTGATCCGCGAGCCGTGTCGAACACGGCTTTATCGATCCTACAAAATGGAAGGTTTCAACCCGCGACCCGAGTCAGACTCGGCAATTTTTTCGTGTGTAAACAGAAAGCCGTGTCGAACTCTCTTGACCTAGGTCACTGCGCGCGCTTTCACTTTTGGCATTGTTGTTGTTCGCATGGACAAGATTCGATTCCGGCGGTGAATTTCCCGCGTTTAATTTGCGACGTCATAATTCTTCCGTTCGAGATCCGCGAGCCGTGTTGAACTCGCCTTTTTATATGTACGTATGAACGCAATCTCTGATCCCTTCTTCGCAGTGTTCAACCCGGCTCGCGGATTCAACACGCGAGCCGAGTCAATGTGTAAACACGGTATTACTCATAACAGTCTGACTGTTTATTTACATTAGCAGTCATTAAACCTACAATTGCAAATAAAGAACTACTAAACTACTGAAGAGACAATTTGTTTAGCCTATCACTCTGTCAATAGAGAGGTTGTAAAAGGACATGATATGTAGTCCAAGATTTCAAGGATTCTTTCTGAAGATACATGTGTTGCTCAAAGTGGAACTCATATGAGCGCAACTCTATCCATCTAAAAATAAAAATGACATCTTCCGATGCTATTTAAGGACGAGTCCACCCCAACAAAAGTTGGTTTTAATAAAAAGATATAAAAATCAAGTATAATACACACTGATGATTTCATCAAAATCGGATGTAAAATAAGAAAGTTTGGAGATTCTAAAATTTCGCTTAATTTCACTAAAACAGTTAATGCACATCCTGGTCGGTATGCAAATGAGGAGTCTGATGACGTCATTCACTTACTATTTCTTTTGAATCTTATTTGTATGCAATATGAAATATTCTAATTTTCTCCTCATCATCAAATGAAAATAATTCCCCCTGAACATGTGCCATATGGTTCAGTCTATTAGATCCTTATTGTAAAATCTGTAAAAAATGAAATATTGTATCATTCAAACAATAAACAAATAAAAGAAATGTGAGTTAGGGACACCATTGACTGTTTCATTGGCATATCACTGTTTTGTGAAAAATTAGCAAAATTTTAAACTGTCTTATCTCTGTACAAATGCTGTGCATCATTACCATCATCTTATTTTACATCCAATTTTGATGAAATTTTAAGTATTATGCTAGTTTGATTTTTCTCCATTTATTTAAATCAACAGTTTTCTTGGGTGGATGTGACCTTTAATAAATGATTTTTTTTCTTTTAAAATTCCATGTTAGAAACAATCTTTGAACAGAAAATGAATTATTCTGTGAATATTCAATTTGATTGTCAATTAAAATCATATTTATGACAACAGTGTACCTGTTATCCACTCATTAGAACAATTATTTTCATTATTCTATTTATGCACATGCATTTGGTAAAGTATGTTAATAATGCTTTGAAGCATTTTTTTATTGGCTTGAGGTTTAAACCATTAAAAAATGTTAACCTTCTGTTTCATCCTGTCCCTTGCATCTCATATCCAACTGGATTAAAATATTTCAAGAAATCAAATGAAGAATTTATTTGACATAATAAGGAAATCTAAAAAAAAGAATTTTGATATTGTAATACATGAATAATAGTGTTGCAAACTTGCATGAATATACATGTAATGTTATCTCTAATCAAAGCCAAAAAATCTGCTAGCAATAAATTTCATGGCTTAAAATTTTTTTTTTCCTCTTTTCATTCAGATAGATGGTGAGCTGTAGCTGAGTTGGTGATGTAACTGATACAAAATGGCTGACAGCTTACACACAAGTGCCTCTAGAAACCCTTTTGGTAGTACAACTGTGGAAGAACAGGGAGGTTAGTATTCTGAACCTTTTGGATGTAAATAACATAACTTTCTTTTAGCTCACTAAAGATCGCATGTCATAAGGTGGTCCAATTTTGCGAACAGGGTAAAAATGGTCAAAAATTTTATTTTTTGATATGTTATAGCTATTACCATTCTCTAAATAACGAAAAAGTTTTAAGTCTCGAATACCTTTATTTTTCCTTAAAATGACTAATTAACAGCTAATTATTACATAGACGTCAATGTAAATGTGAATTTTGAAATGTGTTTTTCTCAAATTGGACCTGCTGCACATAAAATGGTGTCAAAAGTTAATGCAACATTGGATCACCCTAGTATTTTGCAGTTATAATCTTGAAACTTCAATAATTAAATCTGTACCCAAAATCGAATAATTATTTATTATTGTATGAATATTAATTATACTAATTAATTACCAGTATTTAATTTCACATTTTTGCCCCCAAAATACCTGTCACTGTATTTATATGCTTGGCAAAATGACAAAATCATGGGTAGAAATGTTTGTTGCAATGATACACAACATTTGTACTAAAAATTAAGATTACAAATTAGATAATTAACCAAATCTCTCCAGTTTACTAATTGATTAGGTTGCAGATCAGAGCTGACATACACATGTATTCCATTGCTGCATATTTTCAAAATTGTCAAATTTTTATGACATTTAGTTGTTCCCTGCTTTAAAACACTCAGAAATATGAGGATAACAGTCATATTACATAATATAATAAGTTGTTAATTAGGTTTAATTAATATTTTATCATTTACCGCATCCACCGGCTCCGCCACCCCTGTTACTTCAAACTTAATGTCCTATAGATTTTGTTCCTGATATTGTATTGATCTAATTCATAGTAATATATTTAGCCTATAGTTCTAGCTTCAAAATGAGATATTACTCAATAAATTTGGTCAAGATACTGTGATGTAGCAACAATTTATCCATGGCACCGTGTGGAAAATTGTTCATACGCCACCCTTTTTGCATACCCAACTGTCGCAACTTTAGTGACAAAAATATTGAACGCCTCCAAGAAAATTTAAGCTCTGTTGATTGGTCTGACGTTTATAACTCGAAAGAGAATGTCGATGACTCGTTTGACATATTTTTGAAATATTTTAATGATTGCTTAGATTCTTGTGTTCCTCTGAAGAAATATCGAAATTACGACTATAAACGTGTTCCAAAGCTACCATGGGTTTCAAAATTGATATTAAGGTCCATCAATCGGAAAAATAATCTGTATGTTTCTTATATATCAAATCCAAATGATATTTCACGGAATAGATACACGTCTTATAAGAATACCTTAACAACTACTCTCCGAATAGCAAAAAAGAGGTTTTATTCAGAAAAATTACAATCATATAAAAACGACCTTAAAAATACATGGAAAACAATAAATGGGGCTCTAAACAAAATTAACAAATCTAGTGCTGTTAATAAATTAAGTGTAGATGGAAATATGGTTGAAGATACTCATTCTATAGCAAATGAATTTAATTCATATTTCTCTCAAATTGGACCGAAGTTAGCTGGAAATATTATACCTGTAGAAAATTCGTTTAAGGACTTTTTGGATAAACAAAATGATAGTTCAATATTTCTTACTCCAGTTAATAGAAAAGAATTACTTGAGATTGTATCTAATTTGAAAGCAGAAAAGACACCCGGTTATGATGGTATTACAAATAGAGTTGTGAAAAACATTATACATTTTCTTGCTGATCCTTTGCTTCATATATTTAATTTATCATTGCAGCTTGGTCAGGTCCCAAAGAAGATGAAAATAGCTAAAGTTATACCCATTTTCAAAAAGGGAGACCAATTGATTACTAGTAATTATCGCCCAATATCCTTGTTAACTTCGTTCTCAAAAATTCTTGAAAGGATAATTTATAAAAGGACAGTTGCTTTCCTTAAGAAATATAGTATTATATGTGATAATCAATTCGGTTTTAGAGAAAAACATAATACAACTCATGCTATATTGACATTAATAAATAAAATATCTACTTCTTTTGACAATTCTGATCATACCGTAGGATTATTCCTCGACTTCTCAAAAGCGTTTGACACAATAGATCATGAAATACTGTTATATAAGCTATCAAATTACGGTATCAGAGGGACAGCTTTACAATGGTTTAGGAGTTATCTTACTGATAGAATTCAGTTTGTTACAGTAAATGAATCAGAATCTCCAACAAGGCCAGTTTCCTGTGGAATTCCACAAGGTAGTATTCTTGGCCCTTTGTTATTTATACTTTATGTTAATGATATGAAAAATTCATCTCATGTTCTCTCATTTATTCTCTTTGCTGATGATTCCAATATTTTCTATACACATCATGATCCACATGTACTTGTGAGAACTATGAATACAGAATTTAAAAAAGTAACAAACTGGATTAAAGCCAACAAACTGTCACTGAATCTGCAAAAAACTAATTATATGCTTTTTAGTCATTTATTGAAACATCTACCGCATCAAATACTTTTAGATAATACTGAAATCAAAGAAGTGCAAACAACAAAATTCTTAGGTCTTACTATTGATAACAAGCTCACGTGGAATGCTCATATCAACAATATTTGCAAAACTGTGTCACGAAATATTGGAGTCATCAATAAGCTTAAAAACGTTCTTCCAGCACAGGCGCTATCCATGTTGTATTGTGCATTAATCCTACCGTATCTTAATTATGGAATTCTGGCATGGGGTAATGCCTCTCAAACGAGACTAAATAAAGTCTTGCTACTTCAGAAAAAAGTAATGAGAATAATATGCAATATGTCCTTTAGATCTCATACGGATGAATTGTTTCGTCAGAAACGTATCCTTAAAGTCAATGACCTGTACCGCTTGCAACTATTCCAATTCATGTATCAGCTAGATAGAAATAGTGTACCTAATGTCTTACAAAAGAAATTTATGAGAAACAATACTTTACATTCATATAATACGAGACAATCAAACGACTATCACCTACCTAAAAGTAGAACAGTATTTTCTAGCAAAACTATATTTTTCACAGGACCAAAACTCTGGAATTCTCTGGACAGAGAAATGAAAGAGGCAGCTAATCTTAACCGATTTAAATTACTCATCAAAAAATTTCTTCTGAATTCTTATTGATTCAATCAAATATTTGTGAACTTCATACTTATCCACGGTAATATTGATTATTTTAAAGTCAATATTTAATTTTGTATATAGTGTATATACATTTGTGTTACAGTGTTTATATCTATATAATTGTATAGAATTTTGCTGATTATTTTACTCTATTTGTGTCATATTACCCTTGTATAAAGTTTTAATAGGGGGTCTACATTTTACAAGCACTGCTTTTTAGTAGGCCCCTCCACTTTTTTTCTTTTCATTGTACGTTTCAGTCCTGCATGTGTTATGCATTTTTTTCATTGTAAACATGATTTATTACGAAATGTACTTTGATGATTGTGGAATATGAATTTATCAATAAATAAATAAATAAATAAATAAAATGCGAACTAAAACATTCACAAATTGATAATAATATGCAAAGTTTAAATAGCTTTTAATACAAATAGGGGTACATCAGATATATTGCCTACAACAGGATCATATTGACCAGAGTCTTTGGGGCAAAGGAATGCGTAAGGCATGCATAATCTCAGTGGCTTTTTGAGGGGACTTTTGTATCACTGGTGGATATCAATCAGTATATTTTTACCAACCTTACGTAAACAATTTTTTTTAGCCACCAGGCACGATTGTCCGTCTCCCCTCAACCCCTTCAGTCTTCCACCAAGGTCTACCAGTCCTGGCAATCCTTTCGCTTCACCTGTTACCCCTCCTGGCAATCATCCAGATGAAGAAGTGCTTTCATTTGGCGATGTCTGCAAACCAATGCAACCTTCCAGACTAGAGGATATGATTCCCGGGTCTGCGTCCAGGACAAAAAGTGATGTTGATACAATGTCTCATGGGCCATCATCAAAGAAAATGGATGGTGTCTTTGAAAACCATGTTCCTGATGGCCCCAGTTCTGGAACGTCCGATTGGGTGAACAACACAAACAATAGCAACCGCGCAGATGAGACCGCAGAGGATGTTGGTTTTGGTGATGACTTTGGTTCCTTGAGCCACACTGATGTGATCTTCAAGACCGGATTCATGGATAGCAACTTCAAAGCTGTAGCAGGTAAGGATGACAGAACACTGTGACTTAATGCTCCTGACTAAAATTTCTTAGAAGACATGGGGTTAGGGTAATCAAATAATTATATGGTTTTTAGTTCAGAATTGTCGCAAGGCTAATGTGGTTACTGTTAGTTTTAAGTTTGTCTTAATATCCAGATTTTCCATTGGAAATATCTCTGCTGTTTTTTTTACATCTTTCGAATCCTCAGCATATTTTTTTAATGGAATTGTTGTGTATTTATGCTGGAGTCTGTATGTATTGGTACCATGTGGAAGAGCAGTAGCACTTCATCGTTTCCTCTGGGTTCTGTGCCACAGAGCTTTCACCAATCAATAAGAAAAACCAGTGCCAGGGGAAAACTACTAATCTCATCATATATATGCTGACTATAGCTGCATGTAATAGTATCTGGACAAACTCTTGCATGCATGATTCTGGTGCTAACACATCATCTGATTACACTTGATTTCTTTTAGAGGAAAAAATATTTTGGTGACTTCAGATATTTGATCTTTAACAACAAACCAGTGTGGTTGTTTTCTTAAAAAGAAAAAAAAAATTAGGGCGAAAAGATGTCTTATCCAAAATGGATTAAGTTAGCCCTACAATCTGCAGTGAAGAGGGCCCATTGTGCCATCTTATTTACTATATATTTGTGTTATTGTTGATTTGGAAATATGAATACACAAACTTATTGTGGAGATGTTTTTGTATTTATATGGGTTGATTTCACATTTTCAGTCACAGCCGAGGAGGATGATCTTTGGTCCTCGTCATTCATTATGGAAGATCTGTCAGCCAATGAAGAATCTCTCCTGTCATCAGGTGACCAGGAATCAACAAATCAGAGAGCACAAACATGCGCAGACTCAAATGTACATATTGAAGTAGACTTTTTACCAGACTTGCCTGAAGGTCAATGGCAAGAAGATTCCAGAGATCAGCACTTTGCCAAAGAAAGCAATCCCGTCCCCGATTCCTGGATGTCAGAAGACCTAACTTTTGAACAATCACAACAGGTTCAGAACTCACCAGCAGCTGATGTTGAGGATTTGTTTTCCAGGGGAGGATCAGATCCCTGGGGAGCTGATGCCAAGATGGAAACTGCAAAAGAAACTGGACACCACCAAGCGGATGGATTGGGACAGGATCCATGGACTCCTTGTAAAAATGCCAAAGAGGCTGATGATCTCAAGTTAGCCAAACCAAAGACCCTTGATCTTTCTTCCCCATTGTGTAATCCATTTTCTTCAAGGAACAGTGTAGGCACAAGATTGCAGGATCCTTCAAGTCCCTTTCAAGACGATCCAACCAGTCCATTTCACCCCGACTATGATCCAGACCTGCATAGTTCCCATCCAAACTCATTCTCATTTCCAGAATCATCCAAGCTCCAAGGAGGTACCTCAAGCAGTCATAGCGATCCTTGGAGTCCTAGTCCTACCTCTTGTAACCTCGCCAAAAACCATTCCCAGGGAAGCAGTGCATTCCACTCTCAGAATGCTCTGACTACCCACGATTCAAGCACAAATGCATCCCAGTTTTCTGGATTAACTCGACCACAAGAAAGTCCATCTGGGACTTTAAAAGATCACTGGTCTCCTAGTCTTACCCCTGCCAATGGAAAAAGAGATTGCTCTGGAAGAAGTAGATCACCTAATCCTTTTGCACCTGTTGAAGATGCTGCTAACCCTTTCTTGCCTGATCTGGATCTACTGCCTGGAAAGCTAGAGAGGATGAATCAAAGAGAGGTGAGTGTCCAAGAGTATGCATGTTCCTTACTAGTATTTCCTAGTACTAACAACATTCTCTGTCGTGTGCTGCAGGTATTTCTTTGTAGCACATGTAGTACGAGACTGGTAGTAGTAGTTCTCTGCAGTTTGTAATCCTGTTCTGTTCCTGTGAGCTTGGGTTTATTCCATTGATGTGGCACTGTAACCAATCAAAAATATAAACAAAGTGCAAGTGCTCCCTCTGTCCAAATTGGACTCGAGTTTGTGCTTTGCCATCCTGTGACAAATTGCACCTAGGCTTCAGGGCACATGAGAGTAATTCATCTGCGTGCAAAGCATGTCGGACAGGCGTAAGTAAGGATCACATGACTTTATTGATTAAAATAATTCATTAAAAATACACAAAATGTTTGTAAACAATGTCATGTTCATACTCATTCATAATTAAGGCCTTTGGGAAGCTAGAATGCATATTTGTATTTCATTTTTATCATTATTACCCACAATGCAGTTCAAGGTTTTTCTTGCGATGAACTGGCCGAAATTATGGTTAGCCTTATTTCAGGCCATTTAACTTTTGATTGAGCTGGACAAGTACCCAACTGACATATCAAGTCTTAATGTACTGGGGAGTCTGTAATACTCATGTGAGCCCTTCAGCCACACTTCTTCATTTTTGTCTAGCTCCCTCTTGTGTTTGTAGAAGTCAAGGCAAGTACCAGTATGATAACTTCTTCCCAATTGTACACATCTGACCATTTCTTGGTGTCATTTTGGAAACGATTCTTAATCCTAGTCGAAAAAAAATCAAACCCACAAATTCATGAAATCACTTTTATAAAATAAAAAAAAGTGATATTACACAATATGTGGAGGAGCTGATGTCACAAAATCAAAAAACATTAAAAATTCATTACTGTCATTCTTTTACAGATTTTCATCAAACCTTATTTTGTTTCTTAATTTATTGTTATTTTTTGCTTTCATTAAAACTAACTTATCGTCAGAGTGAGTTTTCCCTTTAATAATTGAAGCTCACCCTGAAATGATAGATACTAGACAAATTAAACACCTGTTTAATAGATTTCCTTTTCCAATTCTTGATTAATTTCATTAGGTCATTTTTTGGCACTCGCCAAGTCAATCCTCTTCTTTATCTATCTTACCAGGTACTGACTTTTATTAGCTCTAGGTTGAATGTGACACATGGGGAATGTGAATCTAATCTAAGTCATGTAGAAGGTATTTGAATCTTTGACCTTTATATGATCAAGATTTGATGACTTTGCAACTATCAACAACAATGCAGCAAATGCACAACACGTTAATATGCTTTTCACACTGCATTTCCTTAACCCCATACTATCCTTAACCCCGGACTATCTTATTTTCAATTCACACTGACTTTATTAACCCCATACTATCTGCTTAGCCAGGGTTAAAGCCTTGGACTATCCCTCAGCTCATGAATATTGACAATTTTACCATACAGAGTGTTATTAACGTGCAGTTCGACTTCTGTGATTGGCTAATGCTTAGCCCCACTTTCCTTAGCCCTGTTTAGTTTTCACACTGCATCATTGCGGTGCTAGCACCACATTAAGCCGGCTAACCCTGCTTTTTTTGCAGGGCCAGATATAGTACCGTACTATTTACCTTGCTAGCCAACTTTGCTAAAACGTAGTGTGAAAACAAAGTGGGCTAAGCGTAACCCCGGGAAATTGGTGGGGCTAAGACCTCCTTAGCCCCACCAATTTCCCGGGGTTAAGGGAAAAATGTGCAGTGTGAAAAGCATATTACTCTCACCTCACCTTTGACTAAAAAGTGGTGGACCTTTGATAAATAACATTACAAAGTCTTTCCCTTTGATATTTTGTTTTCATTTAAACACTGCCTCACATACTGGTCGCGTGGTCCCCAAATTTACCCGTCATAGCATGATCAGTGGGTCAAGCGGAGTGTGTGGAGGAAAACAGAAATCTTGAAGGAGCAGCATCTGGACTACTAAGGAGTTTGTTTCTTTTTAACCTGGTGACTACTGAATTATGTGATTCCTATATTGTATTTGAAGTATCCAGTTCCAGTAGGCAACGGGTTAAACTTATGACTACAGTGAAACCTGTATACTGCACAGGTGACACAAGAAAGAAGAGGCTTCATGAGAAAGCAGTCTTTATGGATAAGTCCATGTCATGTTACGTTACAATTGCAAAACTATTTAAGAGGAACCAAACTTGTGGTCTTTACAGGGAGGTGGTCCTTCTACACAGGTGTTCACTCAAATACTTTTTACATTATAAGGTAGACTTTGATTCTACCTGATGAACACCTTTAAGTTCCTGCTGGTCCTGGTACTTGACTAATTTCACCAGGGCATGCATCCATTCTGGCCTGAAGCCAGCCGCCACCCTTTCCTTTGCTGAAGCCCGTCCGTCAACCGTCTTTCATGCCAATGTCTTTCTGTTTCCTTGAAGGGTGATCCCTTCTCTTGACTCCTTGGTGCCCCTCGGGTGGGATCAAGATGATACAATCCAATGAACCACTTCAAAGGCCAAGCCCACTCCCAGCAAAAAGTTTTGAATAAATTGAGAAAGGTTAAGTTTAACATGATACGATATGATTTGATTTCTTCATATTCCACAATCACAATGACATACATGTAGATATCCATATTAACAAAGAAATACAAACACTGCAAGAAAGAAAAAAACAATGGATAGAATGGTGATGCAATCTAATTAAATGCTAAAATAAGTAAAAAAAAAAAAGGAATGTCTCCTACTTGTAGTTTCATAAAACATGGTGGTATGTAAATGAGAAAGTAATGAAGCCACACACTTTCTGTTTCTTTCTTGACATCTTATAATATTTTAACTGATTATGCCAGTAATGTGAATATAGTAGGTCAATGAGGTTTAAGCATATTCGACACTTCATTGAATTTGTTAAGTCAGCATTTAGTGTTTATGTGATGCAATGGATAATATTTGTAGAAATTTTCACAAAATATCAATCAGTTAGGAATAATATTACAATCGTAATGCTTGTGTAAGATTTGAATTATAGAGAATACAATTTACTTTATTGTAGCTTGGCTCCTGTTTTACCACAATTTTTGACATACTTAGATTTAAGAAAGAATTTGCTGATTTAATTGAATACCCTGGATTGGGGTTAGCTTAGAGAGTCACCCGTCTCCGAGGTTCCTTGCCTCTGACGTGTTAAAGTAGTAATGGTGACTTCACTTCGAAGAAGAGGTCATCAGTTCAAAGCTCCATCCATCCGGGCTCACCCACCACCACCCCTCTAATTGGTGAGTCACTTGGTTCTGAAGCTATGTGTCTCACATGAGGAGAGAGGTCATTGGTTCAGAGCACATTCTAGGCTCACCCAACCACCACTCGACTCCTCTGAAATAAAAAAAAAAACCCTCTGATTACAAGGCGAGAGTCAGAACTGCTACACTATGACACGACACGACGACCATGACACCATGAGATAGTAAACTGGGTATAGGAAACTAATTCTTCTTGTACCCTTGTATCTACAGAGGACAATGAAATTTTGCATTCAAAGAAATAACTGCTCCATGAGGGTCATCCATTGGCAATACTAAATTTAATTTTGAATATATTATCAATATTATTAGACCCTAATTCTATGAGTTCATTATGATAGAAAGAAAACTGCTTCATCATGGGATAAGACAACAAGTGGCTTGATTCTTAAAAATTGGATTAGGAGCCAAACTGATGCTACTTCACAGGTGCTATTCCCATTAGCCCACTGAAGACCGACCCAAACGTCAAAATCCACAAGTGTAAGAGGGTGTTGCCAGAAACTTTTGTCATCAAGTCATAAGGATACCCCTCCAGTAAAAACGTCTTGCAATTAATTGTTAGAATTTAGACCTACTTCTTGCATAAGAAATTTGGAATGGATTTGCAGCAGATAAAAATTGAAAAATTCGCAATCAATTGCTGAAAAGCAGTGGCTTATTGAGCCAAAAATTAATAACAATTTGCGAGGGGGTGAAGCGAGCAAGGAAAAATGATAGATTTTGAGATAATCTGAAAATAATATCATATTTCACCCTTACCCCCAAGCCCCTATCTGTGTACTACTGCTGAAAAGACTAGCCTCCAGGGGAGGGGGGCTACTTAAATTATTTTTTGATGGGGTGAGCCTCACAAAACCCTGAAATGGGGATCTAAGGAACTGACCACAAGGAAAAAATACGGGGTATTGGGAACTAAACATACTGGGCGGTGAGAAAACAGGGTCTACAGAACGGGATTGCGGGACAGTAGGTAAGGGGGGTCTTGTGAGCGGGAGCGGGGCGGCTTCTGAGCGGTACTATTGTCATTCGGAGTATCTATAGAACAGAAAATTAGGTCTAAAAAAGGGGGTCATGAAAGCGGCCCGTCCCCGTACCACCAGTATATCTGAGTGCCCCCCCCCGACTGGCCCTGACATTGAATTTCCCACTATTTGAAAGAAGTAATTGGTTTCTCGAGAAACAAATCCAGCATGGAGTCTTTCCATGTGGCTGACTTTTCTCAAATAGTATTTAATTGCAAGAATATTTTAAGTTTTTCAAGGTAATAGTTCTGTTCATAGTTTGAGTATAAACTTTATAATTGGAGCAATTTTCATAAAATCAAATATGATGGGCTATTAGACAATGTTTGCATGGAACTTGGGACTAGTGAATACAGGCCCAACCATCTGTCTGCTAGACTGGGAGGGGGCTGGGTACCTGGGGGCTTTTAATTCGTAAGGGAAATTCTTTGAGCTTAGTGTCCCCTTCCTTGTTTTCCTGAATGGTTGTCATGTTATTCCAGCAGTGCTTGTAAATCTTTTCAGCATGCAAAAGTTCATCTGCATCATATGAGGTATAGCCATAGCCATAATGCATTTGCAAAAATTGTTTCATTTTTTTTTAAGGGGCACTCACTATTAAAAAGGTTTGGGGTGTGGCCTAAAATTTGGAAATAAAACCTGGGGACTGTTGCATAAAAATTTTGCCATAGAAAAATCTTGCAAATAAACGAAAACTCTGCCCCCCAAAAAATTGCCATAGTTTTTCTTTTGTGCAACAGGCCCCTGAGGTTTGCTTGTCGAGTTTATCTCAGTATGCTCCTAGTCTGCAGGCACAGACCCTGATTGAAACTTTGATCAACAAGTGTGGCTCCACGCAAAAACTAGCACATACAAAACTTGCTGGAGAGGGCCTTCGGTACACAAGGCATGAGTAGGCTGCAATTCAGACCCTACTTGAGTGAAGGGTTTGCACAGCAGACTAGAGGGACTGTTCAGTCCACACTTTCTTTACTCTTAACATCAATGTATGTTGGTATGTGTCACATTGTATGGATATGAATTGGAGAAATCAGGGGCCTGTTACACAAAGCTTTCAATGATCGAACATTTTTCTACGATTGATTGCATTGACTACAATATATAATCAATCGTAAAAATCAAGCGTACGATTAATCACTAACCTTTGTGTTACGGAACGCTGGGGAGTGTTTCACAAACATTTTTGTCCGACAAGTTGTCTGTTACATTGGTAACTGTCAGTAAAACAGGACTTGTCAGATAAAACGTCTGACAAGTCCTTTCATGAATTGCTTCCCAACAGTAAGTTTTCTTTAAATGTACATGCCAGTTGTGGTAACGATATCAAAATGAGTTCGTACAGAATCCAATGAAATGACCACCAAAGTGTATGTTTGTATAATTAAAACATGTGTGCCAAAGGATTCTGGAAGAAATTGTGCAATTGCTGAGAAATCAGCAAATAAGCACAAGATTCGGATCAATTAAGCGCCGTCGGGCCCGACATTCAAAGCAATAATTATCCACTGTCCCACGTGCACTTATCTGTGTTGGTGATCTTCAGTGTGAACATTTTTCAGCATAGATTTCAAGATTTCACAAAGTTCAGTTTATGTAACTGTACCAGATCTAGATCCTCAATAATTTACTGACAATTATAAAGCCTTGTTTTACAGACTTTCTCATGAAATATACTGGCATTTCTCTTTAAAAAGCCAACTCTTAGTTGGCATCTGTCCTCTGTTTTATTGGTCAAACTGGACTTGGCAGCTGTTTAGTTATCTCTGAAAAGACAAAGCCAAACAAACCTGCCATTATTAATTATCACATCATATCCCAAGTTCCTTAATTATCTCTCGTGACCTTGCGATAGTAACTGCTTTGGACATGCGACTGGTATTAGAAAGAAAATTAATCTGTCCTTCATATCAACACATCAATGTCAGTCTATCTTTGGTAACATCACTCCCCTTTAATACATGAGATAGGTTCACATAAATTCATTTAGGTTTTATGAGTTCATTGTTTTAAACTCTTCAATTATTTTGTCTTTGTCAGCCATTGATTCAATATTAGAAGATATTCCCCCCTTGTACTTTTAACCCCTGACATTCACATGATTGGCTATTGAAAAGTTGTACACATCTTCCACTGGCAGAATTCAGATCTTTTCCTATGGTACCTTCGATTTCCGTGGAGTTATAGCTTGGTTTATGAATTAAAACTCCCAAATAGTCATTTTATATTGTCATAGCAACAGGCATCATTGATATTGAGTTGTCAAGCAGGGAAAGAGAACATTTCCCTGTTAAAAAAAGTTAACATCAAGTGAAGAAACCTAAAGGTTACTGTATATTGAGCGCACAATTTGATATCAAAGAAGGACCATGGGAACAGAACTCTCGAAAATAGCACTTTAAGAAGACGTGACCTTTTTGGATGAAACTCACCATGGTTGCTACTTACTGAGGAGCTCAAAGGATGTATATGTCTCTTTTTATACTCCTTTCAGCTCTCTATCAGGCAATGATCAGCTATAGCCTTTGATTGTCACTTCTCCGACCCTTCCAAATGCACCTACTGCTCTGTGACACTATCTTTCCCGAGGAGCAAACCTTTGAAGTATTATCTTTTCGATTAGGGATATATGTGAAAGTAGAATGTGACTTGAATCAAGGATCTTGATGGTGGAGTTTGATGTCCTTGTGAGTTGTTTTGTAGATCATCTGTAGAATTAGTCGAGAAGGTTGTGACTTGGACTTTCAATTTATCAAAGAATTTATGAAAATCTATTTGTGGGAATACTTTCAGAGGCAAACCATTTTTAATCTCTTCTTGTGATAGAGGGCTACTTGTCCCTTATGCCATATCTGCATTTCAAGAGGATTGGAGGACGGTAAACCCTGAGATATAAGTGATATCAACACATTAAGCGACTCACTACCTTCTAGTATTCTAATACCTATTTGAGTTACCTTTCACTTGGACTTGATATCGGAGCAAAAACCAAGACATGACCATTATCTGTTGAAAGGAGTCTCAGCCTTCTTCTACACTCTTCTAAATACACTGCTAATTATCGTTGACACTATCTAGGATTCAATGTTTGTAAGTTTGTGACCCTTGCTGAACTGTTTCCATCAGATGTGAAAACCAAGATGTGCACCATTTTATTTCTGTTAATATTTACAAGCTGTGCACACTCTCTTGGTTCAGTAGGGAGAGTGTCTACGCCAACTAGTTGCCTCTGTCTTGGGATAGTTTGCTACTTAAACTCTTCGCTCCAGGAAAGTGTCTGAAATTGCAGCCTAAAATCCCTGATTGCATAGAGTTGTGCATCGTTGTGTACTAATGTAGTCTTGATTTAAGACCCACTTGTTGATAAAAATTCAATCGGGGTCTGTGCATGCTGTCTAGTCTCGGGATATGCTTCTTGAAAGTTTGTTTATACATGTACCTGTGATGAATTGGTTCCATCAAATGTGAAAACAAAGACTTCTTTTAATATTTTTTTTTTCCTTTGGAGTTTTAAACTGCGTGATTGGTCTTATTTTTTTCTTGTGAATGACAACACTCAACAACAACCGGGGAAAGGTGAAGATCACATTTCATGAACTGTATTCATAGAATACATCAATGCTGATCTTAGGAAGTTATTAGCTAATTAGATGTTTCCAAGTTGGTATATCTTGTCGAGTTCAGTGAAAATGTCATGGACATCCTAGGAGATAGAATTTCATCTTTAGTGCGATAAAGATTCATTTAATTGGTGTGTAGACATGAAAAAACATTGTTTATATGACAGTCTTTAGTGCAAAGGACCTGACATTACTTTGTTAAGCTGAATGCTCATTATGAAGATCACATTTACTAATCTATATACTCGATTGATATCCAATCTGTGTTTCGGAAGCATCAAATAAATTCATGATCTTGTCACACACACGGTGCAAACGTGGGAACCTGTTGGATTGTCAGATCTCAATGGAGAAAGGTTGTAACACTCATCCATTACCAACTCTGATGAAAATCACTATTTCATGAATGGTTGCTGCTATAAGGCAGTAAGTGTATGATAAATTGTAACACAGGAGTCACACATTATGATGTTCACTTTAGTTTTTTTTAGCACAAAGAAATAGGGAATAGGGACTTAAGTGTAATAAGACATAGGTAACACCATTGATATCTCTCCAGGAGGTATTTACTTGTTGATTGCAGTAAAGATTTGGTAAATTGTATTACATAGACTACACAAAACAGTGTTATTTTGTTCATTTGATAATGTATCTTGACAGTGGTGAAGGGACCTAATAACATTGTCTATAGATATTACCAACATCATGAAATTCTCTCTTCATAGAAAATAATTCTTTTTTTTTTGCTAGAAGGCACCAAGTATACTGTGACACAGCTCAGAAAGGGTGTTGTTTTGTTAATATAATCTTTCGGAATAAATCAAATTTCTTTTCTTTCCAATGGAAAATATAATTGTGGATTTCCTGGTGTTCTGACAATAACAAGGATTGGAGACGCACTTAGTAAACCATTCCTGTTTGGAAGGATCACAGATATTAACAGGAACAATCCCCTGGAAGGATGAACCATTCAAATAAGAAATTTAATGCTCAATGATGACTGCATTGTGGAATATTTTTCACCAAATCACCACAGAACAAGTTTTCATCTGATTGTTATCTACCAAGTCAGGTTGAGAGATTAAAGACTTGCTCGTTTTATTATTTGAGACTTGCGTTGGAGATTTGAACCATTTCCTGACAGGTGATTGAGTGTATGGTAAAGTTCTTATTTTTTTATCTTCCGCAACAATAAGAGTTACTTGTATATCCTGGGGCTTGAACTGTGAGCTTCTACAAAGAAGCCTGTACTTAACTGAACAATACTGAGGAATGTTCGCCTAATTGATTTACCCTGCACTGAAAATTTATCATTCTTTATCAGTGGTACTTCTGATAGCTTGAACTCAAAAAATTACAAGCTCAATGAATGAGCATATTTGTATGTGAAACATTCAGAATTCTATTTGTGTTTGTCTCCATCAAGAAATTAACAGTTGCAGTATAGACAGGGGTCTTCTAGAAGCTTGGTCTGAGAATCCCCAGCTCCTTTAAAACAGTCCATACTGTTTTAATGTCTTCTCAATTCGTAGGAAAAAAGAGAAAAATACACATTATCAAGGGGTTTGAATTAATCTCTGTTGAAATAAATTGTATTTGAGATAATTTAGAGAAGTTTGATCTTTTATTTTGGTCCACCTGTTCTTCTGCAAGGAAGTACACAATTTTCTTCTGGAGATCCGAACCAAGATCTGCCACTTCCACAAGGTGGATTCTTCTGATGTTATCATCCACTAAGATCTTAGAGAAGGCTGTTCGTTTTGATTCCTCATCCATGTTCATATAATTGGAAGCATTAAATACCACCCTTCCTGTCTTGTGGCTTTACATGAGCTTGAGACTTCACGCCGAAGGTAACAGGATATACAAGTGTTCTTGACGAGTTCAGCGTCGAGGGTACTCTGCCGAGCTAACAGAGAGGTACCTGCCTGTTATAGTGCAAGCAGAGTGTGGATGACGGAAAACATGGAGGTGATGCTGGGATCGCATCAGTTTATGTCGCCATGGCAACTGGATTTGGACTTTGACTTAGACATGGGAACTGAGACAGAGCTGGATCTGGATCTGCCGGACCTGCCTGTGTTCTCGGTAAGTTCTAAAGCAGTCTTGGTATTGAGTTTTAAATAAGCCTCAAAGAGATCATGTAATTTTTAAAAACATACTCTTTTACAAGGTGCTTTTAGCTTTTTAAAAAGAAAGAGCTCAATGCATCATGATCTTACGTACCAGCAGTGCTCATTGTCAAATTGTTTGCTTTACACAGTCTTGTATTGTATGGATGTTGAAAAATTGATTATTTTGTGTGATCAGATCATATACCATTTTTTAAAAACCCAAACAATTATAACAAAGGCAAAAGCAACAGCAGCAACAACTAAACCATCCATATAAAAAGTGTGCAGTACTTCTGTACAGACTATCCTTTCCAGTCTAGTCAGGATATGCAGTGGAAGCTTTGGACTATCTTCTTTGGTCCATCATTGACCAGGGGCCTGTCTTGCAAAGAGTTGCGATTGATTCGATCAATTGCAACTATGGAAAGCCAGCAAAACCAACATCTAAAATGCATGTTTGCTCAATATTTTTTCTAGATATGAATGTATATCCATAAATTTATTGATTTCTTGACAGTTTGGTGTGTTCTCCTTTGTTTACAAATGACATTTTCCACATTTCCTGTAGAAAAATTTATGACACTGATGGATTTCCATAGAGTTACGATCGATTGGATTAGTCACAACTCTTTGTAAGATAGGCCCCTGGTGTGGCCCTCATTTGGGCTTTGCATGGTCTTCCCTCGATTAGTTGTTGCTGCATCTGCAAAGCATGTTGGCTTTGTTTAGCCTTGCGAGAAGGCAACCATAGGACTTGATATTTTCTTTGAAGGGAACTTTGGAATGAGTTTCAATGCTTTATGCAAGGGTACCAGATCCGCATTGACTAGTTTTGGACTTGGATTGCCTGGTTACCCATCACACCCCTCATCAAACTAGTGGGTACCTGTACAAATTGATTTACATAATTCAAGTCCTTCCCAAAATATATGCCTTAGTCGCAACAGGCAAAACCGACTAAAGACTAACCAAATATATTACTTTATTACTCATTGGACAGTTAGGATTCGGTTTCGTTGGTTTCACTGTGGTATTAGTTTGCTATTGGTGCCATTAAGTAGACGTACATGTTTGGTCTAGGGTTGCAGGATGGGAATTTCTTTTAAGAGCAACAGTCGGAGCCAGTCAATGACCATGAAGGGATTAAATTGACCGTTGTACATGTAATACTGAGAACGGCTCTTGTCCGGTCTTTTACAGTGTAAGCATGGACCTACATGTAATACGTAATAGGTCCATGGTGTAAGACAGCTGTATTATGGTCTAGAATGGTCTGGACAGACAGTCAACTGTCTTGACCATCATGACAGACACTTGACCATTGCTCTAGACCTGTGGGAGCTCCCTGGGGTAAGATGTGTCTGATACGACCACAATGCTTTGTCATTGGACAATGTGGCAGACAGATCATGTCTACAGCTTTACTTGTGTGATGACTAACAATGATTTATACCCAGATAACTATTACCCTGCTCCATCCACTCATACCAATATGGCTTGTGACACATTGTGTTGTCTAGCAAAATGCTTTAAAAAAGTTGTTGCAGTGTCTCAATGTTAATAGGTACATTTATATTGGGCAACATCTGGGCCTGTATCCCGGGGGGCCACTTCCATTCACGAGTGCATACCATGCGCCACCATGGGGTCTCGAAAAGCACCCTAAACACGTAATTTCCATATTCTGAAAATGCACACCTTAACAAGTATTGGCGTGTGAAACCCTACCCTTAACAAGTATTGGAAACAAAACGATACTCTTGGCAAATATTGCCTGAAATGAACCCCTAAACAAGTACAGGAATGTTTTATTATCACGGGTCCTTCGGTCGTCGGCTTTACCTTATTTGGTTTAGTACGACCCCACCTTCTACACCTGATGCAAATCGGACTCTAAACACGAAGTGTTGGGGTAAAAGGGACATCCTTTATAAAACATTTGAATTTTGTTTTATCATCCCCGCAAATTCGACCCTAAACACGTAATCTTCCTAGTGAATTAGATACCCTTTTTTCATTATTTTTGTGTTTTTGACACCCTTATCACGTTACGTACGTAACGTGCCCTGTCGTGAAAAAGACATCCTTTTTACGTGTTTTTTTGGTTGCGCATGGTATCTACTCGTCAATGTAAGTGCCCCCCCCCCCCGGGCCTGTATACATGTACTGCTCTTACATATGGTCTTACGTTTTTACCCTGGCTGTAGCTGAGCCACCTTATACCGGTAGGTGCTTAAACATTCAATGAATAATTCCTACCAGGTACTCATTTACCTCACCTGGGTCGAGTGCGGTGCAATGTGGATAACTGTTAATATTTGTTGAAGGAAATTGACCCCTGGAGTGCTGTAAGATTCGAACCCATGACTCTCTGATTATCAGTTGTCTGCTGTGCAAACCCTTCACTCGAGTTAAGGGTCTGAATGTGCAGCCTACTCATGCCTTATGTACCGAAGGCTTGCATGTGCTAGTCTTTGCGTGGAGACACACTTGTTTATCAAAGTTTCGAGTAGGATCTGTGCCTGTAGACTGGATTGTCAGAGCATCTACATTACCAAAGTTTCTTTCTAAGGAACTTAATAATGATATACTGGTATTTAAAGCAATTATTACAATGCTGCTTCAAAGCTCATGTGATAGTCATTTATATTAATTCATGAAATCTACCTAGGTGCAGATAAGCTGCTATGAATTTAGAAATAAAGACATGGATGAATGATAAAGATCGATATTAAAACACTGAATGAAATAATTAAAGGCAAAGGAAACAATGTGTATGCATCCTTCTTTTTCAAGGGGGGGGGCGGGGTGTGCCACTTGCCCCTTTAAACTTACCATGAAAGGAAATGAACTAATCATATTTTCTAAACTTGAACTTGTAAAACAGGAAGGCTAATGATGGAAAGTGACTTTTCCTGAAGGTTCCTTTTGTCACAATCCTTGGCTATATTCCAAGCTTATACACTTGTCATTTTTGTCAAAACATTATTTTTTTTTCACATCCTATTATATTAATGAGAGGAAATGTGAAGTAATTCTGACTAAAAAAATAGTGGATTCATTTCATTCGCAGTTTGATGTGGAAGATAGCAATATCCTTCCTATTATAAGATTCAATATCCAAATGTAGCTACTTATCGATGGAATTCAATAAGAAATAAATAGATTCAATATCAGAATATAAAGAATATAAAACAGCAGTATTGAAATAGCTGGCGTTTATCCAAACCTGATCCACACCATGATACTACTTTAGAAAAATGTAATGTTAAGAAAATCAACAACCGACCTTTTTTGCATTGATATTGTTAAAAAGTGAGCAAAAATATTTTTTAACCAGAAAATTGATAGGCTGAATAACAATAAAAAAATTATCTTAAAAAATTCTTGCCAGACATTGACCATTTTGGTTTTGAAGACTTTCTTATAGTATTTTAACTAGGGGTTTCAAGTATGTCCAACAATATACAATTCATGTATTGATATAGCAGCACACATGATTATTGCATAAACCATTGAAAGTGCTTTTGCTCCTCTTTCAATGATGGCCACTTGAAGTTTTATTAATCTATAGACTATAGCTACAACCTGACTCTCTCTTTGATTTTTTTTTACAAAAACATAAAAATCATTATTTTCACCCCAGGCTGACTGATGTTTAGGTTGCATGAAAAACAGCAAATTTTGAATGTCACCCTTGAGTCGAGCAGAATTTGATTCATTGGACAAATATTGAGATTAATGTTCACATGCAGGAAAGATTTGTAAATCGCCGACCACCGCAGAAAAAAAGGCAATATTGTTCTAATTCCTTTTCCAGCGATATTAAGCTTCATTAGGTTTCATTAAGCATGTCTTGGAGATTATGAAGAGCTTGCCTGCTGGAAAATATCAGAATTGACAAGGTAATTAATTTAATTTGGGTGAGGGTTCGGAAATCTAAGCTATGGTTGCAATCTTGGGCAAAGAGGGATTGAACTCGAAAAAGTACATGGACACTATCAGTCTTCTTGAGTTTGGTATTTTATTGGTATTATTTGTATCCCTGTGAATATATTAAAATAAATATGTTGCTTGAATTTATTTTACATTCTTTGCTTTCCTCTCACTACTGTTACCAGCTTTATACTCCTTTTATTTATTCTTCTCCTTCAGTTTCTCTTTTTATGTTTATGTTTATCCTCTTAAATCTCTTAAATGTGCAATTAATTATTGATCACGATTAGGAATAAACTTGCTTGTTTCAGAGCTCTAATCACTTTATTTCATCAGAATTCTTTAAGCCTCATAATAATTCTGTGAATTTTAGGCTTTAAAAGTCAATAATTTAAGTCTTGTTATCAATTACAAATTTGCAATCAATTGCTGGACAGGTGTTCCTTTTAACAGAGAATATTGTTGATCTGCCATAGGGTAGTTGGTTTAAGATCAATCACAACTTTGCAACTGAAAATGACAATTCATTGCATAAAATTACTTGCAAAACCCTCTAAAATCTAGTTTGGTATTTTGGGGAGCTTCACTGCAATGAAACCATTTTCATTCATTTCATCCATTTTCACTGAGAGCAAATCACAATTTCCTTCTTGCTGTATCAGATCAAAGTGACAGTTTCATTTTGTTATCAGTATTTGGTGTCTTCATAGTTGATCAAACTATATCCAGGATTTTTTTTTAAAGACTTTCGATCTGCAGAAAATAACTTTGGGTGGATATTTATAAAATTGGTTAAAAATGATAAATATTATAATGATTTGGACCATATTTTTCAATTAAACCAGGCACGTTTTTGAGACAGATCAGTAGTGATTGTTATCTCGTGTTTTCAAGGCTTTTTCAAGCTGAATAAAGAAGGTGGAGAAAAGATATCACATTTTAAAAATTTGGTTTGATTTGATCTGTCTGATAGCAGTGGATCCATTTATATTGATCTTTATAATTTGGCACTTTTGTCAGAGTATGCTGCAATAGATAATTGATAAACATCATTGAAATGATGCCAAGTTTGGGATCTAGGAAGAATCATTCAGATGTTTAAGCAAGTTTTCAGAAATATTTACAGTGGTTGTTTAGAAAATATACATGTATAAACTAAAGAAGATATGATTCAACACAATAATGTGAACGTTTACCACTGTCTTCACAAAGAAAGATAAAACACTAAATTACAGGGATTTGAAATAAAATCTACTTTTAATCATTTTTATTAAGCTTTTACTTCATACAGTAACACATTGAAAAGTGGATTATTGATGCTTCAATATATATGTTTTCATGCATACTCACATTCTATGTTTTTATTTAAAAAAGATTTATTTTTTTATATTAAATAACCCTTTCAGCATGCAGGTGCTCATACAGCCCAAGACAATCATTCTGCACGAATAGCTATAATCTTTCATATCTTAGAATTTTGGAGATACCACCTGCTGATAAAGAATTGTCTCTGGAAACACTGCTATCTGAATATCTACATTCAAGTATAATCATTCAGCCAAAAGAGATTTACAGTTATCCTGGTTCGAAAAAGACCGGTAGAAGATTGCATTTTATAATCTTTACATACATAATGTATGCTACATGATGGACCTAAAAAATCATGCTGTGATTAATTTGAATATATCTTGTAAAATTAACATGCACAATAGAGTGTACACACATAATGGAATGTTTTATGAAATAAGTATTAGTATCGACTTGAGCTTACTATTTAGGATGTATTTTTTTTATAAACATTTGATGCTTCTTTAAAGAGTTGCATGGTAGCATATATCTCCTTCATGTGAAAGATATGGTTTCACGGATTCAGTGAGTCAGATTCAGTGTAATAACTAATGAGGCTCAGAATTATATAGGGGAGTGTGGACTTAGGGATTGATATCACAGATAATTTTTGACTATCCATATTTTATTCGGGGGGGGGGTCCTCAAGTACGTACAAAAACAGAGTTACCTTCTTTTATAGGCAAGTGTGAGAGGGGCAGACAGAGAGACAGAGAGACATAACGCCCTTTCACACGGTACCAAAATCGTAATTTGAATGATGATTCCAGTGAAAAATAATTATAATGACAAAGTTGTAGCACGTGTGAAACCAAACTAGAATCACGGACGCTAATCAAAATCACGAATTCAAATTCTACTCCGTAGGTGAATTCCCGATAAGTTTCACTCAAATTACGGTTCAAACTTTACGTCTGAAATGCTTGACATCCAAAATATCTATATTTTTATCATTTTTTTTTTTGGGGGGGGCGACGCTTACGTGATCTTTTAAGGATTGTATCACAGAAATAAAGGGAAGTGTAGCTTATTAGGTGGTCTGTCATTTATGACAGATCACCTCTTAATTTCGTCAGAATTTTTTTATTTTTATTCTTTTTAATGGCAAGGTTTTTGTCGCCAAGTTATCTCGAGTTTGACAAAATTAATTTCATTGAAGTTTATACCATACATAGGGTCTCTTATGGAAACGTCAAAAATTTGCTTTTTGATGTCATCAGGTCATGATGACGTCATCTAGGCGCCATTTTGTAAAATCACATTATCAATCATATCTCCATTATCAATTATCAAAAATCAATCAAATTAACATCACATCAACTTCAGGTCAAGGGTCATCAGGTCATGTCATCAAAGGTCACCTGGAGGTCATGTGCGCGCGTATGCGCGCGCGTCAAAATTTAAAAATGCTCAAAATCACTTTTTGACCAAACGAGAGTACGTTTCAGGTCATTTTAAGCATTTCAAAAATTTGCGCGCGCGCACGTATGCGCGCGCGTTTTCCTCGCGTAACACCTTAACACAGTGCAAAAACACCGTTTTTTTTACATCATTTCATTGATAATAAAATTTTGAACAATTTGATAACTTGATCAACCTTCTACGACCATTAATAACGAAATCAACACCCGTTAAAGTTTGCAGCACGTGTGCGCGCGAGCTCTCACTATAGGCCATATATGGGCAAAAACATGCCTATTGAAAATTCACTGTAGCTCTTTAAATAGTCCGTTGACCCCCAATTTTTTTTTCATATATCGATAGAGTATGAGTTGTAGATTTGATTTCATGTCATCAATGTCCCTAAATTATATCGTGACGTCATCAAAATGGCGCCTAAACTAAAAATTTCATTTTTTCAAAAATGACGTCATCAAATTTATGCAAATTTGGTTGTAACTTCTCGAATATACATCGTTTTTCGCCCAGATTTCGATATGTTGTAGTTTAGAATGTACTCTTTCTCCTCAGTTAACATGACTGTTCGTTTTGAGAAACGCATCATTGCGTAAAACAGCGATGAAAAGAGGCATGTCATTTTTCCTCATTTTGCGTGTAATCTCTATGGGACATGACTTTTTCTCAAAACCAGATTCGACATTCCTCTATTTCGTGAGCCATATCTCCATTTTTTCTTGTCAGTTTTCTTTAAGCTTTTAGTATGTTGTAGCTGAGATTCTAAGCTTTCGCAAGTGTGCCCTTCATTTTTTGATCAGATGCCGGGATCATGCCCGTATTTCACTTGCAAAATTGGACTTGTAATTCTCAAAATTGCTTACGTGTATTCTCTATGGGGAATATCGTGGCTTTGACTGCTTTCTAAAGGGCGCGGGTTCGAGTCCTGGGGTGAACAAGATGAATTTTTTTTTCACTTTTTTTTTCTTTTTGCCACTTCTTACATGATCCTTTATGATAATTTAAAGGTATAAAAGTTTAAATTTAGCAAGATAAAACAGATTATAATTACTTTTTTTCATATCACATGTATTTTGCCTGTAATCTCTATGGGACATGACCTTTTCTCAAAACTAGATTCGACATTCCTCTATTTCGTGAGCCATATCTCCATTTTTTCTTGTCAGTTTTCCCTGAGCTTTGAGTATGTTGTAGCTGAGATTCTGGGCTATCGGAAATGTGCACTTCATTTTTTGATCAGATGCCGGGATCATGCCCGTATTTCACTTGCAAAATTGGACTTGTAATTCTCAAAATTGCTTACGTGTAAAACAGATTATAATTGCTTTTTTCATATCACATGTGTTTTGCCTGTAATCTCTATGGGACATGACTTTTTCTCAAAACTAGATTCGACATTCCTCTATTTCGTGAGCCATATCTCCATTTTTTCCTTTATGAGTATGAGTTGTAGATTTGATTTCATGTCATCAATGTCCCTAAATTATATCGTGACGTCATCAAAATGGCGCCTAAACTAAAAATTTCATTTTTTCAAAAATGACGTCATCAAATTTATGCAAATTTGGTTGTAACTTCTCGAATATACATCGTTTTTCGCCCAGATTTCGATATGTTGTAGTTTAGAATGTACTCTTTCTCTTTAGTTAACATAACTATTCGTTTTGAGAAACGCATCATTGCGTAAAACAGCGATGAAAAGAGGCATGTCATTTTTCCTCATTTTGCGTGTAATCTCTATGGGACATGACTTTTTCTCAAAACCAGATTCGACATTCCTCTATTTCGTGAGCCATATCTCCATTTTTTCTTGTCAGTTTTCTTTAAGCTTTTAGTATGTTGTAGCTGAGATTCTAAGCTTTCGCAAGTGTGCCCTTCATTTTTTGATCAGATGCCGGGATCATGCCCGTATTTCACTTGCAAAATTGGACTTGTAATTCTCAAAATTGCTTACGTGTATTCTCTATGGGGAATATCGTGGCTTTGACTGCTTTCTAAAGGGCGCGGGTTCGAGTCCTGGGGTGAACAAGATGAATTTTTTTTTCACTTTTTTTTTCTTTTTGCCACTTCTTACATGATCCTTTATGATAATTTAAAGGTATAAAAGTTTAAATTTAGCAAGATAAAACAGATTATAATTACTTTTTTTCATATCACATGTATTTTGCGTGTAATCTCTATGGGACATGACCTTTTCTCAAAACTAGATTCGACATTCCTCTATTTCGTGAGCCATATCTCCATTTTTTCTTGTCAGTTTTCCCTGAGCTTTGAGTATGTTGTAGCTGAGATTCTGCGCTATCGGAAATGTGCACTTCATTTTTTGATCAGATGCCGGGATCATGCCCGTATTTCACTTGCAAAATTGGACTTGTAATTCTCAAAATTGCTTACGTGTATTCTCTATGGGGAATATCGTGGCTTTGACTGCTTTCTAAAGGGCGCGGGTTCGAGTCCTGGGGTGAACAAGATGATTTTTTTTTTTCATTTTTTTTTCTTTTTGCAACATCTTACATGATCCTTTATGATATTTAAAAGGTATAAAAGTTAAAATTTAGCAAGATAAAACAGATTATAATTGCTTTTTTCATATCACATGTGTTTTGCCTGTAATCTCTATGGGACATGACTTTTTCTCAAAACTAGATTCGACATTCCTCTATTTCGTGAGCCATATCTCCATTTTTTCCTGTCAGTTTTCTTTAGGCTTTTAGTATGTTGTAGCTGAGATTCTAAGCTTTCGCAAGTGTGCCCTTCATTTTTTGATCAGATGCCGGGATCATGCCCGTATTTCACTTGCAAAATTGGACTTGTAATTCTCAAAATTGCTTACGTGTATTCTCTATGGGGAATATCGTGGCTTTGACTGTTTTCTAAAGGGCGCGGGTTCGAGTCCTGCGGTGAACAAGATGAATTTTTTTTTTCACTTTTTTTTCTTTTTGCCGCTTCTTACATGATCCTTTATGATAATTTAAAGATATAAAAGTTTAAATTTAGCAAGATAAAACAGATTATAATTACTTTTTTCATATCACATGTATTTTGCGTGTAATCTCTATGGGACATGACCTTTTCTCAAAACTAGATTCGACATTCCTCTATTTCGTGAGCTATATCTCCATTGTTTCTTGTCAGTTTTCCCTGAGCTTTTAGTATGTTGTAGCCGAGATTCTAAGCTTTCGAAAATCTTACCTTCATTTTTTTATCAGATGCCGGGATCATGCCCGTATTTCGCTTGCAAAATTGGAATTGTAATTCTCAAATTTGCTTACGTGTAATCTCTATGGGGAATATGCTAGCTCAATGGATAACGCATTTGACGTGTTCGTCCGTATTGCTGACGTGTAGGTCCGTGTTGCTGACGTGGTGGTCCGTGTAGCTGACGTGTAGGTCCGTGTTGCTGACGTATTGGTCCGTGTTGACGACGTGCTCTGCCGGCATGATCCGTGTAGATCCGTGTAAAGCTGCCGTGTTGATGCCGTGTTCACAGTCATCTGGGGCAAAACTATCCCGGACCTCCCCGGATCATGCCGGCATTGCCGTGTTGATCCGTGAGGTATAATCATCTATCTTGTATGTATCTGTTTGAAGATGTATGTCTGACGATTGTCATCACCACATCAATAATCACATTTAGTAATAGTCAAAACTTATTCTTAGGATGTCTACGATCAAGATTATCAATGATATCTAAATGATTTATTTCATACATCAGCCGACACTGAATGACAAATCATGACAGACCACCTAATTCGTCCGCATGACGAATTAAATTCTAGTTATTATTATTATTTTTTTTTTGGGGGGGCGACGCTTACGTGACCTTTTAAGGATTGTATCACAGAAAATAAAGGGAAGTGTATCGTATTTGCGATGCAGTGGTTTGATTGACAAGTCACCAAGGACACATCCCACCATCGCTCGGGAATTCAAATTCATATCACAGTTTTCGAGTGAATGTGTGAATGGTACAATGATTCTAAAGACAAATTGCAATCATTACAATGATTATTCAAGATTCTCATGTGAATAGGCCCATAGAGGCAGAAGGTGAAAAAGTCAACTTAATTTTTTTTTCTGTTAGTAATATAATTTTTAAAACTATTTTGGACCTGTGAAAAATATAGCAACAAAGTGAAAGGTAATTACTATCCAGACAAGGTCACACTCATTTTGACACAAATTTTCTATTTAGAGAAGCAAAATCATCTAATTTTTGATAGCTAGCCAAGAATGAAATGATTGTTTATTATTCATTTTCCTGTAGAATAGGCTATGGAGTTCACTCAGGTGTCATTATGGATATAATAAACTGAAGTTGCTATCTATCAGACTTGTGTTGTTATGCTGACAGGAAACGATTATGAATGACAAAAGACAATTGTTTGTTCTTCATCATATTTCTCTGACATTTCAGGTTTAATTATAGAATCTGTCAAAAGCTGTAGAAGAGTTAAATAATCTTCATATTGGAGTATCACTTATATTGATATTTTCAATCTGATATGAGCGTAGTGACTGTTTTTTTCCATTTCTTTTTTTTTTTTTAAAGGATATTATAAGTGTTCTCTATCGGAAATGATTTAGATTCTCTTTTGAAAGGGCCCTTACAATATTCATCTTACTACTTTCAGTGAGTGTGTATCAGAAAGCTACTTATGAAGAAAATATCTTGAAATATCAGCACATACCATGCTTGAGAAATGGTTTCATACATCAAAGATTTCATTTATTTATTTAATATTTATTTATTTACTATATATATATGTATGTATTTATTTTGTTTTATTTTATTTATTTGTTTAAATTTATTTATCATTATAATTTTTTATTTTTTTGGGGGGAGGGGGGGGGGAGGCTGGGATTCTGACTCACATTTTAAAGAATAGAGTAAGGATGTCATAAATATTCAGCCATTTCGTACAGCCTGACCAAGCAACACTTAATATGAGTAATAACGATTTCAGAATTATCCTAATTTGATGAAATTTTATTTATAAATTGTTGTTTCATCTGCCAAACATGAATTGTTGGGTCGGTGACTTTGAACTTTGGTCAACCAGAAATAAATAAACAATTCTTGTGCTCAATTATTTGGCTTTTCATTGTTTATGTACAGGTTTGTGTTTAAGATGGCATAAAACACACTTCCTGTTTATCTTAGGGCATTCACATTGTGGAATGTGGACAGACTTTTGAACCATACCTATCCTCCCACTCGCATACCTTTGCTTTAATGTTATCTGTAATTTCCAAACAAATTCCCCTGTAGTTGCTAAATTTACTCCAAATTGTTTTTACAGGTCCCTCCTTTGTTTTACCCCTAATGAAGAGTGTAAGGCTGCATTTATGCGACCTCAAGCCAGAATCATGATTTGAATCATGATTCAAAACACAACATGAATCACAATACCACAGATTCAGTGTTTAGACAACCTCCATTCCAATGCTGTTTCTCCTTGGATTCGGGGTGATCCAGTGCGCATCACAGTGTGCAGATTGACAGGGGAAGTATAGGTCAACTTTTATAGCACGCCCCTTGTGCGTGGCAAGAGCCAAACCGAAAGTAGCCTGACACAGTGACGTCATAGAATTATGATCCAAATCACGATTGCGTTTATACAACCTTTTTTGTTCGTGATTCTACAGAAACGTCTTTCCAAACGCCCCTTTTTCTGTGTTTCATGTTTGCGATTTGAAAGACGTTGATATTCAATTTTGACTAAACACAATCGTGATTCTGCATAATCATGATTTGAATCATGATTCAGATCATGATTCTAGGGTAAAAAAGTGGTGCATAAGCACACCCTAATATAGCTATGATAATATTCAAGCAACACACTTAAATTTTAAAACTATTTATTTACACTCTAAATACATTCACACAATTCAAACACATTTCTTTATGTTTTTGACATGCAGGTGGTGCGTTGCAAAATACTGGCTTTACCTGGGTAATTTAATCCTGATTTTTCAAAATGTTTCCATGAGTGCAATTATTTCTTAATTGTAATGTGAAATATTCCTCATTGTAATGTAAAACAATCTGTGATTCCCCACTGAATGTGTGGTATTTCCATCGTTTTGCAACCTTTTGTGATTCAATAAAGAGCTTCCTTATTGTCATTTTATAATTTCATAATTCACAAAAAGAGGCGAAAAAATTAGTAAATGTGTGTAATCGTCGGCTGTTATTAGCATTGTCATTCATGTTGTGCAAATAATTATTTTGTGAAAATCAGCAAAACTAAAAAATGTAAACTTTTTTACTTTACCTCCAATTTTGATGAAATTTCCAATATGTTTTTTATTATTATTTTAAAAAAATTCAAATCAACTTTTTTTGGTGGGGTTGAATAAACCTTTAAATCAAACCCATAATAATTGTCATGCAAGCTCTATGGTTTGCCTCAAACACATTATTACAAATGAACATGAATTTTCCTGTCATGGAAAAACCATATGTCACTCGGGTCATGAGTGATGAAATATGAATTGATGTACGTACCTCCAATTTTGAGACCTTCTTTGTTTCATTATTTTGACATACAAAAGGGTTGTAATTCAATCTTTGGTTCTCACTCAATAATGTCTGAGGTGAAATATGAAATACTAGGTGGTTTCAGACCGCCTCGAAGTTCGCCAGTTCCAGGTATTCTCTGATCGGGAAATTTACCCCGATCAGAAAATACCAGGTATTTTGGTAATGTAAAAGCAAACTACGCGTAATTTCCCCGAAAGAAAATACCCGCTAAATAGTAGGTACTTGGCGAAATTACGAGAACTTTCGTGGGGATTTTTCCAAGGTCGCAGGTATTTTGGCGATGTGAAAGCAAATTACGGGAACTTTTAGCCCAGCGTGTCGTTGGGCGCGGCGGCGTGGGTGGCTGCTGGGCTAGTGATTTTGAATCTCGCGCCTTGCCTGCTTATCAGACCATACTGCGCATGCTCGTAACTTCGGGAACTTATTCTGAAGGATGTGTTTCGGGGCGGTGTGAATGCAGGAATTATTAACGGGTATTTTTTAGCCTTAAAAAGTTCTCGTAATTTAACGGGGATTCTTGTGATCGAGGCGGTTTGAAACCGCCTACTGATTTTTTAATGTAAATATCAAATGATTGGTATTTTGTGCCCTATTTACTACCTTATCAATTGTCAATTTCATTTTTAAGAAGAATTTGATAGAAAACTTTTGATCAATTTTTTCAGTTGATTCCACAATATGCCCCATTTAGGATTGATTGTAATTTGTGAACATTTAGAGAAGGGGGGGTAGTGCAGACTCTGAATGGCTCGTATGGTGGGATGATCAATGCTGATTTGCGAAGCAAACCAGCTTGAAAGGCCGAGCGAAGCGAGCCCCCCCCCTTGTCTACAAATGTAGACCCACATCTGTAGCCACAGTAGACCTAGTCTGCTATGGAGACTCGTTGAATCAGCTGAGGTACACACACTACAGATGTGGGTCTACATTTGGAGACTAGGGGGGGGGGGGTGGTGGTGGTGGAAGGCATTTTTTATGAGGAAGTTGGGCTGCATGGTGTTGTGTACTGTGTAGGGTCTTTTGGGGAAGGGCAGGGAAGGGGGCACAGGGTCATTAAGAAACTCCCTTAAACAACAAACAATATTACATAACAACCACGCTATCCATTAAGATTGGCCTAAAGGCCCTATCTCACCAACGGAGACGTCGCCGCGACAGTCTCCAACTTATCAGTCGCTGCAGTCGCGGAGACGTCTCGGAGACAAAAATGGCTTGCGCTCTCACCAAGGAGACGTCTCGATGGAACGTTTGAAAGATCATACACCTGACTTGGAGCAGGAGGAGGGATATCAGCACGCGTTCAGTCACGTGGTTTCTGAAGTGGGTCAAACAGTGTGAAGAAGTGTCGCGGAGACGTCTCCGCAATGTATTATAATTTTTTTTTGGTCTCCAGCAGGTCTTCGCGATGTCTCTGAGACGTCTCTGAGACATCGCGGAGACATCGCGGCGACGTCTCAGCAGTCGCGGATATCATTAGTCTCCGAGACGTTGCAGCAACTGATGGAGACTTCTCGGAGACGTCGCGGAGACTAGAAACAGTCTCCAAAAATATTAAACATGTTTAATCTTCTTGCGACTCCTCGGAGACTCTGTAATTTTAATGAGACGTCTCAGAGATGTCGCGGAGAGGTCTCTGCAACTACCAAAATTTTTAGTCGCGAACTAGTCGCGAACTAGTTTCAAGCCCAGTGAGATACCCCCTTAACCAACCAAATGATGTTGCCAAACAAATCCACAGATGCTTTATCAAAGTCCCAAATCTGGACTTCCCCAATCTGGACTTCCCCAATCTGAACTTCCTCAATCCACACTTCCAATCATGTTTACAATTGTATTTAAAGTGATTGGTTAACATTGGTTTGACTTTTAAATAATCTGAGCTAGAAGGTCACACTTGTCACCTATGTCTGCGATATGTTACAAAAATGAAGCCCTGACAAAAATTGCGTTCGAAAATAATTATTTAGTGTTTCAAAAATTGAAATATAAAGTGACCGGAAACACCATCTTAATTTCATCCCATACACTTATGTGTACTATTTAGGCGTCTATAAGACACCTATTTACAAAATCAGGGTTTGCCTTGTAGTTTTAGCTTTTCATTCTCAATACTGGTTGTTTTCAGGGTTTATTTGTTCTAATACATGCACTTGTACACATGTTTCATCTTGGTTTGAGAATTTTTTAAATCGGCTGCTCACAAAGTTAAACAATACCCTTAATGCCAGGATTGATATAGATAAGATACCAATTATCAGCAATGATGGAGGTGATTATTTCATTGGTACAGTAGGAACACAATCCTGGATCCTGTTACACAAACTTTCGCAATTGATTGTATGATTGATTTTCATGATTGATCGTATATTGTGCTCGATGCAATCAATCATAAAAATATGTTCTATAATCAATGCTTAACTCTTGTGTGACAGAGGCCTGGTTCAGTTACATAAAGCTTATCGTTGGATCATACGATTGGTTTTTCACATTTACTTGTACATTGTGTTCATTGATCATAAAAATCTTGGGCCCGTCTTACAAAGAATTGTGATATCAATCACAACTATGGAAAGCCAGCAAAGTCAACATATAAAATGCATGTGTGTTAAAATTTTTTTTTAGATATGAATGTATATCCATAAATTCATTGATTTCTTGACAATTTGTTGTCTTCTCCTTTGTTTGCAGAGGACATTTTGCAAATTTCCTTCAGAAAAAAATATGACACTGATGGATTTGAATAGAGTTACGATCAATTGGATCAATCGTATTTCCTTGTAAGACGGGGGCCCTGTTCTATGATCAGGCTTTGTGTCAAATGGCCTAGATTGAATCCTCTGCAGAAGGTGCCATGATGGATGTAGTGATAATCACAAACTGGGAAATTATAGATTAATCAATTAGGAATGTACTACTCTAATTCGCAGAAAAGGAATTTAAGCATGCACCAAGAAGTACTAGTATTTAGGACTGCACTCGATCTCTGCATGGAGCTTACTTCCTAATGCTTATCCTGTCTAAAGATTTATGTTTCATCTAAAAAAGTGTTTCATTTGAATCTTTTAGATTTTGATTAATTCAAATGCAGTATTCGACTGGTTACCATACACAACCGAATTTACATAATTCAAGTCTCTGAAATAATCTAATAGAATATTTCAGTAAAAATAGAGTTAATGACTTTCATTTGAAGCTTCCAGGTATTGTTGATGACAGAATGAGGAAGACTGCATAGAAACTCTCCTTCCCTCAGAAGCAAAGTTTTTATGATAATGATAAATTCTTTCAAAAATCATTCCTTTAAAAAGAATTGTTGTCACGGTAAACCTTTTTTGACTTGTTGAAATGCATGTGGCTGTTTGCTTTTTGTCACTCAATTTCGTATCTTTTATTTTTCACACATTACTGTGTTTTTAAATGGCAAGAAAATATATCTGTTTTGAAAAAAAAGTTTGTACACTATCTTTATTGATGGGTGATAAAGTCTGAATTTACATTTAATTTGGAAGTTTGACACCCATTTGAAATTGAGTTTTACAATGGAATATTGGTTGATTTTAGGTGTTTTTATATTCATAAACCATTGAACAAAGCTCTAATATTATAAGGCCAACACCAGAACTGTGAATTCTTATTTCTAGGACATATTTAAAAATTGAATGATTTAAAACTAATTCTGAACATTTATCATATTGATTTTCCTCCAAAATTGTAAGTAATTGAGAATTCTCTGCCTAAAATATCAGGAAAATTACCTAAAAGGTCAAGTCCACCTCAGAAAAATGTTGATTTGAATCAATAGAGAAAAATCAGATAAGCACAATGCTGGAAATTTCATCAAAATCGGATGTAAAATAAATAAATAAATTTTTAACAAAATAGTTATATGAGCGAGTAAGTTACATCCAAATGAGAGAGTCGATGATGTCACTCACTTACTATTTCTTTTGTTTTTTATTGTTTGAATTATACAATATTTCAACTTTTACGAATTTGACGATTAGGACCTCCTGGCCTGAAGCATAAAATGTTATAATAATGGAATTTCACATCTTCAGGGAGGAATGAAACTTCATTTCACATGACAATGACGAGAAAATAAAAAATTTTCATATTTCATTTGATAAAATACAAAAGAATTAGTGAGTGACTGATGTAATCAGTTCCTCATTTGCATTCCGACCGAGATGTGCATATATCACTGTTTTGTGAAATGAAGTGAAACTTTAAAATGCCATAACTTTCTTATTTTACATCCAATTTTGATGAAAGTTTTGGTGTTATGCTTGTTGAATTTTTCTCTTTTTATTCTAATCAAGTTTTTTTGGGGGTGGACTTGTCCTTTAATTAACAAAAGGGTTTACATTCAAGTAGGCATTCTGTGGTATACCAAATAAAGATAAAACTTCAATGCACTATGCTTCCAAAAAAGATGAAATATTTTGTCAAGTTGAGTTTGCTTTGCATTATATTAAGGATAAAAGTCTCCTAAAGTCAGATACTAATATTTGATTACATAGCATTATGTTGACTCCTTACAAATATAGAGGCGTGGAGGAATTCAAGAATAAATAATACATCTTTTTATTCAATATGACTGTGCAGGAATGTGTCCTTTCTATTAATATTATATTCAAAGTAAACTTCATTGTATTCTCATATAACTTGTTGATAACATTCTCACCTAGTTTTATTTTTTTATATGATTTAATGATACACACTTATTTTAATATTCTGTGAACTTTGGCTGCTGATTGCAAATGAGGCTCATTATTGCTCTGTTTATTGGTGACATGAGACATTCTTAGATTAAATGATGGACTGATTTATACTCACAGACCTATCATTATTTTTATTACAGGAGATGAATTTTCATTTTATTTTGTCATATGTTTGTTTGTGGTAATTCATATACTCCTTTAATTTCCTTTTCCCTCTGTGCCTCTATAGTATTTTGCTAGTATTTTAATAGATAGATGCTGTTTATAAATGTTGTGTTTTATTATTATTTTGTTCCTTTTTTAAAACATTTTTCTCTTATTTAGATTCGATTTTGCGTTTTTTTATTATTTATGTAGTTATTCTTTTCTCATGCCACAAATTTTCAGTATTGTATATTGCTTCATAAATCTGATATCAAATATTACTTTTGAGCCATGAATGCAAGACATGATAACAATTTTAGCAGTTATTAAGTGCTTAATATTATAATACAATATATTCTACTCTAGATTAAAGCTGAAATCTAAAAATAAAAATCAATATGTAATATGAAATGATAAATTTTAAAAAAGATGAAGTGCTAATTACTTCCTCCTCCTCATGTTCATTATTAGCTCATTATACGTATTTAGGATAAACTGAATGCAGGGCCGTCACCAACTTTTTTCTAGGGGGGGTGCTTTTTATGAAAAAAAAACACAAAAACACAAAAAACAACGTATTAACTCAATTTCATGCAGTTATATAGCCCGCCGGCCAGAATGGATATAGCCCTCAAGTATCCCTACCCCCCTCCGGTTTTGTTTTTTTAATTTTGTTTTTTTTTATTTTTAATTTTTATTTGTTCTGAAGGGGGGTGCGTTCGCACCCTCCGCACCCCCCTGGCGACGGCCCTGTGAATGGCAGATGAAAGCGATTTTTTGTTCAGGGATTATTATTTCATACAATTATTGTTCAAACACACAATCACAATCACTCGAGTCTAAATGTAATTTCCATCTGTTCATTGAGTAGGGGATTTCTTTTAACTTCCTTTGTGACTTTAATCCTATCAGTTTCACATTCTCTTTCTTTGATTAATAATTTCCTTCCGTCAGACTGTGTCAAGAAACAGGCACCAACGGAGAGGAAACAATAACACTTTGTTAAGTTGAAGAAAGTGATTAAAGGTGGTTTCAAACCGCCTCGATCATAAGAATCCCCGTTAAATTCGGCTAAAAAAATACCCATTAATTATTCCTGCATTCACACCGCCCTGAAACATACTTTTCGGGATAAGTTCCTGAAGTTATGAGCATGCGCAGTATGGTCTGATAAGCAAGTAAGGCGCGAGATTCAAAATCACCAGCTCAGCAGCCACCCAAGGTGCCCGCGCCCAACAACACGCTGGGCTAAATGTTCCCGTAAATTGCTTTCACATTGCCAAAATACCTGCGACCTTGGAAAAATCCCTGCGAAAGTTGTCGTAATTTTGACAAGTACCTACTATTTAGTGGGTATTTTCTTTCGGGAAGTTCTGTCTGTGACGACTTGGCATTGAGTGATCTTCAGATGATGATGCTATACTGCCAATTTGAGTCAAACTTTTATCGAATCTGAGTCATTTTGACTCCAAATAGAGTCAACTCCTTGCTGGTGCCATTCCAAATCAAATTTTACTTTGCAGTATAAAATTATTGCACCCTTTTTGAATTAGAAAAACATTACAAAAAGGTACATGTGCAGCACTTATAACCATACTTTATATACACTGCTCATTTTGTTTTATTGTAGATATACACAGCACTTTTGAAGGGATCGGTCCTTCACTTGTTTGATATTTTTTTTATAAAAGCTGACATGCATCTCTCTAAAGCTTTGCTAACCTAATTTCCTGCTTTCTTCGTCAAAGACAACTATTCAAGGCTAGGGAGATTCACAATAGCTCCCTGTTTCCTCCAGTAATTACTCAGGAAAATGTAGAACTTTGACATTGCCTCTCTTGATGCAACATAAAATGAAAACCAAAAAGTTAAGACATTTACATAGCAGAGTTGAAGCACTGGTAATAATGTAATAATATCATTAAATACAAGAGTGAGAAGTGCTGGAGCCTCTTACATCAATAACAGAAAAATTGGTATCTATGTATCTTAGGGTGCGTTTATTCGACACTTTTTTACCCTAGAATCATGATTAGAATCATGATTCAAATCACGATTCTGCAGAATCACGATTGCGTTTAGTCGAAATTGAATATAATCATGATTAGAATCACAAACATGAAACACGAAAAAAGGGGCGTTTGGAAAGACGTTTCTGTAGAATCACGAACGAAAAAGGTCGTATAAACGATATCGTGATTTGAATCATGATTCTATGACGTCATTGTGTCGTGCTTCCGGGTTCGACTCAAAGGCGCGCGCTGTGTTTCGTGCAGGTTAATTTTCGTGTAGCAGTATTGCCAGCATTTAGGAATTATCATTCTGTGTATTGTACCCCCGGGTTTGTACTGTAGTGTCATTTGTATATTTCATTGTTTTCATCAATCATTTCTTCAAGTTCCAAAGGCACAAATTGGACTGATCGACGATGAATTAACTCAGGGCTCTGCTTGTGCTTTGGGCTCAGCCTGAAGCACAAGCATCCCGGCCTTACCGGGATTCACAGAAATAAGACGATCCCTTTCAGCGGCGCTTGCGAGGGAGGGATTTCAACGGAGATGTGGCACCACCTGTCGAGACAAAATTAACAGAATTCGTGCCCAGTACAGGACCATCATAGACAAGAAAAATCGATCGGGAGGTGGGAGGGAGGATAATGACCCCTTCTGGTTCCCGATCAAAAACAATATGAGGTACAATACACGGAATTCTGGAAGTAAAAGATTTATTTTTCGGAAGCCGAGTAAGCGTTGCACTTGCACAAACGTTTGCTCGTTAGCTCCGGCGGCAGCAAAAATCTAGCAGCCGACGTGAAGTTAGAAACACGTGCGAAAATGTTGACCTATACTTCCTGGGTCAAACTGCGCACTGTGATGCGCACTGGATCGGCCCGAATTCAGGGAGAAACAGCGTTAGAAAGATGGTCGTATAAACGCTGATTCTGTCGGATCGTGATTCATGCTGCTGTTTTGAATCATGATTCAAATTGTGATTCAAATCATGATTCTGGGTCGAGGTCGCATAAACGCAGCCTAACTTCCGTCCCCCTCATGTGATCTGATGTAAATGTGTATATTTTTCTCATTTTCCTCTTGAAGCACTTGCATACCAATGGGGTGGGGGCTTTGTGCACTAGACCCCCCCAAAAAAAAAAAACAAATCTAATCCACCAAGAAAAAAAAGAAAAAAAAGAGAAATAATGCAACTTTAGAAATTTTACTGAAGATTTTATTGAAGATTACAGATGTCATAAAAGAGATTCTTTTTAAAATGTACAATAAGTCAAATAATTCCTTGAGAAAGTGACTTACCAAAGTTAACATGAAACAGTCATGTTCGTACAGGAAGCAACAGCAGTTTATGTTTACTGATGAGAAAGATAAAGATCTAGGTTTCTATGCCAAATTCTTTCAAATTCAAGGTAAATTTAAAACTTTACTTTCTAGGGCAGCCTTTACAAGGTTTTTTTTTCTGTGTTAGGACATTTTATAAATTGATTTATTAGGAACATTTTCTCTGGTGGGGCCATAAATATAATAATTTGCGCTGGGGGGCTCATTGCTCAATCAATTTTAGTGATAAATGCAAGAAAAATAGGAAACATAAAAGTGTGAATAATCAAAAGAAAGAAAAAAGGAAAAAAGCAAAACAAAATGTTTATCTTATACTTTAAAGTAAATATTTCACCTTAATATGGCCAAAATGTTGGCTAATTCATGTATATCAAGTTATGGTTTGAAATGTAGTAAGCAAAAGTTTTTTTAAAGAATGAATTGATTCATAATATTGACTACAGTCTCCTTTTCTTGGTCATTAAACTTTTTTTTAATGGGGGGGGGGGTCAGGTCCCCAAGTGCCCCCAATTTACATGCAAGTGAAAACTATGATAAAATTCGTAGGTGAATCAATGATTTTGATTTTGAATTCTGGACAGTTGCTACCTTGAAATTGAAACGATTTGAATCGTATAATTTGGCCTACAGGAATGAACAGTTTGTAAAAGAACCTACAAGAACCAAACTCAAAAGCTTTTGAAAAGGTGCTTACAATCCTATTTACCAAACAATTGCCACTTCCTCCAGAAGCCATTGAAGTAATATGGCACCCTTTGAAAAAGTCAAAACCACCCTGACACTTTCAACAAAGAACAATATTTACTTACAAATAGCATTACAATTATTTCTTTGTGAATACTCTCTATCTAATCCCAGTTTGCTTCCTGTAGACTATTGGCTTATTTCCACTAGACCAAGCTTTCAAATTGTGAAATTATATAGCAAACAGTCTCTGAACAGATTAGCTGATCCATGATCAAAACTTTTTCAAGATTTTAGGCAGTGCTGCACCATCCCGACTTTGCCCAATCACGAGATTTTAGCCCGATTGGCCCTCTTTGCGATTAAACTCAAGATTCAAGAAACCCTGTCTCCACCATCGCAAGAAGAACGATTCCTGCTGGAGCGAGGCATCGATGCATTATGGTTTGACAAAAAAGAAATGCCCAATATTTTGGCATTGCAGGTAAAGTCTAGTCTGCAGGCACAGACCCTGATTGGAACTTTGATCAACAAGTGTGCCTCCACGCAAAGACTAGCGCGAGCGAGATAGCCTTCAGTACACAAGGGTACATGAGTAGGCTGTACTTTCAGACCCTTAACTCGAGTGAAGGGTTTGCCCAGCAGACAAGGTAAAGTCGTTTCTTAAGTTTGGTTTTGATTGATTTCTTCATGATACAAGACCATCACCCACTTTTGAAACATGGATCATGCCCCACATCTCAAAAATAATGTCGTATGCTGAAGCTCGGATAGGGTTTTCAAAACTTGGGTAGGTGTGCTCCAGGAGGGTTGACTTGTTAAAAAAAACTCAAGGTGAGCAACTTGGGCTAATGACAACATGCCTGATATGTCTGGTTGTTGAATATCAGGAACAACACTAAACCCTTGTTCTGTCCACCCCTGTAATTACCATAACAAAGCCAACTGGTATGTGCCTATTGTCAGAGCTGGAGTCACATCTGTACTCAGCCAAGGCCACTACCCTGGACCTGAAAAGTTCTTTGGATCAGTCTATTTATAGACAAGGGGTGTTGTTATTTTGGATTTGTTAAAAGTTTGATAAATTGGGAATATGTCCAGTTTTGCTTTTCATATTAGGCACTTAATATGTGCTGCATGTAGATTCTATCAAGCAGTTTTCCCCATCTGTATCATAAATATTTTATTGTTCAGATAACTTGTAGACTATATCAACTTCCTTTGGTTGCAGAGGTCTTTTGAAAACTAGAGGAACATATTGATACTGTAAGGTTGAGAAATTATAAGTATGGAGGTAGAAAATAAAGTTCTAAGTCAGCAAACTCAATTATCAAACTGAAAGGGGAAATAGTGAAACTAAGACGCAAATAAATAGAACTGTAAACGAAGAAGTCTGGTAGTGCACTGTTTAATATCTGGGCTGCTTTGCCTCAGCTAAAATCAAATCATTCTATAATTTACATAAATATTTAAATTAGAAATAACAACCAATCAAAGTAAAGAAAATGGAAGGATCGAACTAAAATGTAAGAACCCAATTTATAAGATAAACCAATATTAGAGGAATGAGATGAGATGACAAAGATATCTGGTGATTATGTAATAATGGAAGTAGAACTAAGGAGTCAGGTGAGTGATGGAATGAGTGGAACACCTGAAGAGAGAATAGAGAAGGAATGAAGATGACAAAAGAGAATTGGAGGAAAGGCATTCAGAGAAGAATGAATGAATGACAACTGAATATCATTAAACTCAAATAACCTAAGTTCAGACTGCAAGGGCGGTGCTGAAAAGAAATGCAAATGAACTAAGACTAGACAGAACAGAAATGTAAAACACCTGAAGAAAACACAAGTCAAAGGAAATAAACAAAATAGCAAAATGACAAAATAACCATCCTACAATACGTAAACCACATAACATCTACAGGGAGAAGATACATTTGACTAGAATAAGGGAATAAAAGACAATGCAAAGCTACACAATAGAGTAACTACAGAAAAGTAAGGGAAAGCAATGTAGACAAACCAAAACATTAATTTGTATGCATTTTATTTTCAAATTAATATGTGACATCAACATATTCATCCCTGTAGCCAAGGTTTCCAATTGAGGGGTTTGATTCCTTCTCAAATTTGAGTATTTGAAAGTCAAATTAAAAAGGGCATCTGTAAAAATTGTTGGTCATTTGGTCGCAGAAATATTTGACAAGCAACAAAGAAAGCCCCCCCAAGTACATCTGTAAAAATTGTTGGGCATTTCGTCCCTGAAAAACTGTTTCCTTCCCCTATTTTTTCCTGCTGTTTAAAAGGTAGGTGGTTCGATTAGAACCCTGAACCCTCCTGGCTACGGGTTTGATATTAGGTCTATAGTATTACATTAAAGAGAAATGCCAGTAGTTGCAGTAAACACTGATTTCATGAGAAAGTCTGTAAAACCAGGCTTAATTGTCAGAATATCATCGAGGATTTAGATCTGGTACAGTTACATAAACTGAACTTTGTGAAATCTTGAAATCTACGCTGAAAAACGTTCACACTGAAGATCACCAATACAGATAGGCACACGTGGGACAGTGTATTATTATTGCTGGAATAAAGACCCGACAGAAGTGACCGAATCCGCGCTTATTTTGCTTATTTCTTAGCAATCACACAATTTCTCCCAGAATCCTTTGGCACATATTTTTTATTCATACAAACAGACACTTGGGTGGTCATTATATTAGATTCTGTAAAAAGTCATTTTGAGATCGTTACCAAAACTGGAATTTATCTTTAACATTTGTTCTGGCCGATACCCACTGTATATTAGACAATTGGTATTGTTTATTACATATTTCAAATTGGCCAAAACATTTTTTATTACTTCAGGAAGGAACTAAGTTTATATTGTGTTCCATAGGAATGAACATTCAATATATAAACAATGGATTATCTGATTGCTGGCTAGACATTGTTTTAAACATGCAATTGAAACAAACACTCAAATATTCAAATTATATTCTAATTACTTTCACTTTTGTTCAGTTTCCATAATGAATTCGTTTTGTCTTAGGATACTAGTAAACCATAATTCCTCCCACACAAAAGAAAGTCAATTGTCACATGTCAACTAAAAACTTTCATTCACAAAAATCAAATTGATCCTGTCTGTGGATATTTTCCAATCCATTGTTTGAATGTATTAGGACTTCACATTGCTTACACTAGAGAGACGGAGGAAATATTAGTCATGTATACCGCAGAAGTAAAGTCCAAATCGCAAGTCAAATGAGTACATTGGAGTCATTATTCTGATAGTTTAATTAGCCATCTAGCATTGGTAATGACTTACTGGTCATTAAAGGGAAACATGATCATGAAGACATTCAAAATGTTAAGACTGCCCCCTGACGAGTCACCATCCATGCAAAGGACCTATCCCTGCCCCCCCCCCCCCCCCCCCCGACGAGTCACAACTGATACTTGAGGAGCCAGTGGCCCCCTCCTTTTAAGTTGAATACCTTTTTTTTGCTTATAAAATTTTTTGGCGGACGATTTTGCCCCTCCCTGTGGAAAATCCTAGGTACGCTACTGCTTCTGAAACTTTCAAACATGGCCTTTAAACGTATCTGTCCAATTTTCTTAATTTCCTTTAATTTTTCAAAAGAGCACCTTAGCCCTCTACAGAGTGGAATTGGAGCGAAATAAATCCAATGTATTATTAATATCATAACCATTATTAGTGTATAAACTCAGTTTTCCGTGTATTATTAGCCATATTAAACGTTTTGCACTTAAAGACGTTTTCATCCTTTGCAAGTGTGCGTGTGTGGTATGAAAGGGGCATCTGGATCTCTCACATGACTGCTGTAAACCGGTAGCACCATTTGCTCTGCCGGAAGACTGAGGGGTGATGATGTAAGTGTCTTGTGAAGCCCAAAATTGTCACTACCGATTAGGTGGAATTTCAGCGGTTATTTGGTTGCTAGGGGCGCGCGTTTGATGATTGCACAGGGTGTGCTGTTGTCGAGCAGGTTACTGATGATGTAGCAATATATATGAGATATTGTACACTTCAAAAAAGAGGTGTTATATATACACCAGTCAGTGTGGTGTGTGGATTGCACCAAACCTTTTATGCCAGTGTTCAATTCATGTTGTTAGATCAACACCCATCAGAGTTAAAACTACACCAGTCAGTTGTGTTAGGACAGCACCAAACCTTTTACGCTAGTGTTAAATTCATGGTGTTAGATCAACTCCCATAATACTACACCAGTCAGGGTTGTATGAGGACTGCACTGAGCATATTACCATCACGTGAAATTCATGGTGTTGGTTAACTGTGTTATGGTAACACATTTTGTTTGTTACAGTATATCGACACTACTTTGTTTACTATATTAATTGTAAATGTCTCCCTGATTATTTGAATGTCTTCCAATCTTTGTAGGAAAATACAATGGTGGAATTGAATGCAAGGACTAATATTTCTTTGGATGTTGTTTGAAGGTTTGCATGGTGGCATGTACAATTGCTGATGTGGTTTACGGTACACCATGTGGAGTGTTATAGAAGCAGTGGATAGAAGAAGAGAGGAAGTGGATAGGCGAGAAAGTGGAGATTTTTGAGAATAGAGTATTCTTCCTTGAGAATAGTCCTGAAAAGGACTGTAAACCAGAAGGAATGTTGAGTGAGAACAGCTTGAGTAGTAGAGCTGATGAGGAGATGCTGGCTTGCGTCGGCGAGTAGAGATGATGAGTAGTAGAGAGACTCGACGTTTCGGACAGGTTGACTGTCCGTCTTCTGAAGACGGACAGTCAACCTGTCCGAAACGTCGAGTCTCTCTACTACTCATCATCTCTACTCGCCGACGCAAGCCAGCATCTCCTCATCAGCTCTACTACTCAAGCTGTTCTCACTCAACATTCCTTCTGGTTTACAGTCCTTTTCAGGACTATTCTCAAGAAAGAATACTCTATTCTCAAAAATCTCCACTTTCTCGCCTATCCACTTCCTCTCTTCTTCTATCCACTGCTTCTATAACACTCCACATGGTGTACCGTAAACCACATCAGCAATTAACATTTCTTTCTTTAGGATTTGTTTGTAGAAAATAATGAGAGTTGTCCTCTTTGGAAATGATAGTCACATTGTATAGTCCCTTTTGTTAAAAAGTAAAAGAAAAAAAATTGTTTTAGAATCTTTGGAAATGATATTTGAATTATAAATATTTTGGAAATTAATGAGAGTTTGTTGTTTTGGAAATGTTTACCTCCCCTAGCTATTGTTATTGAAAATTAAATAAACTAGTCAGTGGCATAACAAGGCAAGCATTTTGAATGGGCTTGGGCTTTGATGTGGTACACTATTATTGAAAATTTGCCTCCTGTGAGGAAAAGGAAAAAAGTATTAAAAAATGAAATTCATGATTTTGAAAGTATTAAAAAAATGAAATTCATAATGATTTTGTGATAGTTTTGGTATTCTAAATATGCCATTGTATTAATGAAAATAATGAGTTATAATATCTAAAATCTATCAATGTTTGAAAAAAATAAATCGGTGGGAGGTGGGGGAGGGGGCTGCCCCTAAAATCTTTAACCAATACACCAGTGATGACAGTTTTGCTAATTTTTGTTGCTGTATTTAAAGTGAATTCATAAGAGAAAACATTCTATTTCTGTTGTTATTTTGAAGGTCGGAAGGTGGTACTTTTGTTTTCATTTCTTTGCCTATCCTGTATGTGAATGATAAAATCATAAAAAATTAATTCATTCTGTGAACTATAAAAGTCAGTACAATTGGGGATGTATATGGGCGTGAGCATTTGATCTTTGGTCATCAGATTTGATAATGAATGAGACTTTGATCTATTATATGGGAAATCAATTGCACCTGTATGTCCCAATGATGTGAATTATATGACCCCCAAAATACCCATTTCTCTACTTGAAAAAACTCAAGTGTTACTTGACCAGTTCAATATTTGCCTTCCTATCATTTATTCTCTGTGGGGAGTCTGTTAATCAACCAACCAGGGGAACTTTTCATGAAACAATGAGTGATTTTTGTGGGAGTATCGTGATCTAGTGGTTACGACTCCCGTCTTTCAATCTGAGGGACATGGGTTCAAATCCCAGCCATGGTGTGTTTTCCTTCAGCAAGAAAATTAACCCGAATTGTGCTGCACTTAACCCAGGTGAGGTGAATGGCTACCAGGTAGGAATTTATTCCTTCATTTTTTAGACCCAATATGGCAGCTCAGCTTTGGCGACGGTAATAATATGATACCAAGTATCAAAGCGCAGTTGATATGCACATAGTAACTGTGCTATATAAATGGATGTATTATTATTTCATGGACAACTGTTGTAAGCTTCTGAAATTCTTGTATTTATTTGGCTCAGAATGAATTTCTATTAGTCATTGAAAATCACTGATGATTTGCAACATGACACATTCTTCAAATCCACAATTTCAAATTTCAAGATTTTCAAGATAAATGCATGCCATATGATGAATAGTATACAATGCAATAGGTGAAATAAGAATGCAAGCTACATGAACATGAAAAGGTCATTGATTTACATACAAAGGAAATGTAATTAAATTGTCAAACCATGTATTGCAACATGTCTATTTCAAAATGCACATGATCCTTTTGAAAATTAAACATTTAAATGCATTCTCAGTTTACAAAGTCAATGTCCTGTAAGCTTTAGTCTCGATCCCGTGGAAGGCTGCAGGGGTAAATTGCCCATTCATCTACTGCCAACTCATCCACTCACCACATGTTCTACTTTCATTTAGTCTAATGCCATTCCGTCCATCAACATTTTGTCTAACAACCATTTGGTCCAATCATTACTTTGTCTAGTGACCATTTCGTCTATGACCATTTTGTCTCCTAACCAGTTGGTTTAATTTTCATTTCATTATTTCATTCATTTTGCACAATTAACACTTAGTACAATTAGACCAAATGGTATATATGGACTAAATGGCTATTGGACCAACTGGTTATTAGACGGAATGGCATTAGACTATATGCAAGTAGACCATGTGGTGAGTGGACGAACTGATGGTAGACCAAACGATAGTAGTCGAACTGGAAGTAAACCGGCTGCAGGAACTACCTGTTAATTGTCGTCCCTCACACAACACACACGCAACGACCCCCCTTCTCATATAATGAATCAGCCCAAAGAATAAGCACCCCAATCTTATCAACAATCCTATATACCCATGCACGTGCGCCCTATGTATGGTGTATGGGTATACCCCAAATTTTGTGTGTACTGTACGGGGATTGCCCAAACAATGTGCTTAGGGAACTGAAGAAATCAGAGGGTAAAAAAAATTGAAATCACATGTTGGATGTTGCGCTGATTTGGAAATCACACTGAATTCCCACTCCACTCACATCACACACAGTCTTGCACAAAAGGGGAGGCTCGTGTTATTATTTTGCCCGCCTGGCTATTGTGAAAACGTGGGACACCCCCTACCACTCGCTAATTATCGGTCGACTAATTAGTAACCTGCTGGACTGTGATGTGGTCGGGTTAGTTGGACCGGTGGATGAATTATTGATTTTTGGAGCTAAGTGAAAAACACCGGTGAATGATATGATCTCATGCTCTTGCATTTGAGCAGGTTCTTCTGAGAGGAGAGGATTTCACCGAAATTTTCATAGAGGACAAAAGACTTGCTAATCACTGTACTGTCGATTTCATTGTGTTTTTGTGTGATATCACCTCGCATCACAAGAACAACCGCATCCGTTGTCTTGGAAAGTGTTACTTGGATTATACCATAGGCTTAGCCTGGTGAGTGTACTACCACTAAATACTAGGTACCTGTTTAGTAGCCTAAAATTAGTGTATGATTCATGTTCATATGCCATGGATGTTCAATATAGGCATGGATTGTTGTTGATGAAATGGTGGAGATGCAGCACATATTTTTAAGGGTTTGAATATATTGTCTTAAACCCATACTTTGTCTTTAGCTTTGGTAATTTCCCTACAGTGCACACAATGAGTATGTCACTTTTCCATTTCATTTGTATATTATATAATCAATGTGTAATTGTGTATGCTCTTACACTATATGATGTGGAGGATATGAATGTCATTATGTTTTACATAAATAAATTTTGCAAATTTACTTATGTAGATATATTTATATCGGGTTCCGATAAATAAACAAGTGTTTAATCCTATAACTCCCTAGCCCCTATCTGGAAGTGGAAATACGTAGGCCTATATCTGAAGGTCTGCATCATGGCAACTATCCCTTCACCCCAGTGCCAATGGCATGCATATGTAGGGGGGCTTAATTAGGAGGCTCTTGTCCCCCCCAAAAAAAAAATAATAAAAAATCACGACCAAGAAAAAAAAGAGAAAAAGAAAAGGGTGAAATATACTATTTTCTGAATATTATCTAAAAATATATCACAGTTTGAATTTTGTAAAAATAAAGGTGAAATTTTTATTCACTTGCTTCGATACGCCATTTCTGGCCCCTTCAAAATTTTTGTCTCATCACAACACTGCCCTGTGAACCCCAACATCTCAGTGCCCTGGCTTTTTTGTAGCCATTATTATATTTTTTCCTATTTGTGTGATTTGATACCATTACTACTAGACTTGATTTTCCATAATTTTTCGGGATAATGTTATATGTGATAACACACAGAGCAGTCCCTTCTTTCCAAATCAACAAGGAAATGATGAGAAGTCTCACGCCAAGGGCTTGGTCATTCACCTACAAACTCGGCAGGTGTATGACCACATCATTATGAGCGCGAGGGAATTACTACAGGTCGGCTAACCTGCTTGAATGATGGACAAGAGAGAGGAAAGGAGAGCTGGAGAGGAGAGGAAAGAAAGAGAGTGAAAGAGAGAGATCATTTTGAAGGGAGAGAACAAAAACAACATTCTAGGGGGGGGGGGGGGATACACCTAAAGACAAAATTTTCTTGCATACTCAACATATATTCCTTTATTGTAATGCCCATAAAACAATCAAGGATTTTAAATTTAATGTAACTATCCTGACAATTATGGCATACTGTCATTATTCAATGTGATTTGATAACTTAAAAGTATTCATAACCTTTTAAATTTTGGGTTTATTTTACACCTTATAAATACATCACCATTGCATTGTTTTGGCATCTCAACCTGCAAAACTACCCATTTTACATGCCCCCCTTTGTTATAAGAGATGCAATAACATGAGGACTCCGTTCTATCAATACATCTTAGCCCAATGTGTGAAATTACAAAAAAAAAACACTCAGCTTTATCATGCCTGTTCGCAGCATTACACACAAAACTCAAATCCAAATATTCTCAAATGCTTAAAACCACTTGGTATTACAAAATGAATGACAATGATAGTGATGTTTCACTTTCTGATGGCAATATTTTCAAGCACTTCTGTTATTGCTCACACTCTCTCTCTTGTGAAAAAATACAATTGCTCATGATTTATTCAAACAGTCTGTAATGCCAGCCTAATAATTCCAGTACCATTAAATATGAAATGTACTTTCCCATTTGGCGATCTGGTCATAGTATAACAAAGAAATATGACCTTGATAAGATATCGTTATCCTTGATGTGAAGTGAAGATGGATGCTGTCATTAGATGAAAAAAAATTAAGTTATTAAAAATGTTCGTAATGGGTATTATTTTATTAAGTGGGCACCCTACATAGAAAACAGAAAATACGAAAATTTGGATTGTTGCGTTGACTTATTACAAACAATTTAAAATGTTGCAAATGGGTGCCATCTTTCAAGTACAAAGGATAAAAAAGTAACAAAAATTGTGAAGTGTTGCTTTGGCAAATGACATACAATTATGAATGTTACAAATTGGCTTCATTTTAATTTTTATATAAAGTACATAGGAAGTACTTGTGATAAATTGGCGTAGAGTTGGTCGATGTATCCTACATACATGTACAGACATGTATAACCATTCAAACAGTGTAGCATTTATTGGATTAGTGTGATAATGGGTTATTACATGCAATATATGTAGGTGTTTTCACACCTGAAGGTTCAGAAAATACCTGTCCATTTTGAGAACTTGTTCAGGCCTCGAAATACCTAACAGGAATCTTTTTTATTATTTTTTTTTCAATCTCCTGCCTAAATTTGCAACATTGGAAAAGCTTTACCACTGCAGTAAATGGGGATTTTCTGGGACTCCTTTTTTAATTTTGCATGGCTCTTTAAAGCATTTCAGGATTAAATCGCCAAGCCCCCTTTTCTGTTGATACCTTATAATTTATTTCATGTATTCACAGTTTCACACTTATCTGAACCTGATGAATGTTATGTAGCAATATTGGTCTCCACTATGACTTCAGCTTACCTGTTGTTAATGGTGCGAATTCTTTTTGTCACACACCAATATGTTATTATGATTTGCCTCCACACTATAGAAATCTCGTCAACCTCAGAACAGTCCCTGTGAATGTCTGTAAAAATAAAAAAAGTGTACCTGCTATTACATTTGTGCATGTTTTAATTCAGGGATATCATGAATAATTTACCTTCACTCTGCCGGAAGGTGGTATGTTCCGATCACAGTAGATATAGAATCCTCCCATTATTTTTTTATGATTTGGGAGGTGTGAATTTCCCTATTGTGTTTAGCTCTGATGAACATTGGCCTTTGTAATATACCTCTAAAGATTGATTGCTTTAATGGCTCTTATCAGTCATTGGAATTCCATAGGGAATGCTCCAAAAGATAATGAGGTATTGTTAAAATGTGCATATACCGGTATATCATTCTTGATGAGATATAGTCATGTCACAGTAGTATGAGCAAGTCATTATAGGTATAGGTACATAAAATGGATATTTATAATTCTTAGTCATCGTTAAAAGTACACTTGAAGCCATTTTCAAGTAATATTAGGTTATTATCAAGCGAAATTCTCAATTTTCAAGTAAATTTGTATATCTCAAGTAAGAATTTTAAATTCTTGTTATATTAATTATTAAAATCTAGAATTAGGGCTTGAGGTTGTTAGATATAAATTGGCTGAATAACATTACAGATTTTTTTATTCTGATTTCTGATTTTTTCAACTCTTCTTTAAAGGTAAATGCTAGTTTTGGTAACGATATCAAAATGAGTTCGTACAGAATCCAATGAAATGACCACTAAAGTGTCTGTTTGTATAAATAAAACGCATGTGCCAAAGGATTCTGGAAGAAATTGTGTAATTGCTGAGAAATCAGCAAATAAGCACGGGATTCAAGTAGGGCGTCGGGCCCGACGCCCTAAGCAATAATTATATATTGTCCCACGTGCGCCTAATCTGTGTTGGGGATTTTCGGTGTGAACATTTTTCAGCATAGATTTCAAGATTTCACAAAGTCCAGTTAATGTAACTGTACCAGATCTAGATCCTCGATGATATACTGGCAATTAAGCCTTGTTTTAGAGACTTTCTCATGAAATCAGTGTTAACTGCAACTACTGGAATTTCTCTTTAAAATAAAATCAACTTGACTATTTCTGTTTTCTGATTTCTTTGAACACTACTAACTAAAACCAACTTAAAGGAACAGTTTCTGTTTTTCCTTGAAATACATTGTGTACAATACAATGTTATCATTTGAGCAGTATTAGCACTTGATTTTAGCATTGTTGAAGGTAGTAATTACCAGTGATTAAGATTTTGTAAATTATTAATTGGGGATAAACACCTTTTAATCTGTAGCCTACAGTTGGTATTCTTTTTCCAGGAAGTGTAATGACTCCTTTAAGATGTGTTTGTATTTGTGGTAGTCTCACGTAATTCCAGCTTGACACCAAAATCATATATATTCATAACAATGTAAAGAACTAAAAAAAAGAAAGAAAAAAAAGAAGAAGAATTAATTGTCAGGGGGGGGGGGGTCGGTAATTGTCTGAGGTTAAAGTTTCCTTGTTCTTGGAGTGGTTGTCTGCAGGGGGGGGGGGTTAATTTCTCTGTGGTTATTGTCCATGGCATGTTATCGTATTGTTCAAAAGGTAGATGTCCAGACACTTTGATGATGTTTAAAAGCATTTGAAAATCTGCAATAAAATTTGTCTCTTCTGTCGGCTGATTTGAAGAAACCATTTATAACAAATATTTTTCTTGGGGAGCTGCCACTGTGACTTATGATTTAGAAAAAAAAACTCATTAGATGGGCAGCTATCCCATGGAATTATAGGCCTACTGACAACTTTAAAAACAAAATGACAAGACTCACCCAGCTTTCGATACCAGCCACTTTTGATCAAGTGCATTTTTATGGAATATTGTTACCATCTGGTGATGATTTCGAGGGATTATCTTGGAATTTAATGTTCCATTTGACAGAGGCCTATGTTTCATACCTTTCAACTTCTGCAGACTTTATCTGTTTGGTGCCATACAAGATGCCATTGAATGTCATTGGCAGTAGGACAGGAATAGTGTACATGTGTGCTGAAATAAATATATGTCAGTATATACCAATGGGGATAAAACTCATTCATTAACTATCTAGAATGAAAGAAGTCTTTAAATCAAGTTGCATTGTTGACATATTGTAATCTATCATATACATACATTTTAAACAAATCTAACATTGTTACATGATGAAAATTTATGAGATATGAGAATTAAAGGGATAGCACTGAAAAACAGTGAAAATTTCCGAACATGCATTATACAGTTATATATTTTTACTAATATTTCATACATGTAGCCAATGACTGAATACTTTGATATTTTAAATGTTGATATTCTAATTACTGAACCAATTCCCCATTTTCTACACCCATGGGCACGATAACTTTGAACATGCTATATTGACTCATGAAGTCTGACGTTAAGACTCTTGTTTCCTTTATACAGTTTAATATCCCCTGGTACATGTATGCCTCTTTCTTTAAAGGACAAGTCCACCCCAACAAAAACTTGCTTTTAATAAAGAGAGAAAAAAAATTCAACAAGAATAACACTGAAAATTTTATCAAAATCGGATGTAAAATAAGAAAGTTATGGCATTTTAAAGTTTCGCTTCATTTCACAAAATAGTTAATGCACATTTCGGTCAGTATGCAAATGAGGAACTGATGACATCACTCACTCACTATTTCTTTTGTTTTTTATTATATGAGATTGGAAATATTTCTATTTTCTCGTCATTGTCATGTGAAATGAAGTTTCATTCCTCCCTGAATACGTGGAATTCCATTGTTTTAACATTTTGTGCTTCAGGCAAGGAGGTCCTAATCGTCAAATTCGTAAAATTGAAATATTTTATAATTCAAACAATAAAAAACAAAAGTAATAGTGAGTGAGTGACACCATTGACTCTCTCATTTGCATATAACTGGCTCGTTCATATAACTCTTTTGTTGAAAATAAGCGAAACTTTGAAATGTCATAACTTTCTTACATCCGATTTTGATGAAATTTTCAGGATTGTGCTTGTCTGATTTTTCTCTATTGATTCAGATCAACATTTTTCTGAGGTGGACTTGACCTTTAATTCATCCTCAGAAACCTGCCACCCTTTTCACTGTCTGCTGCGCCGTTGTAAATTTATCCATGTCAGAAACACCAAATACTACTTGAAAATCTTTACCCTCTTTTAATTTATCCTCAGAAACTTGCCACCTTTCTTGCTATCTCTTGCCCCATTGTAAATTTATCCTCCTGCCCATGCAGCCTAGAGAGATCGAAGATACACAGTTTCTATCTCCGACAGGTTGATGGGTGCCGAAAAAGGGGGTAATTTTGTACCTAGTGATGCCTTGTTGTGCTAATCTACCCTCCAAATCCAGCCACTGTCTGCGTCTATAACTAATAATAGTAAAACGGTGCAAACAATCTATTAACAGGCATCCGCTGATTAGCGAATATTAGCTGAATCCTCGACTCCCTGCTTCATCCTTTCGGGAGACGGGCTCGATGAGAGATAGAATTAGCCCCGATCCTCAGTAGCACTGTACAAGCAGAATCTGAGAAAGGAAAAAAATAAAGAGACCACGCTTATTAACGTAAATTGATCTGCTTTAAAAGTCTGTTATTTGGTGTTGCCAATTTGGGGTGCTACCCATTTCCTGATAACCACGGTGATTGTCTGATTTGATCTATGAGGAGCAGCAAGTGGTTATTATGAAGGGGAAATTCAAGGCTGAAGAGGGTTGGTGTTATTTATTGCAGTGTTGGATAAATATTTATCAGATCTGCTGAAATTTGAAGTAACATGGAATAGTTAATATGTATTGGGGCACATTCTAGTGTGTGTATATAATGCATTTTATATAATAATGTCTGTGTTTTATCATTTATTTTCCATTTTTTCGAGGAGTGGTCCAGATTACTGAATTGGGGTGATGGTGCAAGGGGGGGGTCCTTGCTCCAATTTGTAAAATTATACCTGTTTTTCGAAATAATAAGATTTTTTTTTCTTTTATGTGGTATTAGACATTTTTCACTTGCTTTCTTATTTCCTTGACATTGACGTTCAATTGGGCCCTTTAGACCTAAATATTACTTCTATCATGATAAGTATTCAAATATGTTACCAAGTACTATTAAATATAAACAAGTTTAGGTTAATAGTATGAATATTGCGAAGACAGTCTCCATCACTAGCAATTTTCAGAAAGGTATTCAAAACTCATCTCTTTTGTTGTTTTAAGATGATTAATGAAGCTATTATCAGCACTTTGTGCCCAATGGGAAAAGTACAGTATAAATAATATGGGATAATAAAAGTAATAAAGTAATGGGGCTTCTCATACTGAAGTCAGTTGTATCTGAACATATATTTCTACAGCGAGTTTGTTTAGGCTGATGCGAAGGTGACTTTCTTGATGCGTTTTGTGTTCAACCATCCTACCAAACATTGACATTGAAAATGACAATCAAAATGAAATTCCAAAGTTCTGGGATCTTTGCTTTCATTGTTTGAATGCTTTCCCCCCCCCGCAGGGTCTGTTATTATTATTGTGAATCCATTTGCGGTATGAAATATGCAATGATTCAATGCAAAGCTGCACTGAGCATCCAGGGGGTCTCCCACATTCTTATATTGTCTTTTGTCTCTTAAATATTTCTGCGGAAATTTGTGACGAAAATGTTCACAGTGGTGGCTGCTGGCGTGGCTTGGTTAAAGGTTGTAAATGCATGATGACTCGGTGGCAGAGTGCCTGCCTTGTGAAGAGGAGGTCACAGGTTCAATTGCTATAGTCAAAAGTGAAGTTGAAGAGGCAAATATTAATGAAACAAAGAAGAAGAAAGATTAATATGACAAATGTAAGTTTAGTCAAATACAGTCATGCACTCCTAAGAAATGAATCTAATATTTGACAATCAACAATAACTTGTTTTATGTCATTATTTGTTTCTATCCACTGAAATCTTCTTGGGACAGTAGGCCTAGGGGAATTTAAAGGACAAGTCCACCCCAACAAAAACTTGATTTGAATAAAAAGAGAAAAATTCAACAAGCATAACACTAAAAATTTCATCAAAATCGGATGTAAAATAAGAAAGTTATGACATTTCAAAATTTCGCTTCATTTCACAAAAATAGTTATATGAACGAGCCAGCTACATCCAAATGAGAGAGTCGATGATGTCATTTACTCACTATTTCTTTTGTTTTTTATTGTTTGAAATATGAAATATTTTGATTTTATCGTCATTGTCATGTGAAATGAAGTTCATTCCTCCCCGAATGCGTGGAATTCCATTATTTTAACATTTTGTGCTTCGGACAAGGAGGTCCTAATGGTCAAATTCGTAAAAACTGAAATATTGTATAATTCAAACAATAAAAAACAAGAAATAGTGAGTGAGTGACATCATCAACTCTCTCATTTGGATGTAACTGGCTCGTTCATATAACTATTTTGTTAAAAATAAGCGAAACTTTGAAATGTCATAACTTTCTTATTTTACATCCGATTTTGATGAAATCTTCAGCATTGTGCTCGTCTGATTTTTCTCTATTGATTCAAATCAACATTTTTCTGAGGTGGACTTGACCTTTAATAGGTGCACCCATGACTTTGCCACTGGGTTGCCAGTGTTTTAAGAAGACAACACCATGCATTTCACATTTTTCATGTGTTTTAGTTCATCATCCATTACTGTTGCTTTACCTATTCTGTCAATTAAAGCATTATTTGATGTTTTGTATTTGTGGCACCTGATTTATGGTCTCTCAGATACTGGAAAATATACTGTATGGGATTCCTGCTAAATTTTTTTTACTGAAGGTGGCAATTTTTTTCTCACGGTACTGTAACAATGAATATGAAATTGAAAATCATTTCATGAATTGCTTGATTGATTTTTAATTGATTAAAATAAGTTGCTGTGAGAAACAAATGATAAAACTAAGAAATTTCCATTGGCCTAATGTATATAAGAAGTAGCAAATCAGTAGAAAGCCAAAGCAACTATTATTTATGATATCATTGGCAGTTCGACTACTTCTGATTAGAGAGATTTCATCGAAACTTGTCAATTTGGGAAAACCACCTGTTTGCTGATAGTCGAAAGTATTTTCTACTTTCATATTTACCCAGTTATGAAATAAATAACATCCAAATTAGGTTAGTGTGAAGATATTTATTTGCTATTGGCAATGGGATACTTTTCAACCACACATCCATCCAGGTACATAAATCCCTGGTTTCCCTATCCCATCTTTCATTCTCTATCTTCCAATTTTACGATTGATGGTGTTTTTAGATTGCGATAACTCCCCCTTTTCTCCCAAGAGCACGAAAGAGTTTTAACACGGAGCCTGGGGAGGTGGGCTGTTGAATGACTTTTTAGGGGAGAAAAATAGAAAATATGGCAAAGCATTTACAGTTGCAAATTCTATTGACATTAATCCTGACCCCTTTTCTGGTAGGCGACCCACTTTTGTTACAAATTTCAACCCCAGGTTGCAGGTTGCGATGGAGGCGAGATAGAATTGATGGATAAGTTATGGAATGCCATTCTTTGAGGAATTAGAATGTAGGTGTTTTGTTAATGTGCCGCCAAAAGCATAACACTTTATTTTTGTAGTTTAATTGAAATGAAATATTTCTTATGAAAATATTTTGTTTTGGCCTTTGGGGATGATGTTGGCCAGGGGATATTTCCAGAGCTGTAATGTTCGGCATTGGTGAATATATTCAGTCAACACTGCTAGGTTACTGGTATCAGTGGGCACTTCATTGTAGGAATGCCTTTCCAGATGATATTGGTGCTATGACAGGACTCATCTTCCATCCAAATTATATGTTCTTTGTGATCCTCTACTAAAGTACATTTAGTATATAATGAACACATTATTTGAAAACCATTAAAAAAGACATTAATAAGAATAATTATGGTGTGGATTTATAGAGCGCTTTAACTGTCCAAAGACGCTCCCGGCGCAAGTCCACCAACTCGCCAGACAGGCTACAAATAAAACAAAATGTATAGATTAACCTATTGATGAAAATCACCCCAGTGATCGGTGGTTAGCTTTATTAAAAGCCCTTGTCTTCTGATAATTGTAACCCAATTTTAGTTGTTTTCAAAGTGGATGATTCCAGCCTCTAATTGATTGTTTGCAGGAAGCCATTGATATCCTGTATGTAATCATCAGGAAAGTGATCCAAAGCCCTCTAGTTATTTGGTCAGTTAGAGCCAGTAACTTTGTCCAGGATTCAAAATGAAATGATTTTCAGCTAGCTACTGTAATCGCGATCCCAAACTTTCAGGTCATTTGCCTGAGCATTGCAGCCTGTAAGTTTCCGTTTCCCATTTGTCTCAGGAGACGATGCACATGGCATGGCTGTTGAAGTTGCTTTAGGATGTAACTTCAAGGTGTTAGAGGCTTGTTTAATCTTCTAAAGTGCACAAGGAGTGCTTAAGAGGTTACCATGATATTTAAAGTATTATACAGTGTGTCCCAGAAAAAATGAAACCAAGATTTAGCGATGATTTATCATAACTTAGTCATTAATAAAATTGACCTACCAATGTAACGCTTAGAATCTCTTCTTTCATCTGATATTACTTAGATTATTCCTCATTCACGCATGAGTGAGCAAAAACAATTTGAAGAAAGGATACCAAAAACTCATTTGGCGGGGGGTATCTGAATTTTAAAAAGAAAACCACATGCCTAAAAAGTTCAATATCTGCTCTTTTATTTGATACCTTAATCACAGAAAATGGTCAAGAATTAAAAAAGTTATGCTCCCTCAAAACATTGCTTGTATTTCCATAATTTCATTAAATAAACATGTTTTCACTGATTTCCCACAGGAGCTATCACACGGTTAACAAAAGACCTTTAACAAAAGACGATCATCTTTAACAAAAGAAGATATCTTTTTTTCTTTATGAGGGAACATTGCCATAGAATTGTTTCGTGAAACTTTTTGAGAGATCCTGAGATCATGGAATGCGTCATCAGGACCCAATGACGCGTTCCCGAGATGAAACAAGGTTGTTCGCTCAAAATGTTCAACATTGTTTCAGCAGATGACGATAGATAAATCCCTGCAAAGTCTCCACGATGCCAAACAGACAGTTCCCTGCTGGAGATTGGCGGTTGTTCCTAGTTCTACAAACGTAATGCAGAACCAATTGTTCATTTCCTATTGGCTTATTCTGACTTTTCCGTCTCTGACCCCTGCCAGTGACTCATCTCTTTGTCAGAAATTAAGGACAATTTTGATTCCGCGGTCACCCGTAACCATATTAACCATCGGCTATTGTCATGCAGTTATGGGGCAGCGGTATGCTACAATGGCTACATCATCCAGATGAATTGGTTAACAAGATTGAGGCCAATTGAATTATGCTGCAACAGAATCTTTTGGGCAAACTTACAATTTATGGAATTATGAGAGAGAAGGGAGGGACATGATTGAATCAAGAAAGGACATTCCCTCATTATATTTGCTTGAAACAATATTCTAGAGTCAGCCATTGTGATTAGTCATCTGCCTCCGGTTTATGAGAAAAATATATTCAGGTCAGTGAAGCTGCATGTGGTGCATGATGTTTTTTTTCTTCATTTATTGAAATAGTTATTCTTATATGTTAAAGGTTTGAAGGTCACATACATTGACATTTGTTTTAAAATAGTCCGGTACTTTTTTTTTATTGGGGGGGGGGGGGCGGTAGGTTAAAGGTAAAATCCTTCCCAACAAAAAGTTTATTTTGATAAATGGAGGAAAATTTGACAGATATACCCTCCAAAGATTTCATCAAAATTATATAAAATGTAAGAAACATATCACAGTTTCCTTTTTGGCTTAATTTCACAAAATAATTATTAATTATGCAGAATATTGGTGGTATGAGGTTGTCAATGATATCACACATTCACTACAGAGTGTTTACTGAATTGATGATGTCACAAAGCACTTTTATTTGCATATCAATCATCGTGCTCTACCGAAATATGCTATAAAAAAATGCTGAAATGGAAAATTAATGACCTCACACTTTAAACCTTTTATATTTGCTTGAGCTTTCAATTCTTCGAAACAATGAAAATTATCAAGTTAATCACATTATCTCTCACATTGGTGTAATATCAGTGATGTCAGCCTTAGCTAATTTGCATATAACAGATAATCTTCTCTAATCCCTCTTTAATCCATGAAAGTGGAGGCCCTGTACAGCTGACCCACTGACTGAGTTATCTTTGCTGTGGGTGTCTAGGAGGACACATCTCATTATTTTCTTGAAGTCATGAGTTGGAAAACGTCAAATTGAATTTTTTTTTAAATTATATTCATTGATGATGTCCTTTTTTCCATAACCTTTTTTGTTAATAATACATTCCAAGTATTGTTCAGTTGATCATAATAGAGCATATATCCTTTCTCACAAAATATTCTTGAATAAAAAGCTGGAATATAATAATGAAATGATACGTAAATGTACATTGTAAGGGAAGTTTTCTTGTTTAACAGTCCTGTTGATGAGGGATGATCTTTTTTCAGTTACTATATTGTTTGACAACCAGAAAGCAAAATAGCAAAATGATAAAAATTAGTTCATTAATCTCACTGTATTTAATATTTACAATAATATCTGTGAATTATTGCCCATGTAACTAAGCAGTTATTGAGTTTAGATTTAATGAATAGAATATTTCTACCAGTATTGATTATTAATGATTGAAAGCCAGTTAAGTGTTCAATTTGTAAAATGAAATATACATTTTTCTCAGGATATTTTCAGAGAAGTGCATTACACAAAATAGTGCACCATGGCTATATTTGAAATTGTTTGTCTCCCTATTGTCTTTGAATGGCAAACAATGGCATAATCTTTGACCAGACACTCACAAGAATTCCAACCCAATTGTTCAAATTTGCATTAGGGCTTTCATCAGTCAAAGTTGAAGGTTTTGTGTGACTTACTATCAATCATGTAATTCGTGATTTACTGACTGGGGGAAAATTAGCAAAACTATTTGGGTGTTTGGTATAATTAACTAGCTTGTAGAGTACTTCAGATAGGCACTCTGTCCTTTAATAAACCAGCTTTTTAAAGCCTTGTGATGATAAGATTGCCCAAACATTTGGCCATTTTGCTATCTTTTTGTCTGTGGAAAGTGAACATACTTACGGAAAGATTGGGTCTGAGAGCCATTTTTTCCCTAAGGGTGCGAGGTCTCATTTCACGAAACTTGCAGGTCTTTTGTTCTTAATGAGAAATTCCAGGAGTTGCAGTTAACACTGATTTCATGAGAAAGTCTGTAAAACAAGGCTTAATTGCCAGTATATCATCAAGGATCTAGATCTGTTACAGTTACATTAACTGGACTTTGTGAAATCTTGAAATTTACGGTGAAAAATGTTCACACCGAAAATCCCCAACACAGATAAGCGCACGTGGGACAATGTATAATTATTGCTTAGGGCGTCGGGCCCGACGCCCTACCCGAATCCCGTGCTTATTTGCTGATTTCTCAGCAATTACACGATTTCTTCCAGAATCCTTTGGCACATGCGTTTTATTTATACAAACAGACACTTTAGTGGTGATTTCATTGGATTCTGTACGAACTCATTTTGATATCGTTACCAAAACTAGCATTTACCTTTAATATCATATGGATGGATAGGACTATATTTACACATTTAACCCTTTTACTGTTGGTACCAGTAATCCCAGGACGAAGAATACAGGAATTACAGAAATCAGTAGGGCATGTGCCTTAAAAAAGAAGGAGGCCGACTTATGTAGGCCTATGTCATTTCACTTGTTTGTTGAAACATTCCTGTACTCTTGAAGTTCAGTGAACTGAAGACTTCACAAATCATGTGTCAGGATGCAAACTTTTGTTTTCTTACTTGAGGTGCAGAAGGACCGTAGCTTTGTAAATTCATTTGAGTTAAGACCCTTTTTGCTCTGAATAGATGACATATGTGACCATCACCCAATGGGAGAAGTTCCTGTCAATGAAACCCAAGGCCTATGTTACCAAACTATGAGTAATAACTCAACCTGTGTGTTGTGGATGTTCAAATGAGGATTATCTATATAGGCTTAGTAGCTTAGTGTGTAAAACGCCTTTTTCCACGGGGGGGGGGGGGGGAGGGAAGTGGGAAGGCCAGACGAGGATGGGGGGGGAGAGGGAGAGGAGGGGATAGAAGAGGGAGGGGGGGGGAGAGGTGGGAATAGGGAGGGACAGGAGGGAACAATAGCTGAGGGCCAAACTTGCATTTTGGCTCAGCTGCAAGAAGGGGGAGGGGGGGGGGAGGGGCAGGAGGGAGGAACCAAAATGAGGGAAGGGGTGGGAGGTAGGGAGGGAGGTAGCAATGGCTGATGGGTTCAACTTGCATTTTTTGTTGCTGCAAGAATGGGTAGGGGACAGGGAGGTAGATGGAGGGGGAAATAGATTAGGATGGGAGGGAAGGAGGGAGTTTCTGGAGGGAGGTACTAATTCATTTGGGTTCAACTAGTATTATTTGCCTAGAACTGCAAGACATTGATGACAAGTAAGTTTCAGTAAAATCCATTTATTTAAGTATCTGTCTATCCTTAGAATATTTAGACCGATCTCCCCCATCATCAGTCAAAGATTAGAGAGGATTAAAGAGAGTAATCAGATTAAAATGAAAAAAAAAATCTAACCCTTTTACTAAAGGTTGAGACAAATCATATTTCATAATTTTCTGCCTTGGTGCTTAAAATCCAAATGAAAATGCTTTCTCATATCTGGTGAGAAATTCAGTAGATTTCTGGATTTCGAAAGAGATTTTAAACCTGGCCTGAACGGCTACCTGTGTAAGCCACTTAAGACTTCAATGCCCGAAGTAGTTGACATGACAAATGAATTTTATGGGATATTTGTTTTTCATCCTCATTTCATGTGAATACAGAGATTGGAAGAAATCGTGAAGAAATGCATATATTTGTTGGTGGATTTCATGTGTCAATTTGCATTTTTTTTTTTTTTTTTTTTTTGGGGGGGGGGCCAATTTTCTTTTTGTCTAATGAACAAAATACCTGGAAGGGAGGGGGAGGGGGGTGTGCATGGCACACTGTCTGTCATAGTGGCTAACATAGGCATGACCAGAAAAGTGTGTTAAACAATAGTTTTTGCTATATGGTAAGACAAGATACAGTGTGGTGTATTTAGCGAGTAATGCCAAAGATGATAGTTGTCTTTTGCTTTTGAAGAAAATTGGCAAAGATCAAAGGCAAATTGCATGTTCCTGGAGTTTATACAAGAAATTGGATCAGTCCCATTGTCATTGACGAACATGAATAGATGGAGCAGTAATTCCATGACTATGGCATGTCATCTCTCCATCTTTATGACATATTTTGACACGATCATGAAACTAATTACATGCTCCAAATCCATATTTCTGAAAAATCATGATCCTCGATGCAAGAGAGGCTTCACATCAGCAGTGTCCCACTGTGCCCCAGCATACACCCTTCCAATAACCCTGGGGGTCTGAGTGACTCATTAATGTATCATATTCATGATGTAACATTAGTATGTCTCAGTCACAGGATTCTTGCCTGTGTTACCAAGGTTTAAACAGATGGAGTAACATAAAATCCATTCCTTCTGAATCCATGACTATTGTATGATGGCCATTTAATATGTAAAGCTACACTGCAGATTTCAAGGAATAAGAATAAATGTCAGCTTTGAATAGTGACCAGCTGAAGTAGATTTGATATTAATCCCAAGGATTAACTTTTAAATCTCAGAAGATTTCAATTCAAATCTTCTCGCTTTGAATATAAACTGGCATTATTTAAACCTAAATCTACACAGAAAAAACAGCAAATTGTTTAAGCCTGTCACTCAAGCAATAAGTTGTTCAAACCTTTTAAAGCAACTTGTTGAAAAAGTTTAAACAATAGTTGTTGGAGTGATGGGCATAAACAACATGCTTGAAATTTTAAACAGCGTTTTTACAGTGTGTATTGGTTGGCTGGTGATTATTAACAGCTGATCTGGATTTATTTAGAATCCCTGAAATGTAGATTATTGGCATTGTTTTTGGGTTCATTGTGTAAATTTCATTCAGTTTTAATCATGGTATTATTAATTTCCTCAAACTATTGTCCTCCAAATTGCTATCTATTATTTAATCGTTTTCATAAAGTTATAGTTTATGTAGGTACCTCCCAAGAGTGTTGACTATAAAAAAGTAAAGTGGGGATGTCCTTATTTCATATCATTCAGAGAAGAAGGGGGATTCCCTTTTCCGAGGTAGCTGTCATAAATAAACCTTTCTCATTCGAGCTCAAGATTTTGGCCACAAGCACTTTCATATTACCAACAACCTGACCGACCGGGCAAGTCAAACAGCTTTTCACGGGTTGGCAAACCCTCTTGCAAGTAGCATGCATGTGTGACATTGCAAGAGAACATGGTGTCCTATAGTGTGGAACACTGTAATTTATTGACGCAATGTGGATGTAGAGGTATCCACAGTTTGAATTATCGTAAACTGTGTGAATCTCGTCTTCGTATAGTAAAATTATATGAATACATTGTGGACAAACTGAACACACGAGGCTGTGCTGCACCATCCTGAGTTTGCTCAATCTCAAGATTTTAGCCTGATCGGCCCTCTTCGCGATCAATCTCGAGATTCAAGAAACCCCGTCTCCACCATCGCAAGAAGAGCGATTCCTGCTCGAGTGAGGCATGGATGCATTATGGTCTGACGCTGTGAATAAATAATCCCGAGTGCGATAATAGCGCGCTAATTTGCACATAATCCCAAGTTGACTTGGGTTGACTTGGGATTGCAATCTCGAGATTAATCCTACGAACTAGCGCGATAATTGCGTCTCCATTGCAAATAATCTCGAGATTGTTCAGATCGGGATAATTTGACGGATCAGAAATAGCGCGCTGATTTGAAAACTCAGGATGGTGCAGATGGCCCTTCTGTACTTTCCAGTTGGGTGGATTTGAGCCAGCCGAAAGCTCTTTTCTACTCTCAACTCCCTGCTTTTCTATTAACCACCACTTTGCTGGGCCTAGATTCCTAGCTTGCCAAAATATTTTGCCAAATAAAAGGATCTAGATTGCGAGATCCATACTGTAAGGCACATCTTCCTCCACTTCAAATACCAGAGCATTCCATACAGAGCTACAATTTCAACATTCTTTGAAGAAAAAGTTGTCTATATATCTGTCTTTTGTGTTGAAAACAAATGGCTTGAGAATGACTCCTGGCAGTGATTCTCAAAACATTAAACATCTGCTTGAGCAAACATGAAGATATTTATGTGTTATTGTCAAGTCACATGACCTGTATCAGGTGACCCGTAACAGTTCTGGGTGTGAGAGAGAAAGTTATCAGTCATTATTACAGTCTGCAGAATGAAATATGGTTTTATTATTGGCTGTACTAAAAGCACATTTCGCAATTGTCATCCATGAGGGGATTTCTTTAAAAAGACACATGTATACGAAAGATTCTGGGGAGGATTCGGGCTATTGACCAAAAGAAAAAATTATTTGCATAGACTTCTTTTAAGGTGCCTGAATGATCGATCAGCAGTTGTCGGAGCTTTTCCTACATGTAGGTGTGTTTAATGTGAATCTTTGAGAAACACCACATAGGACTCTATTGTTATAGCGAGGTTTTTACCTGACTGCAAAGAAAGCACAAATTCCTGTGAGCAAGCAACCAGGGGACCAATGGCTTAAGGTCCTCTCCGAGGGACCTAGTAATGAGGATAAATGGCATAATTGAAGTGTGATGTACAGTATGCTCAAAACGCAAGAACCTTATAGATGTATTGAAGTTCTACTAGTTCCCTGCAAGAACAAGTTTGCTCGTTATTTTGTATCGTTTGTGATATTTTGTATTGAAAATTTGGCTTTGTTTCTCATTCTTTTTTTCATGTTGATTTCAACAACATTGCCTTCTCTCCAACCGTCAATGCCTCAACTACAAATCGATTCCTTTGTTGTATACAGGTAAGTGAATAACATCCCTTCTAATTTCTGTGTTAAGATTATTAATGGTACAGATTATTCTTACCATTTGGTAAGTCTTTGCACTATTTTTAGAGCTGAGATAAACTGTTCAATTTTTAAGAGGTATGTTATTATCCTGTGGTACCTCTGATGTTCAGCTATAAAAATATCATTTCCTTATACACTGTATGCCTTTAAAAAAATTTTCACTGGATTAACGGTCTTTAGATGACAATATATTCTATTATGTTTTAAGTAAAAATACTTAACAAAACATGTTTTACAAAGAATGTTGTTGCATACTGGCAGTGAATATTTTTTTTTGTCATGGCTGAATGGCAACTACCGAGCCTAATATTTAGTGTTTTCTCCATTCATGTCAAGTGTTGCTATTTAAAGGAAAATCCTTACTTGCCTCCAGAGCACTTACGCTGAGAAAATAGTCTAAGCTTAGAAAAACCTTTTGGTGATTTTATTTCTCAGAGATTATTCAAAATCGTGATCTCTGTTACTGCATGCTTTCCCAAGATCATCTTCAAAGTCATCGGGGGAATGGAATAATGCTGATTCTTTGAAAACAAAGCATATATCAAGAAGAGTTTCTAAACATGGTAACTTTATTTCCAGTGTATTATTCAAATTTGGTCTCTCTGGGACGAGTCTCCACAGGAGAGATGTAGATTTCCACTCTTCAATGGTTAATTTCACGAGCTTCTGCTCTTGGGGAAAGAAATCGTTGAATCTCCATTCGTCGATCTTTGATGAAGATGGAGCTTTTTGGCTGTTTAGGTCAGTCAAGCATGCGTTACAATCAGTATGCATGCAGTCCTCAAACCACAAGCGCATTCTGAGTAGGCAATTCTAGGCATACATTTATTGATCGCTCCTCCTCGGAAGGGGTGAGAGCCGGGACAGAGGATGCAGGATATGGATGTCATCGCTACGGACGACGGGGAAGGGGTTCTCCCCAGTGATGCCCCCAGGCGTTGTAAAGATGTGTTCATATTTCTTTGAAAAGGATGTTTTCCTGAAAAAATTGAACCCTTTTTGAAGAAATTGAAAAGCACTATTAAACAGGACAGAGCTATCAATATAGTTTTAATTCTGTAAATGTTTAATTCAAGTAGTTACAGCAGTCAATGATTTCTTTGTGAGAAAGTCTATAAAATCAAGACTAATTATTACCATATAATTATCTAGATGAAGTAAGTTTAAGGTATAGCCAACATAGATGACTAGGCTTATATCTCGAAACTTTTAATATTATTTCTTTGACAAATACCCATTACCCCTACTGGAATGCCATTCTTGCTCATTTCTCAGCAATTATGTAATTTTTTATCAGAATCATTTTACCCTTATTACATTACATTTTATACATGCAGGCTTTTGATGGTCATTTTATTTCTGTTACACTCATTCGCCTCTATACCCACCAGTCCCATGGTTACACAGGAAAAAGAATTGTCAGAAATTATAATCACATTCTCAGCAAAACAATTTTCTCTGGCAGGCTTTTATAGAAAGTTCATGTTACATATTCTATCAAGGGTCTACCGTCTTCCCAATTAGCATGTATTACTTATATTGTCTTTGACGTTTGATATGTCTACAATGTAAATTGACATGTCATTGTTGTCTTGATCATGAGCCCTGTTAATAAAATCTGAGACACAATTGAGGCATTTGTCGAGAGAATTTTGTCTCAGTTCGATTTATAGATAGAGTCGTGAAAGGTTTAGAGAAATGGCATTATGAATTTTGTTTTGAAATATGATAATATATTTTGAGATTGTGTTTTAGAGTGTCTCTGTTTTCTCTTTGTTGTCATTGATTTGCTCTCGTTCTCCTATGCTCTCATCCTCTTCCATATCCGTCCCTTCCTCCTTTCAATCTGCCTCCTCCTCATCCCATCCTACTCCTTCGGCTTATTCCCATCATCATTACCACCACCACCACTACCATGATGTCATCATGATCATTGTTATCCTCATTATTCTTATTGCCATCATCTTCAGTATCATCATCATCATCATCATCATCATCATCATCATCATCATCATCATCATCATCATCATCATCATCATCATCATCATCATCATCATCATCTTCATCTTCATCTTCATCTTCATCTTCATCATCATCATCATTATCATATTCATTATCATCATCTTCATCTTTATCATCTTCTTCTTCATCATCATCATCATCTTCATCATCTTCAGTATCATCATCATTTTCATCATCATCATCATCATCATTACCACCATTATCCTCATCACTTTTGCCATCACATTTACCATCTTGAAACAAAATCTTGCTTTTGTCACACTCACACTAAATAAAACGCAATTTAAACTCGATATGAACATGGTTCAAGGCTCATACGCCATTGTAACATCTCCCCACTTTACATCTATAATTCCTATTTCATCTCCCAATCTCACGTTTCTCCTTTCCCGCTTCCTCCCCGGAGATCTCCCCCTCTTTGTCTGGTATGAGGGTTTCTTTCGTTCGTTAAGGGATGCGGGGCTTTGTTGTATTAAAAATGAAATGAGATGGGGGGGGGGGGGGTTCGAATGCTCCATTTGCTTTCATGTCCATAATTTTATTTTCCAAGATGATAGCAAGAAGGACATTGCCCATTTGCGAACAATATATGATTTCCTACCATTTACTTCTCAAAAAAGTAATACCATACCTTTATCTAAATAAGCATCAGTATGAGTAATTGTCCATTAGAATTTTCTGTGGATAGGAAAAGAAATGCAGAGATTTATATAGCATTCAGATTGCCTGCTTTTGGCGCATTGTATGCATCTTTTAATAGAAACATGATAATTCATTAATTTTGAACAGTATATCTCGCTTATGGGCATATATAATTCATAAATAATCAATTCACAATATGCTTCATAATGGTATTTTAATATCGGAACATGTCTAATTTTGTGAAAACTAAGAATGATCAATGTGTGATTATGCAAGTTTTCTTTATCTTTTTAAGAAATATGTTTATAAAGATTGAATTACATGTATATGAATTTATTGAGATTCACTTCCTATTATGTGCTATCCCATTGAATAATTGCATTATTAACAAAAGTTATGCCATGTCGTGTCTATTTCAATTTTGTAACAACTCATTTTAATCAAATTGTAGGGGAAGGCGGGGTAAGTTGAGCATAGGGGCAAGTTGAGCCACCAGCCCCAGGCCAATAATGAATGAGTCAGACATTGTGGTGGTGTCATGTATTGATGACCCATAGCAAAACCCCTAACCCCACCATATTGTTTTCAACTTTGAAACAAAAAGTAGTTTTTTAGAGGGAAAAATATGAATTTCAGCCAAAAAAGTAAAAAAGAGTGTGAAATAGATAAGTGCTTCATAAACACACACGTCTTTAAATATAATAAAGACATGATAACAACATTATTAGTCCAGGTATGGATCTTCATTCTTGTCATAGTCTTTTATATGATGGATGCATAATAAATGTGTGGATACAAAATTATCGCACTAGGTTCGGACTGGGGTAAGTTGAGCCAAACAGCATGGGGTAAGTTGAGCCATGGTAATTCCTATGGTAATGTATCTTAAAAAACAAACAAACCATAAAAATCGATTGAAATGCTGGCTGAAAGGAGCAAATTTACAAGACTGCTCTTTTCCTTTTTAAGGATGTTAGTATTTATAGAGAATTAGTAAGTGGAAAGACTTTAAACAAAAAATTGACATGCTGGTTCTCCCTCATACATTTTGTACATAGTGTTTGTGGCTCAACTTACCCCAGAAGGTGGCTCAAACTTACCCCATATATGGGGCAAGTTGAGCCATTTGACATCGTTTTTTTCAAAGGTCACGATGACTTTCAGTGTGGGGATAGAAAGTTATATATAGGTGGAAAATATTTCAGAAGAATTAAATTTCAAGGCAAGGTACTTATTTCGACAAGATTATTAATCATATCAATTCTAACATGCAAAAAGCAAAAACTGTCACAACTTACCCCGCCTTCCCCTACAGTTAGCAACTTTAAAAGGAAAAAGTAATTAGAAAATGTGTGTCAGTACACTATTACAGATAGTGAACATCAGCAAATTTTGGTCAATATAATGAAATGTACATGAGAATTTCTTTATCTATAATATGTGAGTAAATTGCTGTTGAAGGGTATTTAATTGTGTACTAAGAACTAGGTTTAATAATGAAATCAAATTGCTTTGAATTCAAATGGGAGCATGTTTGCAAAGGTTCTTTGGTTGGAATGTCAGAAACATCTTTGCCATATAGAGATGCTTATCCCTTAAATGTAGCTAAATGATTGGTAAAGAGCTCTTATTATATTCCATGAACTATGTGTAAGAGGGATTAGGTACTTTCAAAGGATTACATTTTTGGGAAAAAGGATGAGGAATTTTATGAATCTTGATTATTTTAGAGTCTTTAAGGAGCATTATCAGTACTTAACACATTAGAGAAGATTAGAAATTGTGGCCCTTATTGTTATTATCAAATAATAATGTTACTAGGAATGATATATACATGTTTACTTGGAGAATACGAATAATGAGGAATTAAGTACTGGATTAAGCCCTATAATACCCTTTTCAGTTGAGATGCTGAGAGATAATAAGGTTATAGTTGTAATCCTAAAATCTTCCCAAATTGTTGTGATGTCATCTTATTTTAAGAATCGAATCAAATAATGTCAACTATTTTCAGTTTACCTTCTCAAGTGATATAGTTAGAGATAATCCCCAAACTTTTTATAATGAAAAGAATACATGTTTTTTTGTCAGAGAGAGAGAGAGAGAAAGAGAGATTGTATAAAACTAGACATTGGGATGTATCCAGATGCATCACTACACCGTGGACATGATTTCAGATATGAAAAAAAATAGTAGAAAAAGGAACAAAAAAAAAAGAGGAATAGTGAAGAAAAAATTGTATCAAAAGAATGTTCGGTCCTGCACTCTATATTGCCTGTTAGCCATTTGAAATTTTAAGAATAATAAGTATTTCTCTATCTTAAAAGAGCCAGGGTAGCATTTCACAAAGAGTTTTATCAGCAATTTTAATTGACAGATGTTGTAAGCTTGTACTGAAAATCCTTGCATCTGATTGGCTGAGAACCAAAATGAGTGAAATCATTGACAAAACCGTTCATGAAATATGCTCCCTTGGATGTTACAAGATAATCCAAGAAAAAGTTACAAGCATGCACTGTATTCAGTGTATTGCATGATATAGCAGGCAAGGCTGTGGTGCTCACGCCCAATTGCTCACTGGGTTGAGAAAGTTCCCATAATTTGCTTCAAATTGCCAAAATACGGCATCACGACTTTAGAAAAATCACTGTGAATGTTCTCATGATTTTGGCAAGTACCTACTATTTAGCAAGCGTTTCTTTCGGGCTTATTACAAGTATTTTGCTTTCAAATTTTCAAATTCAAATTTATTTTCATTCTTCAAAATGATACAAATAAGTACAAAATAGATTGATTCAATTTAAATAAACAATAGCATGAACAAAATTCAATATTGGAAGAAAAAAAAAATACATATTTGAAAGTAATCTAAATATAAATTAACATACATGTCAAATTAAATCAATATAATCAATATCATTAGATATAATTGAATCAACGCAATTATATATCATAAGAAGAATGGAGGGGTCCACTGAAAAGCAAAGCTTGTATAATGTGGACCCCTCAAAAAATAGATACAAGGAATATAGAAATATACGTAAAGTAATACATGAAGATAACGAAAAGGCAAGTAATAATAGTAAATAACACGAAACAACACAACACATGAACATGAGGTGGACAATAGTACGATAACAACTGCCTAGAATATAGAAAGAAAATAGAGATAGGGAGAGGGATGCAAAGCTAATTTGCTGCATATAATTATATTATGTCTACACATACATACACATCAATACACGCACACACACACACATATATATATATACATATATACACACACATACACACAAATACATACACGCATACATATACACATTACACATAAACATACACACACACACCCCACCATACACACATATACAAATACACCATTACACACGCACACACACACACACACACATACAATAAAAAAGGTACAATATAATGTATAGACAAGATATAACTTTCAAATTTTATGTCTAACTGGAAAAAAAAATAATAATAAGGCTTTATGTTCTGTATAAACATAGATTAGCAAAAAATGATACAAAATTTTAGTTTAAACAGTGAATATAATTCATTAGGAAATAAGCAGCATAAATTTTAATTTGTTTTTAAAGGACAGTAAAGAACGGGCATCTTTAATCTCATCGCCAAGGGAGTTCCAAAATCTTGGACCTGTATATAAATAAGTATTTTGTGCTAGATGCGTTCTGAGGAGGGGCAAGTGATATTCATTTGACTGCCTGGTGGGATAGTTATGGAGGGATTGGTTTTGGTGAAACATAGAGTCAAATATGCGTGGCAACGAATTATTTTTGTATCTATACATGAATTGACCTAATTGAAATAAATATAAATTTTTTATTTTCATGATTTTATGTTCCAGGAACAATTGATCTGTATGAGAACGAACTGGTGCATTACATATAATTCGGAGTGTTTTCTTTTGTAAAATTAATATTTTGTCCAATAAAGAATTATGGGTATTTCCCCATGCTAATATTCCATAATTAAGGTACGGTAAGATTAAGGAGGAATATAACATGAGTAATGTGACCTGAGGAAAATAGTGTTTTAACTTATTAATTATACCAATATTACGAGATAATATTTTGCTCACATGAAGAACGTGGGGTTTCCAAGAAAGTTTATTATCAACTATAATTCCTAAAAATTTAATTTGGGAAACACATTGTAAAGGTGTATCATCAAAGATAATGTCAGAAGGTAAAGATTCAATAGAATTACTAAATATCATATATTTGGTTTTGTTTAAATTAAGAGATAGTTTATTGGCGCGTATCCATTGAGTCAAATTTAGCAGTTCTAAATTCATGATCTGAACTAGAGTTTGAGGGTTTTTGTGAGCAAAAAATACATTGGAATCATCTGCAAAAAGAATGAAAGAAAGAATGTCAGATGATCTATGAAAATCGTTAATGTAAATAATGAATAAAAGAGGCCCTAATATACTACCTTGTGGGACACCACAATTAATGTCATGTTGATCAGAGATGTGATTATTTAAATAAACATATTGTTTTCTATTTTTAAGGTAATTCCTGAACCACTCCAAGGCAATTCCACGTATTCCATAATGAGAAAGCTTGTAAAGTAAAATGTCGTGGTTAATAGTGTCAAATGCCTTGGAGAAGTCCAGGAATATACCAATTAGATGCGAATGATCATCTAAAGAATGGGCTACTTTATGCACAAAATTTAAAAGAGCGTGGATAGTGCTATGTTTTTGTCTAAAACCAAATTGGAAGTTAGTGAATATATTATTGATTTTAAGAAATTTAGTTGTTCTAATAAAAATTAATCTCTCTAAAATCTTAGAAAGAGAAGAGAGTAAGGATATAGGACGGTAATTACCAGCATCAAGCTCGTCTCCCTTTTTAAATAAGGGAATAACTTTCGCAATTTTCATTTGTTTAGGAAAAATACCACTTAATATAGATTTATTTAATATATGTGTCAAGGGCTCAACAATAGACGATATGGTTCCTTTTAATATAAAATTACTTATGTCATCATGACCAGCACTGTGTTTATTATTTAAGGAGGAAACAATATCGGTCACTTCATAAATAGTAGTCGGATAGAAGAAAATGGAATTGGCATTAGGTTGTCCCAGGAATTTAGAAAAATGCTTATTGGATTGTGGAATTTTTTGTGCCAAATTTTCCCCTATCGTAGAAAAGTAAGAATTCAAAACATTGGCGATTTCTGTGGGATCTTCTATATTCCGATTATTAAATCTTATTTTAGTAATATTTGATTTCTTTTTTGAAATATTCAAAGCTTGCTTAATAACTTTCCATGTGTTTTTCATATCATGTTTATATTGTTCTAATTGAATCGAGTAATATTTCTTTTTTTCTGCACGCAAGACTTTTATTAATGTATTTTTATAAGAAGTATACTTAATTTTTGAATGTTCATTCTTCTTCAATTTGAATTTATAGTACAGTCGGTTTTTTTTATTAATTGAGCGCAAGAGGGAGTTAGAAATCCAGGGAAGTCTGGGTGATGTTTTATAATTAACTCGATTATCATTCTTTTTAGGAATATGATCATCTAGATGTTTTTTAAATATACTTAAAAAATTGCCTAAAGATAAATCAACATCGTCAGTGTTATAAACGCTAGACCAGTCAACTCTATCTAAACTGACACCAAGACTAGCTAATTTTTCTGGGGTGGCCCTACGTCTAGCTGGTAGGGGATATACTTTATTTAAGGAACATTTAAGATTGAAAAATGACATAATTGGATAATGATCAGTAATATCAGAAAGGACTATTAAGGATTCTGGGGGTGGTAATGAGTTACATAAAATATTGTCAAGGAGAGTGGCTGAGTGATTACTAACACGCGTAGGTTTAGAAATTAATGGCAAGAACGAGGCTGAGTAAAGTGTTTCAAGAAACTCATGTGAGAAATTGTTGTTAGCATGTTTTAATAGATCGATATTAAAATCGCCCATTACAAATACATCTTTGTTGACAAAATTCGCATTACTCAGAATAGATGTTATAAATTGAAAGAAATCATTATTATTTGAATTTGGGGGTCTATAAATAATTTTGCTTTCACATTGGCAAAAATACTTAGTATTTTCTGATTGGGTAGTTCAGGGTAAATTTCCTGATAAGTAAATTGGTCTTAATATGCCTAGAGAGACTGCTCACCGAAGTGTGATTGGGTGAAAAAGTTGAAGAAGTCAACATAGGGATCCCTGAATGTTTTATAGACACTGATTGAAATTTATTGCAGATGAGTTAATGTTTTCTTTTAATCTCCTGCACCCGGTATTGCATGCATCTGCTGCCAAAATCTGTTGGAACTGTCAAGGATTTTCGTTATTAAGCAATCTCGTTAGTCCGTCAGTGACTCACGAAGTCTGATCTCAAGGGAGCTCTCAGGCTGACTAATCTAGCTTCAAATTTTTCAACTCAAGGAAGAGAAATATTGGTGAACAAAAAGTAAGGGATTATGAATTTTAAAGATAAAAGCTTGGTCTAGTTTATCCGCATACATTCATAATTCTGAAGCTTGTTATTCCGAAGGTTCGGATATTCTGATGGTTCGTTATTCCGAAGGTTCGTAATTCCGACATTTCGTTAGTCCGAAAACAAAGTGAGGTTCGTAATTCCGAAGGTTCATTAGTCCGAAAACGAAATGATTAACGAACCTTATTTTGTTTTCAGACTAACGAACCTTCGGAACAACGAACCTTATATCATTTTCGGACTATCGAACCTTCGGAACATCGACCCTTATTTCGTTTTCGGATTATCGAACCTTTGGAATTACGCCACAAATGTTCGGATTAACGAACCCTTTTACGTTTTCGTATTAATGAACATCGAGGTATAGGCAATTTACGTGTTTCGGAATTACGAACCTTCGGAATTACGAAGTGTAACCAGTTACCGATACCGAGTCAAAGAATGGTAGTAGGTCCATGGTCTAAGTGATTCAAATTTCCATATTGATTTGACTCTGATTGAGAAAATGCTCGAATATGAAATTATCTTGATATACATTTCACTTCTAAGTTGATTCCCAGTTGTATATATGGGGTTGCACCTCTTTAGAGTAAAAGTCACACAGAAAACATGTAGGGCCTATCATGCCAATAGGATATCATTTTCAACCAATTAATAAGATAAAGTTAGGTGTGGTTTTGAAAACCTGTGTTTGTGCAAAGACATTGCGATAGAGTTGAGTGACACCCCCCCACCCTCGCAATAGCATTTCCCTCAAGGTATATTTTAAATGTATTTTTAATTGGTAAATATGCAATTTTCTCTTTAAGATGTCTGACTCATCCCAGGGAAAGCCCTGCCCCTGGGCCATTGGTTGCTATGATCTGATATCAAGTTGGTATTAAAGGCAGAATATTAGGTTTCAAAACATTTAATTGATGACTTCAGTCTAAGTAATGTTTTTGAATTTCCTTATGGTAGGGTGATGATTTCATGAAAGGGATATTGGTAGCCAGAGTATCCAGACAGCTGTATGCCAGTGAAAATTAAATTAAACATTCTTCTTATCTTTGGTAATTGGCATGTGGTTTTCTGAGATCTATAATCATTAGTAAATGATGCAATCTTTATTGGTTGCAAAGAGGAACAAGATTTGATTAAAGTGATGACATGAAACTAGGCTTTGGTTGAGTCATGAAATTAACATGATTGTAGAAAATAAAGAATTATGATCTACTATCTGAAATAAAGAATTAAACAAAGAAAAGAGTAAACTAGAACTGCAATCGTTTCAGAACGATGTGCATGCATTGACGCCTCTGATTTAATAGAGGGCAAGAAACAAAAAGAGATAGAAAGAAAACTGTAGATGATATACATTCTCAAAATATTAGAGGGCGCTATTTCTTAAAGGAATGGTCACTGATGCGTAAAACACAGTTAGATTATGTGAAATGATACAATTGGCAAACCCTGAAAATATGAGACAAAAATAAATTCAAAGGAAGTTACGGCAATTCAACTATTTTAAGACTTTGCAATAGAGGGCGCTATTTCTAAAGTTATGGTCACTAATTATGGATAACATGTCTACCAAATTAGAATGAATTTTGATGAGGAACGGTGGCAGGGGAGGACTAACAAATATTACATGTTAATCAAATTGGATATTAGCACATTTTGCTGTCCATAGGAAGTTACATTCTCGAGTAAATTTTTTTAGACCATATTGGCGGCCCATACGTGGTTGTTGAAAATGTGTGCATTGTGAGCAGTATACCATGTGTTCAGATTGACTTATCTTGAAATTTTCTGTTGTAACCTATGTCGTATTTGGTATCACTGGAAAGAGTATTCCAATGCGGTGACATTGATACCACTTTTATTTGTGTGGAAGCAATAGACCGGAAGTAAATGCCATATAAAGAAAGACATTAAAAATGAAGGTTTTGCACAATAATTTTAAGCTACCGTCAGCAATTTGTTAGTTTCTGTTACAAAACATTAACGAACTGTTTAAGTATATATCAATACTCATATCTTCCAAGTTAAAAAGAATAAGCTTCAATAATAAGGAAATAAGAGCAAGTTGAAGTTGTGCTGGCAGTAAAGTGCATTTTTGGGTATTTTGCTGATTTTCGGGAGCATTTTTGAGATATTTCGTCAGTTGTAAGGTATATATTTTTTTAAATGGCATGAAAGGGCATATCTTAAAGACCCTAAATCCAAGAAAGGGTACGGGTTTGGCCATGCATGACGCAATGAGGGGCATTCAAAGGTAAGCGTTTTTGAAACTTTAGAGGGCGCTATTTCAATGACGGAAGATCAATGATGCGTGAAAACCTAGTAGCATGTATGTTATGATACCGTGATCAATTTCTAAAAGAATGAGCGCAAAATGAATAAAAACACAAAAGTTACGGCCATTTTACGACTTTTAGACATTACATTTCAATAAATATGAAGTTTTTGAAGGAAGGCTATTTCGGATTTGAATTTAAGGCATGAAGATGGCATTTTGAAGGTCAAGTTATACGTCGCAGATGATGGAGCAACTCTTGGACTATCTATAGCAATTTGTTAGAAGTCTGTAGCATGCAGGATAACTGAGATATGAAAGAATGAAGAATGGTATGCAAATGGACTTGAAATTGACAAAATGGCGCCTGGATGGTCATGCATGAGTGATTTTGGAAAATGGAAGACGAGAGGCACAACTAGGGATGCTGGACAACATGTCTACCAAATTTGGATGAATTTGGATGAGGGACGGAGTCAGGGTAGAGCTAACAAAACCATGTGTTAAACAAATGGGATTTTGGTGGAAGAAGAAGAAGAAGAAGAAGAAGATTACGGAATAGGAATATGGAACAAGAACAATGCATTGTCGCCATTGGGCGTCAATGCAATAATTCAAGCATCAATAAGAGAACAAAGAATAGCAAAACTAGTGGCAATTATGATGTAGTAGAAGTAGTGATAGTAGAAGTAGTACATATTGTAGTATTAGGGCTGTAAATACTATTTAAACAGATAAAGAAATATAAGACAAACAAAACATTGAAAATTTGATCAAAATCGGAGAACGAATAACAAGGTTTTGGCATTTTAAAGATTTGCATTACTCTGGTGAAACAGTTCTTGGCATGTCTTCATGAATATTCAATGAGCAAATTGATGATGTCTTATTGGATTATCCCCACTTGTTCTTTTGTATTCTATTATATGAAATTAGGTTTATTCAAATTTTTTTACCAAGAACCAAGAAAAAGATTGACAACTGATTTAGCGCATTCGATATTCATTGCTGCAACTTATTTCATTATAGGAGACACATTATTCACACATGTATGAATAAATTAGACAATTATGATTCCATGTAATAACATAAGAAAAGGGAAAGTGGGGATGTGACAACATCAGCCCACCTAATGAATATTTACGGGCATATAATTATTTTCACAAAATAATGCTACATTTAGAATTAAATAACTTTGTTATTTTTATCCGATTTTGAAGAATTTGTCAGCATTTTGCTCTGTGAATTTAACTCTATTTATTTAGATATAGATATTTTCATCCCAGAGTGCCCCTTTAATTAATACTTCATAGGGGCAGTTCTGTTGTAAATGCACATGTGGTCATTGCACTCATTTTATTTCCTTCCTCCATTTATTTTCCAGTTTACTATCTATCAGTTCATGATAAACAGGTGAAACTATTACCTTAAAGAAAGACAAAGGATAATTCAGGAGTCCTGGAACCCTCAGAATTCTTGGCATCACAAAGGGAGATGCTTACATAATTATATTGCAGCTGTGCTTTTTTATCTTGGTGGCATTTGCTATATGAACGATGACATTTATGTTATTAGAACATATTATGGACCCTGCCACAAAGGTCCATGGAACATTTGAAGGAACCGGAGTCATAACCTGAATGGAGCAGGGGGAAATGAAATAAAAATGTCTTATGGCAAGGGATCTGATGATGGATTTAGTGGTTCGCCTCATTATTTACCACATATTTAACTTTCAAGGGAATTTCCCTTGTCATTTTTTATCACAAGGGCACATTCTTAAGATGTTCCAGCTCCAGAGTCAGGTCCCATAAAACTCTTTATTCATACCATGTTCATACCATGGACTGGGTAGGTCCATGCCTGTACCAGTACTAGAATTCTAAAACATACTTGTTTTTTGGGGCAATCACAACACACCATTTCAGTAGCTTATAACTAGCTATTGATTACAAGTTTTGTGAAACAAGGCTCTGGTCATCTTTCATAAAGATGCACATGACATCAGTGGTTATATCAACAAATATGATGTGTCATTTTTTCCCATTGCATTACAAATATGACCCTATTGAATAAGGGCAAAAAATTATTTTGAAATAAAAAATAATTTGAATCAATATCTTCTAATTACAACAGAGGTATCTAACTTTAGCAGAGGAATTAATATTGTCTCATGTCTTTTCTTGTTTTATTCTTCATACGATGTATTGGAAAGGGCCATTGCCATTATTGAATTGAAATTATTAATGGAATAAGCTGGATGATTTTTTCAGCATTTTACTTGGCCAAATAAAATGCTTATACTTGTATTCAATCACTTCTTTCACCGCATAAAGTTAACTTTAAGCGAAGTACTTACTAACAAATACTGTGACTTAATAAAATCCAAGCCAAATAACAATCCACCTGTATACAGTATGTATGACTGAGCATCATGTACATTTGTTAACTGCATGCACGCCAGACTTGAGCCAGGAAGGGGGTAACTTAAATTTAAGTAAAATACTTAGACAGAAAAAAGACAGTCGAATACCAGATATTTTTAGTTATCTAACTTCAGCATAGGTCTGATATTGAATAAAATGATCAAAAGTCTGGCTTAAAGATCAAATTTAATACCAGCCCAGGTTTGCACGTATATATGGACCAAAAGCAATGAGCAATAAAGATAGAGTATCCATAAACCAATTTTTGCAAGAAAAACTTAGGTTACATACACTGTTAGAAAAAATAAAAGAAGTTCCTGCAGCAGAGTCTCGAGAACACCTGTAATCTTACCGAATTGCGTAATAATCATTCTGTAAATTCATAAAACAAGAATTTTCCGCAATTTAACAGAACAGGTCTGTTTAAAAAGGGGAAAAGGGTGTTTTATTCAAGGAAATTTGTAAGATTCCATACATCAAATACCAATTTCCTGTAAGATTACGCAATTCGGTAAGATTACAGGTGTTCTCGAGACTCTGCTGCAGGAACTTCTTTTATTTATTCTAACAGTGTAATATAGGCCTGCATCTAGGCTAAATGCCTTTCTGTCTCTGGTTATATCACATATTTACAATTGAATTTGAATAGAATTTTCATATCATGATAGGGCTATCAGTGTCATTCACATATGACTGAACTTAAACTTGAAATATAGCATACCAGGCATTCCTAGGCCTGTCGGGCTGTCACCAATGATCTGTCTATCTTAAGTTCGATGACTTAACTGCCACTCATTTAGAAAGAGGTATTCCAATTATCCTTGTAAACATGTCTTTGTTTTGAAATAATACCATTGTTATTGGCACTATTTGATATGGAAAGCATTCATGCTGATCTAGAGACAGGAGACAGATAATTCTTTGAGATAACATTTTTAAAACAAATAGATTGGTTGTTATATCTGAATTAAAGGACAAGTCCACCCCCCCCAAAAAATGATTTTATTAAAAAGAGAAAAATCCAACAAGCATTACACTGAAAATTTAATCAAAATCAGATGTAAGATAAGAAAGTTATGACATTTTATAAAGTTTTGCTTAATTTCACATAACAGTTATATGCACATCCTGATTGGTGACATTATAGCATTGCTTAATACCATATGATTCGAACGAACCTTTGGAATTATGAACCTCATTTCGTTTTCGGACTTACGAACCTTTGGAAAATACAAACCTTCGGAATAACGAACTTTCGGAATATCCGAACCTTCAGAATATCCTGAACCTTCGGAATTACGAATATTTTATGGGGGAGGGCAAATAAAGGCAATATACACAGTTCTCTTTATATTTTCAAATTTTACGGGGTGCTCCCCGACCTTCCCCCACCCCCTGGATTCGTGCCTGGCCTATGTCTAGATAGATCATTTGTTCTCTATCAAATTTGTAAATGAATTCAAATGTTATGCAGTATTTGATTACGTAAATGAACATACAAAAAACATATTCATTTGTATATAAAATCAAGAGAATTATACCTCAGTGATAGGGCGTACATGAACAATTATTACCAGTAACATCTCTCCTGACTCTATTCAGAACCGAAATGTGAATGTTTCTTGAAGGGCCAGGTTAAGGCTAATATCATTCCAACTTTGGTTTTCACCATGCAATGTATATAAATGACATCAGAATGTCAATGCTGCATGGATGTTACGGTGGTGAGAAAATACCCAATATGATATCTAACTGAACATCATTATATTCAATTGGATCTTGTTTAACAAGATAGATACAACTCATTATGGTGACAGTCACGGACCGCGAAACAGTGCAACAATAGTTCAAGGTGATGTTTGCAGGTCCACTAATTTTCTTCCCAATTTGTTTGTGCTCCAGACAAAATGATAGATGCGTTTGACTTTAATTAATGAAATCAATGAGCCATTGATGTTTATTTCTCACACAAGCCCCAGTATATAGTCATAACACAAAAACTCTTCTATGTAATGCTCAAACTCCACGTTCTTATTTGAACACCTAGAAATGTGGTGCATTGTGAACACATAATTGCTTGGTGTTATTCTCAGAAGCCTCAGTATATTGTAAGAAAATGGAAACTATTCAATGTTTGTTCAATTTCCAGGTTCTAATTTTAGCACCTAGAAATGTGGTGCTTCGTTAACACTGATTGTTATTCTCAGAAGCCTCAGTATATTGTAAGAAAATGGAAACTATTCAATGTTTGTTCAATTTCCAGGTTCTAATTTTAACACCTACAAATTTGGTGCTTCATTAACACTGATTGCTTAGTGTTTTTCATTAACACCCTAGACATTACAGTATACCAATCCTGATAAAACCAACTATAATTTGCCCTGTCCTTGCCACGGCACCCGTAAGAAAGTTCTACATACTGGTGTAATTTGCGATGTCACCACTGTTAATGTTCTAAAGATGCGGTCACATTAGATAATTTGAGGTTGCGTGTTTGAGCATGAGTCAGAATCATTACCTTATGCCTCCAGGCATTGGGAGATATGTCAAACAGTTTGTGAAGGAAATCACCCTAATTTACCACTGTTCAGTCTACAAGAATTTATTGAAATACAACAGTTGACATTGAACTTAATGCATCATTCATACCATTTCTAGTTTTGATATCTTTGTACTCTGAAAGAATGAAAGGTTGTCCGATGCATGGAATCTTTTGTGGAATCGATTGGGGTGAAAGTTATTTAGAAACTTAAAGTTTTGGTAGGGGAAAAAAAACTATGAATGAATCAATATACCCTGCTTTGAGCAGTATCGGTTCTAAGAACTTAACTTTGCAAATTGGGCTTTCTGCTAGTCTTTTTTTTAATTTTCCAGACTCTTGAGCATTTCAGGGGTGAAATCATCTGGAGCCCCCCCCCCGTGTAACATTTTCCCCTGATGCCCACTCTTTACAACATTAAAACCACAATGTTTCCCAATAAATCAAATGAAATTTGTATGTGCAGAGCTGCCAAGTACCGTAGTACTGATTTTCTGTATTTAGTACTGAAAATAGAGAATACTGATGGTTTCATGCAAAATACTGATTTTTTTTCTTAAGTTTCAGTTTATGTGTTGTCCTATGGTATACCTGTGAAAATACTAATTTCCTCACCAAAATACTGATTTTCAGCCTTGAAAATACTGAAATGTTCTTGTTCAGGTTGGCAGATCTGTATGTGTATGTTTTTAGGACTTGCTTGCATACATGTATTCCTAACTCCTAAGAAAGGATTAACGATCATTATTTCTTGAACAATTTTTTTTCAAATTTGTCTTCTGTTTTTTAATAAATTGGTATGGGATACTTCACATGGGCCTGTATAGCAAGAGATTCAGTACATAGTAGAGCCCCCATTTAGTTTAGTCCCCCTTTTAATTTATTCAATTTTCACCCAAAGTGGCTATTATGGTTACGATGCCATAGGATATAGAGCTATTTTTAAGGAAATGACCCTAATTTAGAAGATGCCGTGTTTCCTTACTCATCCAAACCGTAACTCCCTGTAGACCGGTGATGGTTTGAAGAGTGCTGCTTAAATTAGAGACTTTCCAGGACAAACCAAATTATATTTTGGTCTTCATTTTTTAATAGCTCTCCAGTTCCTGTCAGGGTGTCAAGTTTGAGCTTAAAGTCAATATGTGAAAAAGATGTGAAACTGCATCTAAAAGCATTGACAGTCAGTATCCATCGGATGAAACAAAAGTATTCTCTTGAGTCTCTTCAAATGAAATTCATTTTAATTATTTTTTTATTTTTAGTATTTCCAACTATTTCTAAATCATTGAAAACAATATTAACTGACACAAAGAAGAATATATCAATGAAACATAAAAATCAAATAGAAGTGATAATGAAAGTAGAATTGGCACATGATTAAAGGTCAAGTCCACTTCAGAAAAAATGTTGATTTCAATAAATAGAGCAAAATCCAACAAGCATAATGCTGAAAATTTCATCAAAATTGGATGTAAAATAACAAAGTTATGACAATTTAAAGTTTTGCTTATTTTTCACAAAACAGTGATATACCCAACTCAGTGACATGCAAATGAGATAGTCGTTGATGTCACTCACTCACTATTTCTTTTGTTTTTTATTGTTTAAATTGTACAATATTTCACTTTTTACAGATTCAACAATTATGACCAACTTGACTGAACCATATGGTATTAAACAATGCTAATTCCACATGTTCATGAGGAATTAATTGTCTCACTTGACATTAAGGAGAACATTAGAATATTTCACATTTCATATAATAAAATACAAAAGAAATAGTGAGTGGATGACATCATCAGTCTCCTCATTTGCATACCGATCAGGATGTACATATAACTGATTTTAATTAAAGCGAAACTTTAAAATGTCATAACTTTCTTGTTATACATCCGATTTTGATGAAATTTTCAGCGTTATGCTGGTTGGATTTTCTTCTTTTTATTCAAATCTAATTTTTGTTGGGGTGGACTTGTCCTTTAAGGGTTGAATAATGAATGAATGGAGAAGGGGAGTTCATTTGAGATCCATGAGAAAGCTTGCTATCAAAATGGCAGCGGGCACATATTCCAAAATATCCTATAAAAAGTAGTATATCGTAATTTATGGATTATATTTCCTGCATGGAAAAATAAGTATTTATCTTGAATATGTACTTGAATCTCCAATGTCATGCCAAGCAGTTCTTTGGCCTTAACTCCTGGGGTTTACTTATCATTGATACCCACCGAGACTTTGCCAAGGGAAAGGAAATCATGCAAAGTTGATGGTTTAACAATGTTTCTCGTCAGTGTATGTTCATGAAATGTAATGCATTGTGACAGATTTCTTGTTGCACAGAATGTTAGCCACACCCCAGTTGAATCCTGAAGATTATTGGAATGTTTCGAGGGTGTGGGTACTCTCGTATTGTATTCCGAGCTCGTAGTCTGACGCATTATGGTAGAGTTTACAATTCTTTTTGTTCCCTGGTAATCTCTCTGGACAATTACGGTAGAAACCATGTTTGCAATTTTGCTCAATTTTTTTTTTGATTGGTAATTTCACATTAATTCCACTTAAGAACCTTAGGGTCCCATTTCATAGAGACCTGTGCACGGTTTCTATAACAAATTTACCATCAGCCAATCAGATTGAAGAATTTCGGTAGCTTTTAACTGTTATTGTAAATTTTGCTATTAAGTGAAATGGAACCCAGAACTTGTGTGTTTTGGTAAGGCATTTTTCTTCATTTGCCAGTTGCCACCCAGGTGTTGTAATGGGTGCCTGCTTGGTTCTGTTATGATTCTTTTACTGCTGGAGCACCTGTGGTGTTTACAATACAGTGGTTACATAAGAAAGCAAGTTTTAAAACCCATAGTTAATTGTATTCATTCAAAATAATAATCTGAGTTCATATTCTTTTCTTTCTTTTCCTTTTTTTTCATGTGGTGTTATCGTTGGCTACTCTACCTGGGGCCCTTTGATGTCTACCATTTTTTTCCAATGTACAGGTAAGAAATTTCATATCTGTTTTGTCTTGATTGCGTAAATATTAGTGTCACATTGGTATATCAGGGAAAAGTCAAGCTGTAGCAAGGATTAGAAATCCCCTTCTAACTTAATAAGATGACTATTTTATTTTATGTTTATTTTAAAAATAACTTTTTGCATATTTGTATGCTGTGAAAGTTAAGTCAGAAAGGTTTCCATTCCTCTAGATAGTCAGGGTGAGGTATGCGATTGTATTTTTTGAAACGCTGTTGGTTGTAATTGTAATGACATTAAAAGTGCATAGTGCTGCTAAACAATATCAAAGGTTTTAAAAACATCCTCCCCAATCACTCCTGAGTAAAACAATGTTTTACATTCAATAGTCCATCGTTCCAAGTTAAAACATATCTAAATTTGGCTTGGTCTGTTGGATTTGGTAAAGAGCCAAATGTCCTACCAGCTGCTGCCTCTATTCCTGCTTTGCTTTATTTTCACAATCACTTTTACATGAATGATAATGTTGATAGTGATGATGATGATGGTGTTGGTGGTGGTAGGTGGTAGTGGTGATGATGATGATGGTGGTGGTGTAGGTGGTGGTGGTGGTAGTGGTGGTGATGATGGTGGTGGTGGTGTAGGTGGTGGTGGTGGTAGTGGTGGTGATGATGATGGTGGTGGTGTAGGTGGTGGTGGTGGTAGTGGTGGTGATGATGATGGTGGTGGTGTAGGTGGTGATGGTGGTAGTGGTGGTGATGATGATGGTGGTGGTGGTAGTGGTGGTGATGATGATGGTGGTGGTGTAGGTGGTGGTGGTGGTAGTGGTGGTGATGATGATGGTGGTGGTGTAGGTGGTGATGGTGGTAGTGGTGGTCATGATGATGGTGGTGGTGTAGGTGGCGATGGTGGTGGTAGTGGTAATGAGGATGAGGATGGTGGTGGTGTTGTAGGTGGTGGTGGTATTGGTGGTGGTGATGATGGTGGTGATGATGATGAAGATGATGGCAATGATGATGATGATTGTGCTTATGACAATGATGATTACGATAATGGTGATTTCGTTAATAATGATGTTAATGAGGATTTATCTGATGTTTACAATCAGTACCAGCTGTGTGCTATTCATAGATGGTCCAGACTCGACTGGTATACCACTCCTTCCTTTCCACACTTCCCTCCCCTCCCCTCTCCCTTCCCCCTCCCCTTTACCATCCTCAACCCCTTGATAGGTGATTCATCAACTTGAATTGAATTGAATTGAATTGAATTTATTACCAAATATTACTGTCAGGTACAATTACAAGGAATAGTACATCACATATAAACAAAACATTTGGTAATTGGAGCTAACATAATAGCAAGATGCTAATCGAGGTTAGCCCCAAATAATGTCATTATCATAGTTTAAACAATAAATTTAACTAAATCTCAATATTGTACAACAAATTCAATACTAATTCTACTTATTACTGTTGCAGAAAGTTTCGATTATTTTCAGTGAACATATTTACACTATTTACAAGAAGAAAAAATCTTAATTATTCACAAAATCTTTACATAGAATTATTTGTTTTCAGGCAGTATTTTACCATATCAAATTAATTATAATCCTCCAGTAGTATCAATTTGAACGATTTGCTAAATGTCTTACGACTGGGGGTGTTTCTAATATTACTTGGCAGGAGATTCCATAAAGTAGGACCAGAAAATGAAATTGATTGTTTTCCCAAATTGGTATTATTTTTCTCAAGATTAACATTTCGCTTTTCTCTATTTCTTGTATTGTAAGGATGATCTATAAATGAAAAATAATCATTAAAACTATGTGGCAACCGATTATTAATTAAATCGTGCATAAATACTCCTATCAAATATTGGTAGTGTTTGAAAATGTCGAGAATATTTAGATCATAAAATAAAGGAGCAGAGTGGTAAGTATGATGGTTGAACGTCATTATTCTAGCTATTCGTTTTTGTAGTAATAATATAGGGTTCAGGGTTGTTTTGCACGTCCCACCCCATACTTCCAGACCATACGTTATATGTGGTAAAATAAATGAGTTGTATAACATAACTAAGATTCTCTTTGTTACATAATTCCTCAATCTATAAAGTATTCCAATTTTTTTGCTTAGCACATTGCAGACAATGTCAACCTGTTTCTTCCATGTAAGGTTTTTGTCGATACATATACCAAGAAATAATGTTGATTCAACACACTCTAATAAAGTTCCTTTCAGTGACAATTGTCCTGATATCAAAATATTTTTTCGTCTATTTTTAAACAACATATATTTAGTTTTCGTAACATTGATTGTCAATTTGTTGGCATTGCACCATGCTATTATATTGTTTAAATTGAGACTAATTTCTGATAAATCAATGTGTTGTTCATCACAATTGAAGGTGTGAAATAAATTTGAGTCATCCGCAAAAAGTCGGAAATTGAAATAATTTGATGAGTTTGCCAAATCGTTTATATACAACAAGAATAAAGTTGGACCCAAAACTGATCCTTGTGGGATACCGCATGAAATCGATCTGTATTCGGAATTTACACCATCATAATTAACAAATTGCTTTCTGTTTCGTAAATAATCATTAAACCATTCTACTGCCTTACCTCGAATGCCATAGTGTTCTAGTTTCTTAATGAGAATAGAATGATTAATCGTATCAAAAGCTTTAGCAAAATCGATGAATATTCCTACTGTCACCTTTCCTTCATCAGTATATCTTGTAATTTGATTAATAAGATTTATCAGTGAAAGTTTCGTACTGTATCCATTTCTAAAACCATATTGGTGTTCATATAATATTTCATTATTTTCTATGAATTTCATCAATCGTGCATTCACTAGTTTTTCAAATATTTTGCTAATCGCTGGTAAAATTGATATTGGTCTATAATTTCCAGGTAATTCTTTATCTCCCTTCTTGAAAACTGGTATAACTCTTGCAACTTTTAATTTATCTGGAAAAATGCCTGTGGTAAATGATAGATTGAATATATGCGAAAGAGGTTTGCAAATACAATTCATAGCGTATATCAACAGTCGAACTGAAATATCATCATAGCCACTTGCTTTAGATTGATCAAGCGTATATAACATTTCTTTAACTTCTGAACTTGTTATTGGTAGGAAGAAAAATGTTTGACTAATGTATGGACCCATGAACTCTCGGTAATTAACATTTGGCTCCTCAATTTTCTCAGCTAGATTTTTCCCAATAGTAAAGAAATAGTTGTTGAGTGAATTTGCTATATCAAAAGATGAAGTAATCTCGGAAGGTTCATTTTCTTGGTTTACAACTAATTTGTTAATTTTTGAATTCAGATTCGAGCCACTATTTTTATTCAAAAGTTCATTGATATGACTCCAAGTTTTCTTTGAATCTTTTTTGTCTGCTTCAAACTTATGTTCATAATGCATTTGCTTTGCTTTCCTTAAGACGGTTGTTAACTGATTTCTATATTTTTTATATTTATTCAAACAATCTTTATTATAATTTGATTTTATAACTTTAGAAAAAAGTTTGTGCTTTGTCGATATTGAACGCTTAATACATCGTGTTATCCAGGGTTTATTTTTCTTTTTCTGTTTAACACATTTTGTCTCAATAGGAGCATGTTTATTACAAACAAATAAGAACTGTCTTTGGAAAATATTATAAGCTTCATTAGGATCCATACATTCTAAAACGCTTTTCCAAAAATCAGTAGTGACATAAAGATCATTACAAAATGAATCTATTGAAAAATTATGAAAGTTTCTCCGTGTTACACTATTTTTTCTTTGTTTAACACACTTGAAGTTCTTAAAAATGGAGTAAACTGGCAGATGGTCAGAAATATCTACGTCAATACACCCTGCGTGAATAGGATAGGCATATATATTAGTATAAAAATGGTCAATGAGAGATATGCTAGAACTTGTTATTCTTGTTGGACTTGTTATCAACTGACGTAATCCATAACATTCTGTCATGTGAATAAAATCACGACAACTTTCAGTTGGAGATAAAAGATTTATATTGAAATCTCCTACAATAATGCAATGGTTTCTGTCTAGATTCAAGTTGTGCAATTGCTCGTTGAGATCAAGACTAAATTCTTCAAAGTTACTGTCTGGTTTTCTATAAATTACCCCAAATATGATACTCACATCCTGAATGAGAATTTTCAGCCATAATGATTCAGCATTGTGCAAGGACAAATTAGGCATTCGTTTGTAATTAAGTCCTGAATGAATATAAGCACCAACTCCTCCTCCTCTTGTAATATTTCTACATTGTAATTCAAGATTATAGCCTGGCATTGAAAACTGATTTATGTCTTTAACATTCCAAACTTCTGATAATGCGACTATATCAAAAAATGATTTAAATTCATCTTCATATACTTCTTTTAACATTTCAAAATTACGATTCAAAGATCTCACATTCACGTGCGAAATGGAGAATGACTGAGAAAGAGCTTTTGTCGAGGAAAAATTTTCAGGAGAAAGTGATGCTGTTGTTATTTTAAATGGATCAAATTCTTCGTTATCATTGTGGTCATTACCTGGTGAAATCCAAGTCCATCTATCGTGATCTGAGGAAGCTCCTTGTGAAATACAATATCAAGCAGAAACTGACCAATCTACCTTAAGGATAGGAGGAAGGCTGGGGTAGGGGGGTGGTTAGGGGGGGGGGTCCATATGTATCAACATCTCTTGGCTAGTTACAAGTTAGTATGTTGAGAAGCCTGGGGCGGTATTCTGAACATTGTCTTTTCTCCATATTTTATCTTATCTCAGAGATATGACAAAATCAGTATTCTGGTGGATGTCATACACCAAAAATACACGGCTTTAATGTGCGTAATCCTTTTATACAAGCAAAAGATATGACAAAAGTTATGACAGGGGGTAGCAGTCATAAATTTTGTCATATCTTTTAGTACCAAATATCCCGATACCCTGCCGACTGAATGTCAAACATATAATGATATCCTTTAGATTAGATTGCGGTATTAGTTTCACTCATCATCCATGACAATTTTTAAAATTATTTTTTCATGCTACAATTAGTTAGGCCCTACATATTAATTCCTCCTTTTTTCTCTGTTTTCCTTCTTTTTCTACTTCTCCTCTAAAATCCTTCACAGCTCCCTGTCTCTCTTTGTAATTAAGCGCATCAATATTCGCGTAGTAGCCCGATGCCAGCAACAGAATTGGGGATACCCCCTACCTGTCACGGGGTATTCCTATTGGCTAGAAGGGCTCCCACTGGGAACTAACAATGATTTTGATTGGATTGCTTCCGAAAAGATGGGCAGGAATTTTGAGAGATATGACAGGGAAAAGACAATGTTCAGAATACCGATTTGTGACAATCATAGCGGTGTCACATCTCGGAGAGAAATGACAAAATTTATGACAAAAGTTATGACAGTGTTCCAGAATACCACCCCTGATCATTTATTGTACAGCCATAAAGGGGAAGTTCACCCTGACAAAAAGTTGGAAACAATAGCAGGAAAGAAAAAAAAATATCCAAATGCTTGAGAAAAATCCATCAAAGAATATAAAAAGTCATAAGAATTCTGCTATTTTTGCAAGGAACCTTTCCTTAGGGTGAAGTAATGGTCACTAAAATGACATTCCATATTTCCAAATAAATCTGTCTTGCTCTGCTACAACTTGATAGAACTCATTAGATATAAAAACAGTTGTAATTGATAGGTGAGCAAACACATCAGTTGAAAAAACAAAAATGTCCTTGTCCCAGTATTTTTCTTTTATTAGTCCAAGCAAAATGAACTCTTTGGTGAACTTGCTGAATATTTTTAGGCTCTGCTATTTTTTTGCTCAGTCGATTGTGTACTTTTTATTTATTAATAGTCATCTAACTATGGGTGATCGTTTGAAAAGTACAGGATTTTCATTGTTAAGAGGAGTGTAACGGAAGGTTTCGGGGCCTGTTGGAGCTGCCAAATATAGAGCACTTTGACAGGAAAAGAAGAGGTATTTTGGGATTTACTTGTGTTGTTGTTTGAGGGAAAGTAAAAATGATAGCTCAGGCTAACTCCATTTAAATAAAAATCCTACCTATTTATTTGGTTTGCTGAAATGTTTTTTTTTTTCATTTTTTGTCCTAATCATAAATCACTGAAGATAAATCAGAAATTTAACAAGTTCTTTTAATTATAGCTCATTAATTCTGATTTATTATGATGTATATTAGATAGAATAACATTTAATTTACCAAGTTTTTTTGTGGACAGAAAAACTAACCTGAATTCATCTACACAGCAATTTCAACTTACTCTATACCATACTCCCAAATTTATTTTCCATTTTTGAGTGCTGAATAATAACCAATAGTAACATTTTAATTTAAAAGTCTTCTTACTTCAGATTGTAACTTATTCTTGAATAAGACGTGGAATATATAAGGAGAATATATGGTATATGATATGTTTTGTTTAGAGCATTGTAGTGTTATGATATAGCATCTCTACTTTGGTAGCAACCAAGTTATTGTCTTACAAAAGTTTGTTTGTCTTACCAAACTTAAATTGTTTTAAACTTAAAAATCACTCACTTAAAGAAGTGATAACATTTAAGAAGCAACCCCAAAAAAAACTGACAAAAAGGGCTAAAAGAAATCAGTAAGCAGTTTGCTGTTGAATAATTGAGTACATACATTTTAATATTTCATAACTTTTAGCTTAAAATGATTTACCCTTGGAGAAGGCTAGAGAGAGAAGAGGATGTAATGGCTTAGATGTTATAGGATGGTTTCAATTAAAGTACGGATGAAAGGAGAGTTCAAGGAGTTCCTTTCTAAATATCAATTTATTGGAGAAATGTCTGTGGGATTGACTGGCTAATGTCTTATGAACTGCCCCTCGATCTGTCCTTGCCATTTGGTATTCTGTATTGAATAAACCGAAAGAAATGTTATATTTCATTATTTTTATTGACATTTGGCAGTGGGAATTTTGATATTTCAATTGCATTTTGGAGCATGAGGGTGCTTTGAGACATGTGAATGAATCCCTATACATTTATAGAATGATCATTTTGTATTGCTTGAAGTACTGAACCAAAGACAAGCATATTATTGACGCTGTTTTACGAAGTGTCCCGAGAAGCCAAAGTTGATGAGAAAAAGATATCTATAAAAAGCTTTCATATTTTGTACTATAAAATATGAAAGCTTATTATAGATATCAAGATTCTTGTACGGTCTCACTTGATTCTGGAGATATTCTACTCTCATGGTTGTTATAATTTCAGCCCTCCAAATTTGTGTTTGCATACGTGCATCTATATGTTACTGTTGAAGCCGTATGTGTTTGAAAAGCAACGCTGCTGTTCATGCATGATTTGGCAGAATATAGGACCGAGCAAATCCTGTTGGCATTGTGTGAGTTAGGTACTCCCTAGGGAGTGGAGAATGGCAGAATATAGGACCAAGCAATACCTGTTGGCATTGTGTGAGTTAGGTACTCCCTAGGGAGTGGAGAAAGTGCTTATTCATATTTCAGTCTTTCATTCATAACTTTTTGAAACACTCCAGGGCCCGTTGCATAAAATTTACTATCTTGGTAACTTTGCCATCCAATGGTGACTACCATGGTAACGCTGCTAAACAGCCAATCACAATCAAGGATTCTACGCAAGTTACCATTGCAATGCAAAGTTACCATAATGGTAATTTTTATGCAACGGGCCCCAGGTCTATTTCCATTATGTAGCCTACACACTGATATTTACCTGACATGAGCTTATGTACTCGAATACTCCCTAGGGAGTGGAAAAGGTGTTTACATCTTCACATTCCAGTTATTCATGAATTAATAAACCACCCCAGCTCTATTTATTCTGTTATGTATACTCTATTTATTCTGTTATGTATACACTGATATTTTCTTTACATGCGATTCTGTGCTTAACTACTCCCAAGGGAGTGGATAAAGTACATTTGATGTATAGATATACCAGAATCAAATGACCGGATAATGCTATATCTGTAGAGAAATAGGGACAGTATAGAGGTAGATGAATTAAACTAAACTAGATGTTTGCTACAAAAGTTGCTTGAGAACTTTCTAGCATTTAATGAAAGGAAGTATATATTTTACAGCTTGATAATCTAATTACTACTAAAACCTTATCAAAATAAGACATCAGTGAACTGATAGACAGTCCAAGAACTAGCATTTCCATCTTGGTTTATACCTGCTATTGATGTCCATATCAGGGGGGGGGGGGGGTTCATGAAGAGATTTATCAGTGATTTACACTCACTGATTGCCTCTCAGCCAATCAGATTCAAGAGTTTCCAGTGGCTTTATAACTCTTGTCAGTGAATATCACTGACTGGTTGTTTATGAAAATCTCCCCAAGTTTGCGGTAATTAACTGCAGGATAATCAGGCTCTACTCACTCAGCAAGGGGCTGACCTAGCTGTCAACTAGACTGATTAATTCATGGCTATTTCAATTCGCTTTCCTTCCTCTAAAAACTCCACAAACTTTGACAACTTCCAAGTGTGAGGGTCATCTATTAGAGTGATTATGCTGCTAATGAACAAAAGAGGGCTCACTTTGTCTTTTACTGTATTGTCTGGCTACCGCTGCCTTTGTAATGGACTGAAGTCTAAATCTTGTGCTGTTAGAAATCTAGCCAGTCTACAAATAACCACTAGGATTTTGTAAATTTGTAATTCTGTGAAAAATTAACAGTATCTCATTTTATGATGTGAAAGTCAAAGTTTGAAAAGTAAAATGCACTGCCCTTGAAGTCCACAAAACTATGTGAAATGTTACTTTGTTTCATTCAAAATTATCTTTGTATAATTGTTATTTTGGGAGGTATTTTTTTTTCTAAAGAAACCTATTTTGAAAAGATTTCACTTTATCAATTTTCATTTGATTCTGTATGTATTTAAAGGGGAATTTCACCCTGTAGAAAATTTTGTTACAAAAATAGCAGAAAAAAATAAAAAGTATTTGTGAAGTTTTTGTCTCACCTGCGAAGCAGAGTGAGACTATAGGCGCCGCTTTTCCGACGGCGGCGGCGGCGTCAACATCAAATCTTAACCTGAGGTTAAGTTTTTGAAATGATATCATAACTTAGAAAGTATATGGACCTAGTTCATGAAACTTGGCCATAAGGTTAATCAAGTATTACTGAACATCCTATTAAAGTTTCATGTCACATGACCAAGGTCAAAGGTCATTTAGGGTCAATGAACTTAGACCATGTTGGAGGAATCAACATCGAAATCTTAACCTGAGGTTAAGTTTTTGAAATGTCATCATAACTTAGAAAATATATGGACCTAGTTCATGAAACTTACACATAAGGTTAATCAAGTATCACTGAACATCCTGCATGAGTTTCACGTCACATGACTAAGGTCAAAGGTCATTTAGGGTCAATGAACTTTGGCCGAATTGGGGATATCTGTTGAATTCCCATCATAACTTTGAAAGTTTATGGATCTGATTCATGAAACTTGGACATAATAGTAATCAAGCATCACTGAATATTTTGTGCAAGTTTCAGGTCTCATGATTAAGGTCAAAGGTCATTTAGGGTCAATGAACTTTGGCTGAATCGGGGGTATCTGTTGAATTACCATCATAACTTTGAAAGTTTATTAGTCTAGTTCATTAAACTTGGACATATGAGTAATCAAATATCACTGAACATCCTGTGTGCGTTTCAGGTCACATGACCAAGGTCAAAGGTCAATGAACTTTGGCCGAATTGGGTGTATCTGTTGAATTACCATCAAAACTTTGAAAGTTTATGGATCTGATTCATGAAACTTGTACATAAGAGTAATCAAGTATCACTGAACATCCTGTGCGAGTTTCAGGTCACATGATCAAGGTCAAAGGTCATGTAAGGTCAATGAACTTTGGCCATGTTGAGGTTTTTTGTTGAATAACCATCATATCTCTGTAAGTTTATTGGTCTCGTTCATAAAAAGTGGACATAAGAGTAACCATGTATCACTGAACATCTTGTGCGAGTTAGAGTAGTATTCAAAGTCAGCACTGCTGCTATATTGAACCGCGTGATGCAGGTGAGACGGCCAGAGGCATTCCACTTGTTAGGAAAATCCACTAAAGATTAAAAAATATTAAAATTTTGAATTTTGGATTTGTGACGTCATAAACGAACAGATGCCCCATATGTTATGTAGTATAAAATACATAAATTTCAATTTTTTGATGGTCCATGATGTCTTATCTGTTGATATTCAGAAGGTACAGAAAAAAACGTTTTGAATTTTCTGAGAAAATTATATTTCATTGATTTTTTTACCATATGATCTTTGGGGATGCTGCTCGCATATGACATCACACATCAAATACCGTTAATTAAAATACTAATAACTTTATTCTTTGATGGATTTTCCTCAAACCTTTGCTAATATTTTTTAATGCTATATTTGCAATAAACTTTTTATTAGGGTGAACTTCCCCTTCAAAGGGATGGTCTGGGCTGAAAATATTTATATCTTAATACATAGAGAAGAATTCACTGAACAAATAGCTGAAAATTTCATCAAAATCGGATAAAAAATAATAAAGTTATTGAGGTTTAAAGATTAGCAACAGTCGTCATGAATATTCATTAGGTGGGCTGATGTCACATCTCCACTTTCCGTTTTCTTATGTTATTACATAAAATCATATTTTTTTCATTATTTCATACTTGTGTAAATAATATGTCTCCCTTATAATGAAATAAGTTGCAGCAATAAATATCTAATGCACTAAATCAGTTGTCAGTCCAATTTTTCTAGTTCTTAGAGAAAAAAATTAGAATAAACCTAATTTCATATAATAAAATACAAAAGAACAAGTGGAGATGTGACATCATCAGCTCACCTAATGAATATTCATGACGACCGTTTTCAATAGCTTTGTTATTTGTTATCGGATTTTGACGAATTTTCGGCATGTTGGTCAGTGAATACTACTCTATTTATTAAGCTATACATATCTTCAGCCCAGACCATCCCTTTAATCTAACCCAAACAATGTTTCCACATCTACCAAAGATTATAATGTCAATTTTTTTAATACCAATTTAGAGCAATGATACTGCTTATTATTAGCAACTATTTTGGAAGGAAATCAATGTGTGTGCGAGATGCTATGACATTGCTTGTTGTACATGATTTTAATCTTGTAAGGTGATTAGTTATTAGGACATGAATTTCTTGCTCTCAGTTCAGTTTCAGATTTTCCAAAAGCAATGTAGAGCAGTGAAACAAGCTCCGAAGATATCAGTGTCTTTGCATGCTGCTATCGTATTTGCTTGAGATATTAACCTTTTATGTCAGAGCTACATGTAGATCGGTTGAACATGAAGATGTCGGTTTCAGGTAGCTCGGATTACCTACGTCAAATTTGGATAAGTGGGACTGTAGAGAATGTCAATCAGGTTGTTTATGTGTGATGTGAGCATGGTGGTGTTTGTAAATCAGTTTGAAATTAGATGAAGATGCTTCTTGTCTTGAAGCAAGATAGGGGTTAGGGAGAGGGCATCCCACATTATTCCGCATCCCTGTGAGATGCAACTGAAGAGAAGAAGCCGGTTGATAAATGTTAATGCTTGGATAATGAAAAGACAGAGCTGCAGGTGTTTTCTCCTTTTCATGTTCTCTTGCTGTGACAGGAGGGGGGATGAAGTAGTGTAAGGAAGATGATGGGGAATATAGTTTTTGTAGGAGTTGTCTTATTTTGTGTTTGCCTGCAAGTGTGTCTTTTCTGTGTTTATCTGTTCCCCTTCTATGTTGTTTTCCTTATCCTACCTGTTTCTCTGTCCCTGCTAACATCTTTCTCTTCCACCCCTGTCTCTACCTCCACTCATTCCTTCCCTTCTTCCTTCTCATTTTTTCCTCTCTCTCCCTATTCTCTCTTTTCCTCTTCTTTCTTTCTTTTATTCTCTCTCCAACTGAGTTAGATTTTTAGCTGATTTCAGAGTTTTTCGTTTTGATTTTCAGCTTAATCTCAGCGTATTTTTGGCTTCCTCTGTGCAAGAAATATGGGAGATCTTTCTAATTCAGTCTTTTTCAACACTCTTCAGCGTTTTTCAGATCTTTTTATTTGTGACCACTCACACCCCTGTCATTGACACCCATAGCTTTGTCATTTTATTGGTTTGGAAGCAGAAGGGCATTAGTTTGAATAGTTGTGAGTGAATAAGCACTTTCTGACTCTAAACAGAGTTGATTCACAATGTCTTCACACTTCTTCTGCATACATGAAACTTGATTTATGATTTCTATTGGGGCGTTGTGGTTCAGTTGTTATGACTCTAGTTGTTCAGTTAAAGGGACATGGGTTCTAATTCAAGCCATCCAAGTGGAAAACAACCAAGTTTCTTTGAAACAGAAAACAATAATTACAAAAATAATGAAAGTCTACCATCCTTCATTCAAATATTAGCTGGGGTCAAATAGTAAGTTTGGGTTTTAAATCTGGCCATGGACTTACCAGCAGATCCGGCCTAGATAGATTTATACTATGCCTTGCAGAAATGTGTCTATATCCCCAAAGCCTGGAAGTTTCACACTTCCTGTGAACAATCTATAAAATGTTTTTAATAATCTTACACCCCTATTCACCCCTGCCTCACCCCTCCTTACCCCTACTCATTGCCTACAGATTGGGCTTGACCTGGACTAATTGGACCAGGCTGACTCAGTCGTGATGAGTAATTTCATACTCTTTTTGCTGATGTATTCTGTTAAAAAGTGTGAAATAAAGCAAAAAAATTGTAATGGAAGATAGTTTGTCATGAAAACAGAGACTCCAACTCCCCCTCTTTCGGCGGGAGATCTCCCTCGAAAAGCCCCTTTTCCCAAAATCTCCCGTTCTCCCGCTTGAGATTTAATATCTCCCGCCCAGGCTCTGTTTCTCCTGCCTAAGATGTATTTTCTTCCCCTTAAAATGATCTTTCTCCTGCCCAAACACTTCGCGCTCGTGATGTGCGCTACGTGCAAATGAAGATGGAGTCTCCAGTTTGATTGGGGATCCAGGCGGGAGAATCTCCGGATCAGAAGGTGCTTGGGGTTGGAGTCTCTGTGAAAATTGTATAATTCACTCAATTATATGTACTTACACATGCAACAAACAAAATAATCAAACAAAAATAAAAGCCAGAATCCCTTTGAAATTTGGCTTGTGATCTAAAGGATTCCCATTGTTGTGCATATTTATATAAAATTTTGTTTAGTTATATGTGTGAAATGTAAAACTTTGTTGAAATTCATCATTTCTCGCTTGCAAATATCAGCCAGTTTCCTGCAAAATAGGTCATGTGCATACTGGCAAGCTCTTTCACACACAGAAATATGATCATATTGCTCTTTGATTTCAAATCATGCCAAGTTTTATTGCGTCATTGCCGAAGGAGGCTTTTGAGGTTGAATCCAGCAAAGAAACCATCTTCTGTCTGTATTGCATAATTTGCCAGTAGAGTTTTAGACAGTGATAAGCATTGGTATCAAACACTGCAAGTTATTGTATCACATGTTGCTATAGAATCCAACATGTGGGACTGTAACTAAAAAGGCAAAGACCAACCGAAGGACTCGGCATCACTCAACCACCGGTAATTTCATATTTCCTTTCTGGACCAAACTGACGTCATCCTGTGATTATCTTGCTCAATTCTGGGGGAAAATCATTGAAAAGCTCCCTTTTGCGTGAGTTTGAGTCAGTCTCCATTATTAAGATTAACTAGGACAGCGTAAGGGGAGTCATGAACTGGCTAAAATGTGATTATCATTTTTGTTTGTATACAGGGTGCAAGGGTTTTTATTTCGTTACCACTTTCCAATAATCCTCACGATGAAATTGCAGAATGCACTTTAGAACAACTATTGATTTTCATAGCAAATTATTTGGGTGGCTACATTGTGAAATCACAAAGCTCTGTTTGACTGGTATAGTGGTGTGACTTATATAATAATCAAAATATTTATAGTAATAATAATTATAATCAAACCAGCTACTTCTCAATATAAAAACTATCAAATTTATTCACAAAATCAGAAATTAATTTTTTTTGGGTCATGCACATAGTGAAAGTAAATCGACATTGGCATGAAAATCATATTTTGGCGTTTGGTATAAAACCCCCTAATAAATTTAGATTTAGATTTATTCATTTTCATTCAACAAAAATAGATATAATCGAAATATAATCGAAGTAATAAAGTATATATTCCAAATAATACAGATGGTTCAATGACATTTCATAACAAATATTGAAGATAAATTACATGCACTTGCCCCCAAAAAGCTTGTATAAAAGGCAAGTCCCTAGTTTCAATAATAATTAACAAAACTGTATATAAAAAAGGAGATGGATGGAGACGAGCTAAAAACAAGTAAAATATCAAAATAGAGTGCATAAGCAACTACAAATATAAGAGAGAGTAATTTAAATGATAATTACAATGATAACAATATTAATGATGTTAAATTTAAAAGAGTAATTATAAATTTATAATAAGGAGAAATAAGGAGGCAAATGAAATATATAAGTCAAAGAAAATATATAGTATATAAGAAATAATTACAAAACTATAACCTTAAATAATGTAAGAGAAACCACGATACAAGAAAAGAAGGAATGCGTGCTTAAGAGTAAAACATAATGATGAGTGTTATTGTCATAAATATTAACTTGACAATTATGATGCCTGCTTCCCTTATCAAGGTCATAATAGAGTACTTTTGAGTGTGAAATGTTTCATGAAGAGGTTTTGATTGGGTATTTGAGAGCAAATCACTGTTAATTGTCACCCATTGAAAGTACTTCACTAAATTTGACGTCTGTTTTCCATTGATCTGTTGATTAGTGTCAACAGAGGGAGCTAGTCTCCTAAAATGACTTTTCCTAATTAAGTGGTAAAGTGGAGTTTCTATAGGCAACAAGTTTCATGACTCTCTCTGTATTTCAAATGTATTTGTGGCTAGTATTCATAAGTGAGGTTTCCATCCATCCATCTATCCACCCATCCATCCATCTATTCATTTGAAGAAAAAAATATGTCAATGCTGTGCTACTCTTCACTTCATTAAATTATGACAATTATATGAATTATATGAATAAGAAAAATATACAATTCATTAATTATTCTGTCATTAAGCATAGAAAATGGGAAATGCATGAAGGATTTTACGAGAAACTGGGGGATATGAAGAATAAAAAACATCAAGTTCCAAATGTGTGTAAAATACTTTAAAATAAAGAAGGGGTTGTCGAGAGTTTAACAACAAGGGTGAAGGAGAAAAATAGAAAAATTCAGCAGCATAATTTTTTTAGGGGTAGGGTCAAGTGGGGTGGTCAGGGGTGACCCTGCCTTTCCAATTCCAATTGCAGACAAATTAAAAATAGATTGACGTAAATAATTGTGTAATGTCATAAGCGTATTGGCCCCAAAGTAATCCCCAAAGTACCCACATCGAACAATGATAGCCCTTCTTTTAAAAAAAACCTTCCCCATTCTTGAGAAAATCCTGAATACCCATGCACAGAGCTGAGCAAAACATGACATTCCACTCCCCTCCATTGCACCTGTACGCAACAGACAATTTAATTGGGAAATTAAACATGGAAATGGAGCAGGAAATAGGGATTTGATTTGTCAGGAGGATCACTGGCAGGATAACATTAGTCATCGTCAATGTCTTGTTTGTTTTGTTTTGTTTTATTATCAAACCCTCACAAGTCTGTAAAGGTATCTGTGATTGCATGCAGGTACATGACTTGTGTTTGCACAGCCAACAAAGATTCATCATTATCTCTGATTTTTTTTCAGGCTGGGGTAATTATCAGCTTTTAAAAACCAGACGGGTCTGACAGATGCAGACTAATGGTGCTTGATGATTGATTAATACTGAGTCTGAATTCAAGACTGTCTACCCTTGAACTTCCGTCCTGAATCTGGCTATTAATCTGTATGGTCATTGATATGTGTGACAAATTTTCGCTTTATCATTCTATTGTTCAAGTACCGAACAAGAGTCTGTACATGCAGACTAGCAAGTTCCATCCAGCCAGCCAATCAGAGTGCAGAAAAGTTTCTGTCCAGCTCTTTGTTGGGGATAGAAGCTAGTCTGCAAGCTCAGACTTCAATATCCCACTTGGAACACTGCTACAAATTTGAAAGTAATTTCTGCCTTGAGCTGGCTGTTCATATCTGTTTCAAAGTAAAAATGTTATATCAGTGGAAACTGTGGATGCATCTGATGTTTGTTGACTTGAAGGGGGGGGGGGAGTTAGGTTGCAATTGGGATGTTTAAAGGAAACCAAAACCCAAGAAGAGAAGCAATCTTATTGGAAAGAGTAAAAATGAGAGGAACAATTTAAAAAAGTTTCATCAAAAATCGGTTATAAAATAAACAAGATATGGCTGATTAAAAAGTCTTGTTGTACTTAGTATGTGGATCCTCAAATTGGCAAACATGCTTAAAAATGGCTGATTTTGTGGACAACTCTCCATTTGTTTTGTACACATATTTTCAGATTTTCCCCTTTATTTTACATATGTCACATTTTCTCCTCCTGACCTTGACATATATGGTGTGAATTATATTTTCCAACGACATATGTTGTGCTCAGAAGGAGGCAAGATGCGATTTGAAAGATAATGAGGAAAATCTGAAAATTTGTGTACAAAACAAATGGAGAGTTGTCCACAAAATCAGCCATTTTGAAGCACGTTTGCCAATTTGAGGATGCCCATAGAAAGTAAAACAAGAGTTTTCAAACTCCCATAACTTGCTTATTTCATAACCGATTTTTATGAAACTTTTTAAATTGTTCATTTCATTTTTCTCTTTCCAATAAGATAACTTCTCTTCTTGGGTTTTGGTTTCCTTTAACTATATATTTGGCTTTGCTCATATTCATTTATGTATTTGAACATATATGTTATATATTCATTGAGACAAAAGTTACAATTAATGCTTGTGTAATGTAACTGGGTGATGTCATTTACATTAGCATACTGACAAGTTAAGTGAAACTTAGAATTGCTATTACTATTTGATTTTGATGAAATTTTATGCTTGTTTGATGTTTCTATTTATATTCAAATAAATAAAATTTTTGTTGGGGCAGACTTGTGCTTGAAAATCTATTCAATACGATAATCGAGAGACAATTTAAAAAACATTGAAAGATTTTGTTAGAATTGATGTCATTGTTCATATCAGTCTTTAAAGGGGAAGTTCACCCTGACAAAAACTTTATTGTAAAAATAGCAGAAAAAATATTTAAAAATATTGCCGAAGGTTTGAGAAAAATTCATCAAATAATTAAAAAGTTATTAGAATTTCAATTATTTGATTTGTGACGTCATATGCGAGCAGCATTCCTACATAGCGAATGGTAAAAAATCAATGAAATTTCATTTTCTAAGAAAATTGAAAATGGTTTTCACTGTACCTTTTGTATATCAATAGACAAATCATTTCACACCCGATCATGAATAGAAAACAAAATAAAGTCATCAGGAACCATGCAAAATTTGAAATTCATGCATTTTATATTACATAACACATGGGGCAACTGCTCGTTTATGACGTCCAAAACTTTGAACTCTAATAACTTTCTTACCCTTTAATGGATTTTCCTCAAACCTTCACCAATATTTTTTACTATTTTTTCTGCTATTTTTGCCTCAAAGTTTTCTTCAGGGTGAACTTCCCCTTTAAGCACTACATTTTCAAATTGATTTTCACATTCTTAATTCATAATGGATTGCACTTTAGGTTGAATTAGGACTACCATGGTTTTGAATAAGAATTAATTTCATAGCCATATTTAATTGTTTAAATGAATGTTATTGTTTAATCTCTGAGGGTCTCTCCTGAACAAAGATTTTAATCCAAGGATTCAATAAGATGTCTGTCTAAATCCGTCCCCAGCCTATATCAAGATGTCCATCATCAGATAGGTAAATGATCTAATTGAGTTGTTGGTGTCTTTCTTTAAGATGACTAGTCCCATACAGTGACCTGGATGTATGGAAAGAGATCATATTCCGAGATTAGGATTAAATAAGGGGAGATAGGACTAAAAAGGGGGATGATAGAGGGATATCTTGATGAAAGATTTGGCAGTTGAAAGAAATACTGGATCAAGATTTTCACACTCATTTCACCCAGATAGCCTATACTAATATTTTAATCCTTTATGTCTTGTACCTTTCAATGGGGGGGATTCAGTCAAATTCCTTTGGCTAAATGATGTGTAACGGGGCTAATGAAGGCCTCTCGATCAGTTGTTTATGGTGGTGAAAGTATGACAGGTATGGAATTCAGCCCAAATTGTTATGTAACAGATATGGATGAGTAATTTCGAGGGACCCTGGGTATTCCATAGTCACATCCTTTATCTTGTCTTTTTCAATGGGCCCTTTCTTCACATGATCTCCTTTTCACTCCAAAGATTTTATTTAAACAGTAAATGCCAATTGGTCAACACCTGTTTCATCTACTTTCCATTTTGTTTCATAAAACACAGTCTCATCCTAGTATGTGTACAACCTGTTTGTCTGTTAACCGTTTGGTCTAATTGTCATTTAGACAATATACCATTTTGTCTCATTTCCATTAAGACTACTTATTTGGTCTTATATATCTACTTGGTCTAGCATCAATCAATCAATAAGACAATAGTCTATACAGTTTGATGAACAGTTGTCAATTAGTTGATTTTGATGAAACTTAAAATTATTTTTTGTATATTTTTGTTAATTAGGATCTTATATTTTCATCAGGCTTGAATACCTCTATAAACAGCGATCTAAGGATCTTAGGATTTATACATTCCAACTTTTAAATTAGATTTATCATTATCTCTTCTTTCTTTCTATCTCTCATTCCTTTACCCAAAGTCCCCAGTTTACTGTTTTCTAAAATGCGATTCTTCTGCATTCAAAACAACAAATTTATTTTGTGACAAAATATATACCGGTGATATTAAAGAAATCTCTGAATTTAATGAACATTCTTAGGTGGACGTAGATTTGCACCGGATACCAGCAATACAGTATGCATTCATAATTAATGAGCATGCGGGAAACTCTGCAAAATTAGTTGATTGGCAGTTTCCCACTTACTCATGATTTTATTTCGCTGGGTTTGCTTGATTTTTCTGATTTTCCCTTTTTTTGTAAGTCATTTTTCTAGACCTAAAAGTTGCATGAAATTATTTGAATTCTATGAAGTTTTTCTCTTTTTCATGGAAAATTGGGACTTTACTTTTATCCTAATCTCTTACCCTCTTTATTTACCCCTTCACGCTGTTACCAGGTACCCCTTTTTTCATGGGGGTCACCTGTCGTTTGCATCTGAAATGAATAGAAACATGATGACAAGGGTATTTCAGGATCACATCTATTGCCAAGTTACCAATTCAATGGCAGAGGCCTCTATGGGCAAAATAATCTTGACCACTAATTGTCAATCCACTGTAAATTGTACCATGGAAATACTTTTTTACAAGTTATCTGAATGAGATGTATTCACAGAGCAAGGGTTTGACTTGGGATAGCAATCTCAAGATTAAGGAAACAATGTTTCTTTATAATGTTGCCTCCTTTAGATATACAGTGCGTATCAAAAAAAAGTTTACACTTTGGAAAAGCCCTGGGAATTTAAAAATATACACCATGTGGGTAATTTTTGCACGTATAATCTTGGGTTTGGGTCTCATCTATCCAATGAAGGTAAAAGTTTTGTCAGAATGTTACACTTGAGTAAGCACTGTCCATATCTGTAAAGCTCGCAGAAATCTGTTTGCGCAGAAATGCTCGTTTTCATGCTGTGTCAAGGGGAAAGGGCGAAATCAAACTTACCCTACGAAACATTTATCATACATTTCCCTTGCACTTTTAGTCAATTGAAATAAAATGGATACATTCCAGCATTTTGTAACAATTTTGCCACCCATAGTGAAATTTCAACTCTTATTAAGCACAACCTTTACCCTATTTGTGCCAGCTGGATCTGAGGACATAACTGAATCTGAAGAAAAGTTTATATCAGACATCTCCAGCATTTTTTCACTAAGTTTTTATCATTGAAAGTGGGTTTACATTGCATTTTTCATTTAATACTTGTTTCTCCAAACTTTTCTCAATTTTAGCAATGATAAACATAATGAAAATCAAGCTTAAGCCATTCCATGTAAATCACACCTCAGTGTAAAGCAAATATCGTCACGATGGGCTCGGTGTGTGGGGTGGGGTAGGGCGAAATGCACTCTTCGAAGTGTTTTGGGCAAGGAAACAAGTCTAACAAAGTAGAAGATATCTTCAAATCAATTTTACTAGCTAAATTCCATGTGTTCTTCATGATTACGGTCTACTTTTATTCGCATAACTATTTCAATGTTCTGCGCAAATCATTTTTCACTAACTTTTCAAAAGTATGTGGTGCTCACTCAAGCTGAAATATTTTTTGACAGTTATATCATTATTTGTCTTAATGGACCTGTACCAATGTTAAAATGTGGAAAAATCTTCAGGATATTACAAATGAATAGTTTTACAGGATTTTTTCAAAGTGTAAACTTTTTTTTGATACGCACTGTATATTGTAGATTGTTATTATTGGGATAATTTGCTGGATCAGAAACGGTGGGATAACTTGAAAATTCAGGCTGGTGCTGATTGGCCTACTATACTAACAACAAATTTAGAGATGTCTTGTAACTAGGGTTAGTACCCTTTCCTTTGATCATCACTTAGAAAGATACCCTTGTAATTTGGTTTACCTCAAGATTTTGTAAAGTTCAATGAAAACATATCTCCTTCTCCACCTTTTCTGTCATTTGAGCATCAGACCATGGGAGCGTTTCATGAAAAGTTTTGGTTGTAATTTTCACTCGACAATTTTGCTCTCCGGCCAATCAGATACATGGATTTGCAGTAGTCTGTGAACACCCCTGACAATAGTCTGTGAGCATTTGTTTTGTGAAATTTTCCCTTGACTTAACACCTTTAACTCAAGAGAAAAATAGAAGAAAAAAAAGAATCCATCTTTTGAGATACACATCTTCCTTGAATTCTATGTTTAGATGTCCTCCTGGCAAACTTATTTTGTGTTTTACATTAAAATTCTCTTTTTGAGAAAAAAGGTCTTCTTTAGATGTCTGGCAAGATACATTGTCTTCTGAGAATACTTCTCAACCTTTATCCTTCCATTTCATCTCGTTTTTGTCTGCTCTGTCATGGGGAAGCATTTCACGAAACAATGATTTTCACAGACCATTTTCTCTGAGCCAATCATATGCAAGGATTTTAGTAGCTTATAACAATTGACAATTGAAATCACTGACAAGATTCTTTGTGAAACACTCCCATGACCTACCATGACTTCTTCCATTTCCAAATATAAACCACCTCCTCAGATTCATGACCTTTTAAAGTGGGCTGGAATGGCGGAAAATCAAATAAACAAGAGCCATTTGATTCCATACCAGGCAGTTGATACCAAATTAAAGGATGGTATTTTGGACTTGTCTTGTTTATTCTCTAGGATTCTGAATAAAACCTTTCTCAAGCTTTATTACAGTCTGGACAGTCTCCCTTAGTATTTCATGGTAGAGCGAGTGTGGATATCAAATGTTCTTGTTGTAAACAGCATGGACAGACTCAGGTTTCAATATAATCTGGAAATCAATGAAGTCGCAATCTCTTTAGAGATGGAACCAGGGAATGAAACCTTGTTTTTAGTGGGGCCAATGAAAGAGATAACCTACTTTATGAACTTGTGACCATTTCTTCTCTTCAAAGACTCACCTCATTTAAAAAAAAATGAGAAAGGACTGTTTTTATATTTTCCCTTTTCCCTACTGTCCACTCACAGGCGGACCTCTTTCTCACAGGGTACATTTTCATAAACCCTGTGGTGTCACGTGTGAAAGTTCAGGATTAAGAGACACTGTGAGAAAAGAAACCTGTCCAAGCGAAGGACCATGCACCATGAGTCTGCACTGTTGTTCTTTAACTACAAAATTGGGGTTCTACCCCCTTCCCACCCATTCAGCTATTAACACCTCTTGGGATGTGTTCAATGTCAATTTTCAAATTTAAACAGCAAAATGAATCATGGTTGAAAACTCAATTCCAAATTTAAAGACGTTTCAAAATGCAATTGTGTTCTGTTCAATGTCGCATTCGCGATGCACAAGGTTTTAAATTTGAGCTGATCGTGTTTAAAAACGCATCTTTTTTGATGTCTTAATTTTCCTCCGAATCGTGATTTGAAAGACGTTTACTTTTACGACCGGGAATAGTGGATATTGAACACGCCCTCTGTTTCTTATTATATCTGCATTTTGTAATCGCGTTTTCAATTATGATCCGTTTAAATTTAGAAACCAACACTGAACACACCCTTGGTCATACCATGGACTTGTTTGCATTAAAAGTTTAGACAATCGGGTTTGTTTAATCCATTGAGGGAATTTTTGTTATCAATGCCCTGATCCAATCAAATCCCACCCAACAATGAATGAATTTATATATCCACAGGTAATACTGCTAGTTGTAACGACATGTTACTATTCATGAGTTATAAGTAATTTGTGTAAGCATCAATACAGTAAAAACAACTGGAAATTAATTATCTCCCAGGGCATTCAATGCTATGCCCTCAATATAGGGGGAAAAGAAGCGCAGCTGTACTCTTTCACCTCTGCTACCTATCTACAATTATTTGCTTTTAAACATTTTATTGACTTGATCATCTTCAGTTACATGAATGTTTTGTTTTTAGATAACTTGAGTCTTGAGAGAGTTGAGATCAGATAAAACATTCCTTTCTTTCAGTGCCCTTCTTTTTTTACCAACCTTGGGGAAAACATTCTAAAACTCTGTTGAAAGCAGAATATTATTTTGTAAGCAATGCAACCCGATCCATATACTGTGTAATCCTTTGGGAAAACCTACAGTTTGTTATGAACCAGGATGTTCAATGTTACACTACCTGATACTGTAATTCAATACAAAAAATCTGTCAAGTTGTACAAGAACTATCACAGCAGATCGTAAATTTCATTCTAAAAACATATTCTGAAGGTAATAATTCTTTCATACTAACACGGACATACAAATAAGAATTTTATTTATTTATTTGGGAAAAAATTGGTGCACATTGAGAAGCATGATCAAAGGAAACATGTTTTACTTCCATATTCTATTGCCCCATTAAGTTTTATATTTCATTGAAGTGTGACATAATACGCAACTATAACATGTTTTGTCATGTGTATACCTGGAGACACAATACACTATAGGAAAGTTGCTGTAAGTAATGGTAGTATGTAGATTGTAGAGTTTGCTCTGCAATGCAAAGTAGATTGTTTTCACAACTTCAACATGGATGTGTTTCATTGTCAGAAAACAATGAGACAGTGGATTTTCTTTCTTTTGTTGGAGACAGGATGTCAAGGAAAATGATTATGATTGTTTAAAAAAAATTAATGAAAATAAAAATGAAGATTTGAACTTCCTGTCAAGATAAACCCGCTGCTTATCCTTTTGTAATTTCCTGTGAGTGAGAAGCCACGGTAAACAAAAGAAGATGACATGGCTCTGGAGAAGAAATTTTAGTTTGTAATTGTTTATGTTTTGAGACAAAAGAATCTTATTCATTCTAGTAATGATTTAAACATTCAAACAATTATTCCTCAATATATTTAGAATTTTTTTTATAAATGATAGAGTAAGTGAAAATGAGGAAGAATGTGAACTGCTTATGGAAGACTGCAATGTGTTAAAGAGTGGAAGTCAAAATGTATTTCCCTTAAGTGAAACTTTACCAAAAAGCATTAGATATGCTGTAATTTATGGAGGAGGTGGTTTTTGTGACATAACTTTTTGGCTGACAGACAAACAAGGGCAAACTGATCAAGACTTTTAACAATGATATTGACTGGTGAAACTGTTACTACCAGCAGAAGTTTGGTGGGAGATGTGTGTCTTTAGACAAGGATGTCCTCAGAATATAAGGAAGTCCAACCGTAATTGTCTGTTTGGGTTCAATTTAGAAAAGAATTTACAGAGCTGAAAGAAGACAAGATCAATTTGAACTTGTTATTTCTCTCCCACTTTGGGTGATAAAAGAGAATTCACAACAAGCATTTGGTTGCAGGATTACTGGTTTTGATGAAGTGGGTTTGAACTCACGAAAGCTTTGTGGAAACTCCAACATTTTGGTAAGTTTTTGTTTTGTAAATAGAAACTTGCATTTGATAGTACATGCTAGCAATTTATTTGACTGTGGTTTATAGTTTTTTTTTAACTAAGTAAGATTTTGAGTAAAAAGTCTTAGAGGAGAGCAGCATATGCAACACTTGCCTGAAAATGAAAAAAAAGGAAGGTATCCATGTCATAATCAAGTGTCCATATTGCTTTTGTGTATTTTGTAGAGCAAACCATGCAGTATTATGCCACGCTGCATCATTATGTTGTCATGGCAACATCTGTCCATGTTTCCGCAGACTGACATACTTGGGTCCTGGGGTTCAGGCCCTGTGGGAAAGGCCTGGGGGAACATGGAAGATGGTGAAACAGGGAATAGGAAGGGAGGGAGAATAAGAAGGAAAAGGAGGAAGAGAAGAAGGATTATAAGAGGAGGAGAAGCAGGAGGAGGAGGAAAAGGAGGAGAATAAGGGGAAGGAGAAGGAAAATGAGGAGGAAGTTGAGGGGGAGGGGGCTCGGGGGACAGTGATGGGAATGGTGGATGAGTAGAAGGGGAGGGGAGGAGAATGGACAAAAGAGAAGAAAGAGGGGATATAAGGGAAGAAAGAGAGGGAAATTATGGGAAAAATGAAAGAAGAAGGAAAGGAAGAGAAAGGAGGAGGGGGAAGAGGTAAAATGAGTATTAGTGGACAAGGAGGAAAGGCAGAGGAAAAGGAGGAAAACAAGAAAGAAGTATATGAACAATGCAGCAACTAGTGAGTGCAGGGTAAAAAACTTACTGACAAAAAAGATGAAGAAAAAAATGATTAAAGTGTCAAGTGAAATGTGAATATGGAGAGGGGGAAGGGGTGAATTTTGGCAAACATCCTTCTGGATGCTTGCCATGTTTCTAAATGAGTCACTGACCAGGTAATTAAGAGCTGCCAGTGTTAAAGGGATGATCAACATTTCATTTTAAAAATCAGATTATTCTCTCCAATTTTGATGTGAATGCATAATAGAATTAATAATATTTTTTGTTATAGTTATGTTTAAGTTATATCATGGACCCATGGTTATATGAAGAAGGGCTTATTACCAAGGTACAAAGACTTCATGTCTTTTTGCTCAAAAGTGGGTTGTCATAAAGACTACAGGCCACTACACACTATCTGATATGAGCAGATATTGAAACAAACACCAATATCAAGACAATTTTATATTAGTAAAAACAAGTTAATAAAATAGAAAGTAAGTAAAGTAACCTATTTTGAACTAAGGATTACAGGAATCCTAATTTCTGTTTTTTTAGTCCAATCAGGTTTTGAGTTTTTTTTTCAGTGACCAGGAAGCTAGCATTTAGTATCATGACAAGTAAGAACTTAGGGCTCACTGAACTCCTCAGTTTATGAACTTTAATATCAAGCATTTTTGATTGGCGATGCAACAAACTTGGCTTTAACTCGCATGCATGGCTGTTGAATGGTTAAGACAGTGAGGTGGTCATTCACCAATTGGTCAGGCCAATTCAAAGAGTCATCATCGGTGGTGATCCCCCAGCCTGGCACAGTGGAACTTGTCCACTTGGTCGATGATTTATGGGGGATAAGAATATAGCCTTGATCTTGGGCCAGCTTGTAGGATTGCCAACTATCTGTAGGAGATTGCTTAAAGACCTGACATGGTAATTGAATTAGTTCCCTTGCCCCAGGGTAGGAAACAACCTTACTTTTAAAGAGTAAACAGATCTAATGATATTAAAGACATCACCAACATTAGATTTAAGTCACATAGAATGACTGATAATACAGCTGATTGTGATGTATATATATATATACATATATATAGATATGAAAGAGTAAAAGCATATGTATTCATTATAATTAAATCATGAAAAAGTATGCATTGTCTAAGGACCAAAAGCAACAAAGTTTTAAGGTTATTGAGGGTTATTTGAAGTAGTCAACATAGAAAATGTTCATTTACTTGTAACTTACAATCTAAAAGTCTCTTCAAGTTATGAATGTGTTGGATTATTTTGAATTAAATCATAAGATTCTTGTCAAAATGGATAGGTTCTAGGGCCTGTTTGCTTGAATGAGAAGATACTTGTTATGGAAGGGAAGTACACTGTGAGAAGAGCTAATCTCCGGAAACCATAACTTTACCTTTGAAAAAGTGAAAACAGTGGATGACATCTGGGGTTTAGAGCAATACTTTTTTTTTCTTTTTATACTTTTGATTGTTTTAAAATGTGAAACACCCAAGTGATATAAACAGATAAGATAGTCTACTTTGAATTATCATTAATATTCAAAGAGTTTATAATCAAATCGCAAGTTGGGCGTGTTAAAAACAACAGGCTTACACCATTAACGATTTAAGCCATTCTCTGTATTGTTTAGAACGGTTTGTTGCTCACATACCAATTGATGTGGTGGTGCATAACCCTACCTATTTCTATACATAGGCAATATATTTTTTCTCATTTAATAGAAAGTTATTTTCATCCTTTTTCATGTGATTTGTGGTGGTATATTATACTCTGTAATGAAGGAAATGTGTACTGAATAAAAAACTTGTGTACAAATGTTTGGTGCTACTTTTCTTTTAACCTCCCACTTATACTGCTTTTTCAAATCTTACTAGAAAAAAGAATCTTCACAAAATCTGTGGCAAATATTTATGGTATGTATTAATGGAAAATCCTTGGTCCAGAGTGAGCTTAGCAAAACATTATTTAATGTGGATGATTATTAGTAAATTGTTCTAATTGCAATCGGAAAAATGTGGAAAAATGTCCTTTTGTTAAACTTTGTATCTATATGATGAGAGGTAACATCTAGTTGTTTGTCAAACTTTGAAACTAGAAAATTTAAATTAAGATTTCAGATATATTTTCATTTGACTTAAATAAACTCCGGTAAACTTCAGCAGTATGCATATACTGGGGATACCTGAACAAATTGGGTATCTATTAATAATCTAGTTTGCTATATTCATGAGAAGTGATCAGAATAGCAACTTTAGTTACACTTAAAAGAAGAACAAAGGATATGAAAATGCAACATTTACATCTCATTCCTCTCTCAACACAAGTATAATCATATATGTTTGTTTTAAAGGTTTTAGGAAATTATCAACATCTCCCATATTGTGATTTAGCATGGGAAAGTCTGCTACTTAAGAAATATATTGATTTTCTTTGCCTGGGTAATAATGTTTCCTAGACCTACACTATATGAATTTTCCCAAATGTCTGAACTGATAGAAAGTAAAGGAGGCGAGATTGACACCATCTGCTGTAACTTGGAACAATATGTCTACTTTCCCAAGTGAGATTCTGTATTATCCATCTGATGTTTGGGTCCGAACAGGCACGTAGACACTCGACAACATTTTGTTTTCTTTTTTTTTTTGGCTTTCATGTCTTGCCTGCTGGTTTGTATTGACATAAGTTCAATTTCTCTCGTCTGTGTGCCAGCCAGCTAGCACATGAGCCATCCCAAGGAATTCCTGGCCCAGTAATTCCCGAAAAATTCTCCCCCGCTGAGCCGTGCAACGTGTTTCATGTTTCAACAATCTTTGTTTTTCATCATTTTCCCTTGTGTGTTGCTATGCCTGTGTACCTGCCTGGCTAGAATTTGAGACTCCCAACCCCTCTCATGCTTACACCTCTGCCCCACATGCAGGAATTCATGCGGCGCTTGAACGCATGCAAGGTTAGGAATTTCAGCAACACCCAAAATGCTGTGAATACTTTTTGCCACCTTTGCATCCCCGCCAGCTGCTGCGTTCCCACTGCTGCATTTCAACACGTTTTCCAGAGCCGTGCTGTACTGGAAACATGCATCAACATGTTGATGTGAATGCATTGGACCATTGTATTCTTTCACACTGCATCATCAATCTCCGGGATGAAAAAATCAACCACTACATCCGAGCAGTTCCTCACTAATATTGGTAATGACTCGAGGAGAGCTGGGCTTGAACATGCTGGATTATCAGTGTGCTATTTTTATACCTTTCTGAGATCGAGAGTCAGGGAGTTGGAACAGGGAGATGCTATCGTCAGAAAAGAGCAGATTGTTCGATTGCTTGGAGTTCTTTGATTTGGAGGAAAAAGTAACAGGGAACGGAGATGCTTTCAAAACCTAGAAAAATACTCCGTCTGGCTTTAATATTCGATGCATCTCTACTCGTGATGAAGGAAAACTTTAACTGACGTCAAATATCAGGCATTCTTTAACATCTTCAAATAGTGACTTAATATAAAGCATGTAGCTTTGCTTTTTTGATATAAGTAGAAATGCAAGCTTGGGTGTTGCCATCACTCCTTGGTGTGTTTTATATGAAGAATACTGCCTTTTTAAAAAGGACTTGCTTGGGAGGGTTATGAATGATTCTTTATGATAAACTTCTAAAGCTCTGAGTTGCTATTTCGAAACATAATGAGCTTGCATCTTGAGGAGGCACTGGATAAGCTGCTAATATCTTGATATTTGACACACTTCAAGGGAGCCAAGTTTTGTCAGAAATTTACAACCAAAGGAGAAGAATTTGCTTGTCTTACTGTTTAGCCAACACAGCAGGGATACCATAGCTTGCGATTGTATAGCAAACAACACTTGTTTATCTTGAAGTAAATCTCTGTTTTTCTTCAGTGAATTGCAATTGAACAGTAAACTGAGTTTGTGTCGAGACCTTTGAAAAGAAATACTTTGATTTATTCCTCTCCTATTTTCCAGGAGGATCATAGAATAGGTCATATAATTGAAAAGCTATAAATTGTGCAGAGAAAAAGCTTAGGAGGTCAGTTTAAACTACAACTCAACACAAAACACAAGTGAAAAGTGAGATGCCTTGTATGCTGGACAATTTATTAGATTATTGAAAGTTTTCATGACTTTGAAACAAAATATAGCTCGCGTACTGATGGAAAATTGTTGGCTAATTTCTGATTTGGTTTGGAACAAAGGGGCCTTGGCTAATTAGCCAGGGTAGGTTTTGTGTGGGAGGCATAGATAGGGCCAAAAACCAGTAGCAAGGTCTCAGGAAGCGCAGCACGCTGTAAAAGTTCCCCCTCCCAGTATAGCTGCTCTGACAGCTCTCTGCGTTGGTTGTCTGTCGTCATCAAGTCATCGATGCCTCAAAGTGACTAGCGGGCAGGGGCATTACTCAGGGACGCTGTGCCAGTGCTACAAACGGCTCATTTCGAGGGAGGGATACGTTGCCAAGTGAACACGCTCGTCAGTTCCCCTTACTTCCCGAGGAACCAACCGTTCGGAAGCAAATTTTTTTCTTTATAATATCTAAATTCTCTTTGGACACTGCTGAAGGTGTGCTGGGAGAGTTGTCCTTGCCCTGCATCATTTCATATTATTTCCTTTCTCTTCATCAAGTTCTTTTTTGCATTTGGACTATCAAGGATTAACCTTAGCATTGTAACATTCAGCTAAAATGAAAACTTGAGCAACTGCCTTTTATATCAATGAGGAATATTCAACAACCATCCATTTTTCTGCATGTCCCAACATCCCACTGAAGTCTGTACTCAGCAGCACAAGCTTGGAAGGAATTACTTGGACAAAACTTGTCAATTTTTTAAATATTCCTAAACCGACAAACATCAGCAAGCCATCATGAGGAAGCTAAAGAAGTGGTTCATGCGCAACCGGCGTACTCGCAACCCAAATGCTCCTGTAAGTTCTTATTTACTTGTCAATGTGAGTTATATGTTATAATTGCTTAGATTCTTCATGAACATTTCCATCTGATATCATTCATCTTATCCATTATTATGTGGTGGATTGTTATGAGACCATGTGAACCTTTTACATATTTGATATGCTCTTATGACCTATCCATCTTTCATATCCATTATTATTTTGTGAGTTTTGGAATTTAGTTTTGTTTTTATTCCACCTTCAATGTTCTTTTTACTATGGTTCTTTTAATCCAATGTCAAAGGATAAGTCCACCCCAACAAAAAGTTGTTTTTAATAAAAAGAGAAAAACACAACATTTTAAAGTTTCGCTTTATTTCTCAAAACAGATATATGCACATCCTGATCATTATGCAAATGAGACTGATGATGTCATCCACTCACTATTTCTTTTGTATTTTATTATATGAAACATGAAATACTCTAATTTTCTCCTCATTATCAAGTAAAACATCATTTTCTCCCTGAACATGTGGAATTAGCATTGTTCAATACTACATGCTTCGGTCAGGTTGGCCCTTGTCAAATCTGCAAAAAATGAAATATTGTACGATTCAAACAATAAAAAACAAAAGAAATAGTGAGTGAAGGACATCATTGTCTGTCTCATTTGCATGTCACTGAGTTGTGCGTATCACATTTTTGTGGAAAACTAGCATAACTTTCTTATTTTACATCCGATTTTGATAAAATTTTCAGTGTTATGCTAGTTTGATTTTCTCTTTTTATTCAAATCAACATTTTTCTGAGGTGGATTTGACCTTTAATGAGCTTAATTACAGTGTATGTCCATGTGAATGTCTTTCTTTCTGGAATCCCTCTCCCTTTCTCTCTCTCTCTTTCTCTCAATACTTGCTCATGACATTACATTTGCTTGATTTGAAGTAAAAGTTTAAAGAAAATATTCCCTCTTCAGGAAGAGGGATGGGAGGCTCTTGTAATTTACCATACTTGGAAGGGATGGAAGCTAGTTTCCTCCCTGCTGACCCATATATTTTGCCTTGAAATTAGTATTAGCCTTTTACTAACGACAGCGACCATGAACTCCCTGCTTTCATTTGTTCAGGTAAATTTCAAGCAGGCATCCTTTCGATGTTTGACAGGGAGTGACAGCACTGACCCAATAGATCTTGCACGTTTCATTTTATAGATTTGTTTAAATCTTCATTCTTCAAAGTTAAAAACAAAATAGATCTTGGACAGGGACAATGTTGGTTGATATATTTCTGAAGTGACATATTTAGCTTTTCAATTCCTCTTGCAGTCTTGTATTTTTTTTTTTGGGGGGGGGCATAAGATGCATAATTTGATCTATCATGTCATGCATGACTAACCCAACAGATCTTACACATTTCATTTTATAGATCTTGTAATTATCTTCATTATTTATAGAAATGTAGATCTTAGACTGGAATGATGTTATTTGATATAATTCTGAAGTGATACATTTTGCTCTTTCAGTCTTTTGATTGTGTGAGGGTGTGTGTGTGTGTGTGTGTGTGGGTGGGTATTGTTCATATAGGAGCTTTATAACTATTTAAACCCTCTCATATTTCAATCAAAAGTGTGCTTATAAAAAAGGGGGGATTCTTTAATCCTCATGTAATGTATGAGTGAGCACTTATTCGAGGCAAGCCCAAATTTGAAAAAAGAGGTTTTAAGTAGGAAAGGGTACTACCCCCTACTATAAAAGCACAATAAAATGAGCTTGCTTTCTATATAAGTACGCACCTAACATGCCTAATATACTATTATATGTGTCTATGTATCACATCTAGGCCTAAGGAACAAATGTGACATTCCTAATTGGATGTTTAATTGTTTTTTTGTGTGAATTTGTGCCTAACTGTTTAAAAATTCAGGTATTTTCACTGATGTGTTTGATGGGCGCAGGGATGGGCTACTTGTCTTTAATTCACAATGATGCTGGGACCATTGTTGTATAGGTGTTTAAGCTACTTTATTTTTTATCTTTTAATTTTCATTGCATTTATTTTACCTGGTATTTATGTCTGAATGCAGTTTGTTTACATCATGATTAATGTAAGCTTTTCACTGGTCAGAATTACAAGGTCAATGAGAACTAGTTCATGACTTATGCATGCGAGGGAATTCAAATTGGTATTTGCACCGTTATGGATCGAAATTATGGTCTATTTCCTTTCACCTGTGAGATATGGATCTGTAATGCGGTTGATTTATTACCCTAGATTGAGATTCATGCTATCAGCATTTTGGCTAATGAAACAAGATTAAATTAGGAAGCTGTTTGACATATAGTTATCTACTAATTGGAGTGAATAAATATATCAAATGTCAAATGCTGTTAAAGTCTAGGAAATACTTTCTGTTGTGTGTGTGTGTGTGGGGGGGATGGGGGCTTCATCTCCCTCTTATCTCTCATCTGCAACATGGGGGAGGGGTGGGGGTGTTCATCCTGTCCCCTCCCCTTTTTATGCAGATATAGCAAATAGAGGAACTGGTTTAGGGAGATATTGTGATAAATGCACAATTCTTCCATATTTCATCTCTTTCAAACATCTAAAAAATGTTGTATATTTTTTAGAGCTATGCTAGGGTTTCATAAACATGAATTCTAGACAAGAAAAAGAACAATTTGAAGACTGAAATTGTAAGATATTTTCCTAGGCCTCTAGCTCTGTCAGAATCAAGACAAACCAGTTGTAGGAACAGGCCTGGTAAAATGTATGACTAATCTTGTCATAAAAATACAAAGTCACAATGCTTTGGATCATGGAGACATTGAGCATACATTTACCATGCGAGATGTGCAAGATTTCAACATTTAGGGATGATTTTCGTCTGACGTCTTGCAACAGTTGCTCAGGAAGAGTTGAAACATCGAGGGTTAAGGTGTAGAATAGAAGCATCATGGATTCTACAACGAGAGTGATTAGATAATGTCTGAAAATTTGACAGGACTCTTTCTTTTCTGTGCTCCACAAACAGGTGCATCTTCATTTTCTTGTGAAAGCTGTAGTCTCCATTTTCTTACTCTAGTTTATTTGTATTGTTTGTAATAGATATATATAAATTTTCAAGCTTATTCAGAGCAAACATGATCAACTAATATTAAGCAAATCCTTACCAGGAAGTGATAATTAGATATGTATGTTGTATTTATAAACTTTGCTAGGAGAATGAATGCTAAGAAACAAAAAAAAATTATATCCAAATTGCTTTCATCTTTTATCTATGTGGAAGCTCTAATTGTTTCTTTCTTGGCAAAATTAAAGGTAGATTCCAAGATATTTTCAATCTCTTTAAAGCTCACTGAAGCTTTCAATACCTGCTTCACCTTAATTTTATAATTAAAGACAGTTTTAAGGTTCCAAATTTTTTACATACCACAGGGTAATGGGTACAAATTGTGGTAAAAGAAATAATAATAATATTCCGCATTTATATAGCGCTTAATACATCAGAACGACGTCTATGAGCGCTTTACAGACATAATAGGTGGTTTCAGACCGCCTCGAAGTTCGCCAGTTCCAGGTATTCTCTGATCGGGAAATTTACCCCCATCAGAAAATACCAGGTATTTTGGTAATGTGAAAGCAAACTACGCGTAATCTCCCCGAAAGAAAATACCCGCTAAATAGTAGGTACTTGGCGAAATTACGAGAACTTTCGTGGGGATTTTTCCAAGGTCGCAGGTATTTAGGCGATGTGAAAGCAAATTACGGGAACTTTTATCCCAGCGTGTCGTTGGGCGCGGCGGCGTGGGTGGCTGCTGGGCAAGTGATTTTGAATCTCCCGCCTTGCCTGCTTATCAGACCACACTGCGCATGCTCGTAACTTCGGGAACTTATCCCGAAGGATGTGTTTCGGGGCGGTGTGAATGCAGGAATAATTAACGGGTATTTTTTAGCCTTAAAAAGTTCTCGTAATTTAACGGGGATTCTTGTGATCGAGGCGGTTTGAAACCGCCTATTATTACCTCGGTCATCGGATCCTGCATGCCCGCATATAATGTATGCACCTTCTCCACTCCCTGGGGAGCATTCCAACAAGAGTTCCAAGACTCAATTGCTAGGCATACTACATATAGGCTTTCACATCCTACCAGGTAGCCATTTAACACCTGGGTGGAGAGTGGCAAAGTGTGGAGTAACGCCTCGCCAAAGGACGCTAGGCCATGGTGGGATTCGAACACACGACCCTCTAATTACAAGGCGAGAGTCAGAACCGCTACACCACGGCGCTTCCAAAAGGGGTGGGGGTTGTCCCCCCCTGTGGTGCCCCCTTCCCTATCCATGTCCAGGGTACCTTAGTGAGTATTGAGCACCTCATTGACACTGACATGGGTTGAAGTATAGGCCTCATTCTTATAGTATTGCTGATGAAGTGATTCGCTGAAATCCATCCCTGATCTATCATTTGATTAGTAACAAGTATATAGACAATGTGTAATCTAATTGGGTTGAATCACAATTAGAAATCATTAAAAGACACGTCATGGCTGTCACCAATCCCTGAACACTTCTTGATCACACTATAAGAAATCAACTTGGAACCTTGACATTAGCTTTATGCTTTGAAAAGTTTTGAGATTTTTTGGGAATGAATAATGCAAAAGGGAACATATATCAACTTCATTTTCTTTTAACTCATGTATCGTTACTGTGGGGCTATGGAAATACAGATTGTCCCTATACAATAATGGTATTGGTTAGACTTATAGAAGTCATTGTATTCAAGAGGTTTGATGATATCTCGATATTGAACGATTTGAAAATGTGGCGCAATTCAATCCTGGGTATAATGTGGACAGTCATAATATGGTCAATTTGGTATATTTTCTTAACAGAAAATGTAACAATAATAATTCAACAATGTAGTTAGTAATAATTTGTATACCGGTATTGGAATTTGAAGAGCAATTATGGCCAAGGCGAAAACATTTGTCCCGAAGTACCTCCTTCAGATTTTTTCTACATTCATGAGAATATATGTAGTGTGTATGGTAATGGAGCAATCTCTCTCTTCCCTCCTCACAGCCGTACATGTTCTTCAAACAATTTACATATTCTGCCAGCCAATAGCACCTTTATATATGAAAAATAAGAGCTCAATGTCAGTGTCTCATTAGCATTAAGCATGGAAGCCAAGTATAATGATACCACTCACTGGTCTAATGACCAGAGTTTTCATTAATAGCGCCAAACGACAACCATCTAAATTAGGTGCTAATTTAGCCAAGGTCGGCAAACCGTTCGGTTCCATTACCTCCTATGATTGCACACAGAGTTTGATTGATACTAATAACACCAATATGAAATGGACTAATTGAAGCCCAGATCACAAATTATTCATTCCCCTTTATACATTTTTACATGCACTTGTGTTCAAACCCATTGCCCATCAAAGTTGATTCACTTTATTCTTGATTACATACCCATTTACGCTTACTGTGTGAAAATTCATTAGATATTGCTTTATGTGTAATAATTGAATTTAGTAACAAGTAATTATTGCGGCCATCGTTTTTCCTGCTAGTTCATGTTTTTGATCACTGAGAACAATGAGAACGTTTCTTATGCACATTACAAAGCAATCAAACTATTCTAAAACATTATTTTATAGTGTTATCTACATGTACAGAAAAAAATTATGTACAGATGCTTGTATTTGATATGTTTTTTTAATTGATTATATAGTATTTATGTCCTCAGTGTGAATACACCATATATCATTGAATTCTTTAAAAATTACCAGTCATACCATTACTTAAAAAAACACCAACAGCAATGCGTCCACGAACGACTGGTATTTCACAGTTTGCCAAGTCACTGTGCAACATGCTATGATGTGCATTCAAAGTAGGAATGCAACAAATACGTTCATAAAATGTTCATTGGTGTGCTATTCAAGTCACCTGGTATATTCAATTTCTTCATCCTGCTATGTAAGGCAATCTTACATAATATCTTGCTTTGAAATCTGCCTATCATAATGAAAGAAATGAAAGGTCATTCGACCAAAATTGTCCATGAAGTAACTACCAACTGGTCTATTAGGACCACTCGTGCATGCGTATTAAACTTCCGGACTGCTACGTGATAGCTAGGTCTGTTGGTGGCAGGAGGATAGGTAGCATCCCACAACATTGAACGGAGATGTGTTAACCAAAGCAGCAATTTCTAAGAATTTTGAACATTGAAACGTCTTGGAAGGATTGAACCAGCAGGTGGCGGTCAGACTAAAATGTAATGCTGAGATGAACTGGTTCGTAGTAGAAATGGGATTAAACAGATTGGATTAGACTGTTTGGATTAGACTTTTGGGATTAGACCAAGTAAGATATTGGGATGTGATAAAGTGGGAGTAGACACATTTAGATTTGACCAATTAAGATTAGTCAGATGACCGTGTTTGATTAGACTGTGGCAATTAGACCTAATAAGCATTAGCGTAAGTGGGATTAGAACAATGTGACTTTAAACCAAATATGACTGGATTGAGTTGGATTATACCACATTGATTACAGAACTGCACCCCTCAAAGTAATATGAATTCACTTAATAACTCTTCATTTTCCATTTTAGATTATTTGTTAAAATTTCTAATGATTATAATAATTTGAATAGGATCTTTAGGAAAGGGAAGGGAGAGTAGTATTGCTTTCATGAAGACCTATTTTTGTAGGAGTTGATATCTTCTAGCAGTTCAAATAACCTTGGTACAACCTTCACTTTAATCTTCCCACATCCCTATAAATTCATTGACATTTCCCGATAAATGTTCATTTGAATCATGTGATATTGGATTTCTGCCTATCGGGAGACTTCGAGGGGCTGGGGGTTTACGTAGAGATTGTGCAAAAATATACACGTTTTCCTGAATTTATTTCCTATGCTGCCTATTCAAGTTTTGTACATTAACAGTACGGCCATCTACACCAGCCCAAGCTTATAAATTAGCGTGCTATTTCTAATCCGGCAAATTATCCCGTTCTGAACCATCTCAAGATTATTTGTAATGGAGACGCAATTATTGCTCTAGTTCACAAGATTAATCTCGAGATTGCAATCCCAAGTCAACTTGGGATTATTTGCAAAATAGCGCACTATTTTACGAATTATCCCACTAATTTGTAGGTGCAGACGCACTCGGGATTATTTATTCACGGCGTCAGACCATAATGCATCGATGCCTCGCTCGAGCAGGAATCGCTCTTCTTGCGATGGTGGAGACAGGGTTTCTTGAGTCTCGAGATTAATCGCGAAGAGGGCCGATCGGACTAAAATCTCAAGATTGAGCAAACTAGGGCTGGTGCAGCACCGCCTAGTGATGTGGATTCAAAGTGATGATTTTAAATTTTTAAAGATTGGATGATAAGATGCAAATGAGTAAGTAAGTTGGTGCCAAAAGTACTATGAAGTGGAGGGGGTGGGGTAGACTGTTCATGATGGGGCCAGGTAAAAATGGCAGAGGTAAAAATGGCAGAGGTAAAAATGGCAGAGGTAATAATGGCAGAGGTAATAATGGCAGAGGTAAAAATGGCAGAGGTAATAATGGCAGAGGTAAAAATGGCAGAGGTAATAATGGCAGAGGTAAAAATGGCAGAGGTAATAATGGCAGAGGTAATAATGGCAGAGGTAATAATGGCAGAGGTAATAATGGCAGAGGTAATAATGGCAGAGGTAAAAATGGCAGAGGTAATAATGGCAGAGGTAAAAATGGCAGAGGTATTAATGGCAGAGGTAAAAATGACAGTTGAAAATTCAAGGCCAATAATTATAACTGATGTTAATTGGAAAAGCTCTGTCTTTTCCTTGTTGATGTAGCATGTCATGATCTTTACCTCAGTCATTTTTACCTCTGTCATTTTTACCTCTGCCATTTTTACCTCTGCCATTTTTACCTCTGCCATTTTTACCTCTGCCATTTTTACCTTTGCCATTTTTACCTTTGCCATTTTTACCTTTGCCATTTTTACCTTTGCCATTTTTACCTCTGCCATTTTTACCTTTGCCATTTTTACCTCTGCCATTTTTACCTCTGCCATTTTTACCTTTGCCATTTTTACCTCTGCCATTTTTACACCGAGCCGGCCAGGATACCCCTACGGGCCCTACCCAGGGTATTGGGGAGGGGGTTGGGTAGCCTGAACAGTCCCTAACATGATACGAAAAACAAGAGAAGATAGATGGCCATCTTGGTCATTTGACCCAAAATTTACAATATATAAATTTCCTCGTATATTTGAAAATACACACATGCATCGGGATAAGAGATTCATGGGTTTTCGGTCCCTTCCAAGACACAACCCCTTTAAATGGACAGTGATTATCTTCCCAACAACTGTTCAATTTTAAACCCAATGTAGCGTGGGATTTGATTTAGCCAACCACAAAAGCGATTTAATAAATCCTTTTTGTTTTGACTCTTCTGACAGTGGACCTCTTTCTGTTGCAACATTGCACCCGTCTCCCAGGAAACGAGTTCCGACATCGCTTGGTGTCCCAGAAGTTCATGCCGCTTTTGCTGTACACCAAACTGACATAAATGAATAAGAAAGATTGAAACTTGAGTTTTGATAAAACTCTTTTGGTTTAAAAATACACCATCATGTGAAAGAGAGGACCACATGAAGTATATTAATATATCCATGGTGTTGATTTAACTCCCAGTGCTGGCATTGTACACCTTGCATTGATATTTTATAAACAAACACCTGTTGGAGTTATGTTAAAACCCCAATGTGTAATTCAACCCCAAGATGTGTTTTCTCTAACACTGACTGGTGTAATTAACACCTTAGGTTTTACACTGTTAGTTTTCATATCAAAACACGAGTGTGAGGATTCAAATATCCAAGCATGGATCTTAAAATTGTTCTGAAATATTCAAACATACACAATTTTCTCCTCATATTTATTCCAAACTTCAAGCTTTAGGACATCCTAACTTGAAGCTAATTATAGGTTTGCCATTCTTTGATAAAAAAACACCTCTTAGAAACCCATCTACAAATTGGGTCAATTAAAGATTTCAGCAGAGGTTTTTAAGTATAAAAATCATGATACCCATTATAAAACCTTTGTACACCTATTTCAAGTTTATAAAGTTTTAGAGTATGAAATTACACTCTCCCATACAAAATTAGATGGAGAGAGAGAAAGAGAATGAGAGCAAGAGCGAAGAAAGAGAAGCCGAGAGGGGGTGTAGTTGTTTCCTTATGCTCGATATAACCCATCCGGTGGATAATTTCCTCTCGGCTGAGGAGCTTCTTGTGCTTTTATAAGTCATATATTCTATACTTGAAGATGATGCCGGATGATGAGACGTTCCGTCGGTGTGTGGGAGAGATGAAAACAACTGGAATGTCAAGGAAAATTGAGTAAAGATATTGCAATTTTATCAGTCATTGGGGGGAAGAGACAGGCTGGAAGGTTCTTGTACTATATTTTCTATAAAAAAGAGCACAAGATCTTGATATCCATAAGACAATGATTTATTTTGGGCTCTTTTTTAATAGTTTGATTAAACCTCTGAAGGTGAGGGATGAAATCTTTCAGTTTGCACTTTTCATTTAAGAATAGGTCAAAGCGCAATGTTTTTCTCAAGTTTATGAGTTTTTAAAATGCATTTTTGTACTTTTAAACTGAGGAGAATGGGAGAAAATGGAGAGTGTAAGGGAGGAAATCTTTCAATTTGCATTTTTCATTTTAGAGTACTGTACATTGAGAGCTGTCCTCATTTATCTAGGGCAAACACATCCCACACTTGCCTTATACTATTGAAGAATTCACTGTCCGCAAACCTATCCCTAACTTAACATCCCTACCTATCCACCAAATTGGCAATGAAAGTAATTAAATTTATTTATTGGAAGATTTGGCCTCATTTCCCACTTATTCTCCATTTAGAGCAAATAAGTCTTTTTCAACTAACCAAACTTGGATTAAAATTCCCTTTCGCTAGAGAGTTTTATTGATGCCACCCCCATGTAGAATGCATTTAAAGACAGAGGACATTCGGCTAGATGAAAGAACTATTGCTTTGCTGCAATAAAGCATTTCCTTTTACTACTTCATTTGCACTACCATAAGATGCAGTAAGAAGATTTTCTCTGGTCCGGCTAAAATTGGTCTTGATTAAATCAATAGCATCTGACCGTGTGATTTATTTAGCTCTTCCCCTACCATTGCTGTGAATTTGTAATGCATGTTGATGTTTACAAATGTTCAATGTTCTACATCATCTTTGTTACAATTAAAACTTTGCTTCACTTCCTGTCTATTTTAAACAACTGTATATTAAAGTGAATTATTCCTTTTTGTATGTAAACATAAGAGGTTGTTTAAAATGTTAAAAGTTCATGTACCTTCCTGAATCATTAGGGTTGTCTGTACCATCTCGAGTTTTCATATTAGCGCGCTATTTCTGATCTAGCTAATTATCCCAATCTGAACAATCTCGAGATTATTTGCAATGGAGACGCAATTATTGCGCTAGTTCGTAGGATTAATCTCGAGATTGCAATCCCAGTCAACTTGGGATTATTTTTCAAAATACCGCGCTATTTTACGAATTATCGCGCTAATTCATAGGTGCAGACGCACTGGGGATTATTTATTCATGGCGTCAGACCATAATGTATGGATGCCTCGCCCGAGCAGGAATCGCTCTTCTTGCGATGGTGGGTTTATTGAATCTCGAGATTAATCGCGAAGAGGGCCTATCGGGCTAAAATCTCGAGATAGAGCAAACTCGGGGATGGTGCAGCACCACCTATTGCATCATTACACACTTCAATTTTTAATTCCTGTTCCACCATTTTTAACCTGGAATGTGAGGAGACTGTCAGAATTTGTTTTTGTTGTTCTAAAAGTGGATTAGGAATGTGACATTGGAATGGTTACCTTGTAAAATCAGGGTATTTTTATAAATGCAGTCAATAAATTCCGAGTGTCTGTGTTTCACAAACAATGCCTATTGTAGTAGACTTGTCAATCAATGCTACCTGAGGGGGTAGTAGACAATAATGGTACAGATTTTCAAGGGATATTCAGTGGAGATTAAGCTGTGTGAATGGGATGCCATTGACCTCTTATAGACCCAATTATCACAGTCTGGCAGTTCAAAATGTACGAAAAAACCTGTAGGAATGTCTGATCTCAAGGGTACATTTACCTTATCAATTGCTTGTAGGCCCATATCCATCCATGTTTAAAAAGAAAGTCGGTGTTCATTTTCCAGACCAAAATTAGTGGCATTATTTATCCTTTTTGGTTTATATTTTTTTTTTTCTTCAAATCTTTAATTTCTGTATCGTTATCTGTCGGTATGCTAACTTGTTATTAGATTGTATACTCAAGATAAATGCAAGCCAGTATGCACTTGTTGGACTTTTTATTGGGTCCGATTGGGAATGGATATATATTGCTGAATACAAGGATGAGAAATAAATTCTCGTGTAAGTTGATGAAAGCTGACATCCAATATGGCAGGCCGGGAAAGAGATGATTCCCTCCACAGGACACTGCGCTATCCCCTCAGAGAGACTGAATGATTGATAAAACATTTCAGACAAAAAAGAATCAATGGCCTGCTTCTATTGGTTTATTTTCAATTCGTCCAATTGCCAACTCATCTACTATCATTTTGGTCTACCATCAGTTCGTCTACTTGCATTTAGTCTAATGCCAAAATGAATGAAAATGAAATGTAGACCAACTGGTTATGAGATGAAATGGTCATAGATGAAATGGTTATTAGTGGAGGTGATGATTGAACCAAATGGTTAATGGACCAAATGGTTGTTAGACGAAATGTTGATGGACGGAATGGCATTAGACTAAATGAAAGACCATGTGGTGAGTGGACGATTTGGCAGTTTATCCTTCTATTGATACCCTGTAGATGGTTTCAGACCGCCTCGAAGTTCGTCAGTTCCAGGTATTCTCTGATCGGGAAATTTACCCCAATCAGAAAATACCAGGTATTTTGGTAATGTGAAAGCAATCTATGCGTAATTTCCCTGAAAGAAAATACCCGCTAAATAGTAGGTACTTGGCGAAATTACGAGAACTTTCGTGGGGATTTTTCCAAGGTCGCAGGTATTTTGGCGATGTGAAAGCAAATTACGGGAACTTTTAGCCCATCGTGTCGTTGGGCGCGGCGGCGTGGGTGGCTGCTGGGCTAGTGATTTTGAATCTCGCGCCTTGCCTGCTTATCAGACCACACTGCGCATGCTCGTAACTTTGGTAACTTATCCCGAAGGATGTGTTTTGGGGCGGTGTGAATGCAGGAATAATTAACAGGTATTTTTTAGCCTTAAAAAGTTCTTGTAATTTATCGGGGATTCTTGTGATCGAGGCGGTTTGAAAGTACCTATTAGGATCATTCCATTGGTTCAGAGACCCTATTTGGAGGAGAGAGCAAATTTGGGTGCAAATTCATTGGGTACAGTTGTTTTACTAAATGTGCATTCCCAAGATGTGATGGTGTGTCATTTAAAGCACTTTTCAGCACCACCTGTCAATCCCGTGCACACAGTAGGCCGTACTGCACCATCCCGAGTTTGCTCAATCTCGAGATTTTAGCCTGATCGGCCCTCTTCCAAACCCCATCTCCACCATCTCAAGAAGAGCGATTCCTGCTCGAGCGAGGCATTGATGCATTATAGTCTGAGGACGTGAATAAATAATCCTGAGTGCGTCTGCACCTACGAATTAACACGATAATTCGTAAAATAGCAAGCTATTTTGCAAATAATCCCAAGTTTATTTGGGATTGCAATCTCAAGATTAATCCTACGAACGAGCGCGATAATTGCGTCTCCATTGCAAATAATCTCGAGATTGTTCAGATCGGGATAATTTGCCAGATCAGAAATAGCGCGCTAATTTAAAAACTCGGGATAGTGCAGACGGCCCTAGTTTGCTGATTCTCTTTATGGCTCAGATATCATGTTTGATGGGATGAACTGCCCCCTTCCCCCAATCAATTTTATATGTAGATAGATGGATAGAGAAGAAACCATTCACTTCCCTTCGGAATTCAATGAAAAAATATGTATTGTTTTCAGCAATATTGTTTTGGGTCAGTGTGCGTTTGCAGGTTGAAAGAACTTTCAGTCATCGTAATCTCCAATCCAGGATTTGGAGGCACTTTTGCTTATTATCTTCAGATGGCAATTTCTTGGAATTGCTTTTTCCCCTGCAAATGAAGGAGCACTTCATATATGGTGAAAATGATCCGCTATTTGCTTTGATATTTGTGAAGTACATTCACTTCCCTTCCTCTCATGGTCCTATCGGATAATATTTGGACATGCAAATAGGTGTCTGAATGCTAACTGAGATGGCAGTCTTTCTGGCCAAAGCTTTTGAGTGTTATGTAAATGACAAATGTCTCCATCAAATTGCATCCTATTTTGCTACTTTATGTGTTCAAGATTCATTGCCTGTGAAGAAGGTTCTTGTGTTCTTCAGATAGACTGAATGCTCTTCAATTTGATCTCATTAAACTTTCATGGCACTCAAAGGATTTAGAGGTTCAAATGACAAAATGTGAAATGAAGAAAATACCACTATTGAACTCTGCTGACAGTGGTCTTGAGCAGAGCAGACTATCCTACTCATCCTTTCAGAATCCCCAAGAATCCCCCAATATTCCGTAATATGAAAGTAGTTCTATATACCCTTGGGCATTTTTTTTAATCAACAATGACAAGAATATATAATTTTTTTTGATGTATGTATTAAAAAAAGTAAGGCCCATTAACCTCAGTGTGGCCATAAGAGAAATATCCTTATATAAATCCTAATCTGATACTAAGGTCATATATACCAATGTTAAAGGCTTTAGATAGGATTAGTTTGGGGAGTGTGCAAATACCTTCTTGTGAAATAGCCATTGAATTTATGGACATTGGCTACATTTTTATATCAAATTTCTGGTTTTGTAAGATCTGTTAATGGAACTTCAAAAGATCTTGATGATATAAGAAAAAGGGTAATTATTTTGAGATTTTCAAATACATCAGTTCATTGCTTTCATAAGGTGGTTTCAAACCGCCTCGATCACAAGTATCCCCGTTAAATTACGGGAACTTTTTTCAGCTGAAAAATACCCATAATTATTCCTGCATTCACACCACCCCGAAACATACCCTTCAGGATAAGTTCCTGAAATTACGAGCATGCGCGTAGTATGGTCTGATAAGCAGGCAAGGTGCAAGATTCAAAATCACTAGCCCAGCAGCCACCCACAACTCCCGCGCCCAACGACACGCTGGGCTAAAAGTTCCCGTAATTTGCTTTCACATTGCCAAAATACCTGCGACCTTGGAAAAATCCCCGTGAAGTTCTCGTAATTTCGCCAAGTACCTACTATTTAGCGGGTATTTTCTTTCGGGGAGATTACGCGTAGTTTGCTTTCAGATTACCAAAATACCTGGTATTTTCTGATTGGGGTAAATTTCACGATCAGAGAATACCTGGAACTGACGAACTTCGAGGCGGTCTGAAACCACCTGTATAAATGCTACAATTTGCCATGGTCTTGCTAAAGTAAAAAAGAAAACACTTTGTAATGCCTTAATTTTAGAGGGATTAAAGCACATATTTACTACCTCCATATAATTCAGATCAACCCTCATATCAAGTGGACGTCACATTTTTTTTCAGGAAGATTTTGGGTCAACAAGAAAATTAGAGAATTGCATTGGCAGGTACCTGACTATTTGTACCAAATGACAACCCATATTGGAAAGGTGACAAATTATCTGGTTTTATTGGCCGAATCTAGCAAAATATCCGAGACAACTACCTTTACCTTCGACTCGGGTATTGTACCGAAAACCATTCTCTTTTGGATCAAAAGTGACCTAGGGCATTGAAATGAAGTATATGAAAGAAAGAACAAGGTTTGTTATGATTTTTCTTTTTGTTCTCTGGAATGTTCTTCTTTTGATGCTGTAGCCTTTTGTTTGGGCATTAGGGCTTTGCTGGATGTGTTCCAAGTATTACAAGATTTAGCTCAAGACGTGATTGTAATCACAAGGAAATAGGTGGACAAAACACCTGCATTTTTGGGGTGTTTTTATGCTCAAGAAGAACAAAATGTTTAGTCCCATAACTCTTTCCATTTATCTCTCCTCTACCTCCTTTCTCGGTGCTTTCAGATTTACTTGAAAAGTTTTTACCAATTATTTCCGACGAGGAATTTACGCTGGTCTAAACCGACCTGGAAGTACAGGGGTACTTTTACCAGTGTGGAAGCAAATTACTTGTAGTATTCCCAAAAGAAATATCTGTGAAATTGTAGGTACTTGACAAAACCATTAGAACTTTAGCATCATAGCGCTCTTAGCCCAGGGGGGGCACTTACATTGACGAGTGGATACCATGCGCGTAAAAAGGGTGTCTTTTTCAAGATAGGGCACGTTACATACGTATCGTGATAAGGGTGTCAAAAACACAAAAATAGTGAAAAAAGGGTATCTATTTCACTAGGAAAGCTACGTGTTTAGGGTCAAATTTGAGGGGATGATAAAACAAAATGAAAATGTTTTGTAAAGTATGTCCTCTTTCTGCCCTAACACTACACGTTTAGAGTCCGATTTGCCCGAGATGTGGAAGGTTGGGCCTTACTTAACCAAAATATGACATGTAAAGGTAAAACCTATGACCGACGGACCCTTGACATAGCAATAAAATATTGTTGTACTTGTTTAGGGGTTCAATTCAGGGGATACTTGCCTAGAGTATTGTTTTGTTTCCTATACTTGTTAGGGTAGGGTTTCACACGCCAATGCTTGTTAAGGGGTGCATTTTCAGAATATGGAAAATACGTGTTTAGGGTACTTTTTGAGACCCCGTGGTCGCTCATGGTATCCACTCGTCAATGGAAGTGCCCCCTCCCCCCGGGGCTCTTAGCTTGCTGAGCTATAAAGATGTTGAATCGTGTGCCTTGTTGACTAATCAGAGAATCGATCGCAGACCATAACTCGCGTGTTCATAACTCTGAGCACATACCCCATTAAGGTCTGAACCGGATGGGTATGATTGCAGAAACAAATTATCAGGTAATTTTAGGCCTGAACTCGATCTTGTAAATTTCCATGTATTTTGGTGATCAAATTGGTCTTAAAGCCCATTACTCTCTTTAGGCTCATTCAGACTGCCTAAAAGTTTGTTGGTTCCAGGTATTCTCTGATCAGCAAATTTGCTTTGATCTACCCTGATCAAAAAATAATTTTTACCAATGTGAAAACAAATACTTCCAATATCCTTGAAGAAAATACTCGCCAAATAGTAGGTACTTGTTGAATTTTCAAGAACTTTTACAGGGAATTTTCAAAAGTCATGAGTGTTTTGGCAGAATGAAAGTAAATCACAAGAACTTTCCCAACCGTTCTAGTAGTTGGGCATGAATGCTGTGGCCTCGCCTGCTAATCAGACCACATTGCGCGTGCTTGTAACTTCTAGGCCTTGCCCCGACTGGGTCTGTTTTGGGTCAGTGTGAATGTGAAAATAATTATCAGGTATTTTTGGCCTGAGTGATTTCTTGTAACTGGGTATTCTGGAGATCTGCTTGGTCTGAAATCTTTCTTTTTGTATTTTTGTTTCTTAATACTTTGATCCTTTATTGGTTGCTCTTTATGTTGCATCACTCTTTTTAGGACCTTTTCACACATGAATCTTGAATCATTGTTATGATGATTGCAATTCATCTTTAGAATCATTGGACCTTTCACACAGAAAATTCTTACTGTATTTTGAATTCAACTTAACTGGAATTCATCTCTGGAGTAGAATTTGAATTCATGATTGTGATTAGCATTCACGATTCTAGTTTGGTTTCACACGTGCTAAAATTTGTAGCCTTTTTTCCACTGGAATCATTATTCAAATTACAATTTATTTTTACAGTGTGAAAGGGCGTTTAGTCTCCTTGCTGCTCTAATTCAGCATTCCTTGCTCTCTCGGCCTTATTAAAGTTTTGTTATTTTCTTCTTTCATTCCTTCCTTTCTTAGTGTATCAACTCGTAAACCTTGTTTTGAAAAATCTGATCACCTTTTCTCTATCTAAAGAAAAGAGAGAAATAAGATCTTCAAAACATTGACGCTTTTGTTTGGAATCCAATTAAAGTCGATCCAGCCCTTCTCGCACCAGAGTGGTAAAATTAACTTCGTCAATTTCACAACAACATCTTACTCATCTTGTGTGATGTAAGCGAGTGTTCTATTATAGTCTTGATAAAGAGTTTGGTGTAAATATCTTCCTACTCCAGCTACAGCTTCAAATACTGTCCAATATTGAAAACATGATATATACATTCCCCTTTCCAAGTGGTTAGTAAAAGAAAAATTTAAAGATAGAGAAAAGTTGAAGAAATTATAGTAAGATTCACAGATGAGTCCTAATTAAACCCCATCAATATACCATATCCAAACGCTGTCTTTTCTATCATAAGGGGGGGGGGGGGTGAATGAAGGGGTATTTTCCTTCTCAAGTTCATCAGAGTGGTTATTACATTGCATTCTGCTCTTTGTTATTTGCTTTACGCCCCTTTTTGTTTACTGTCACCTTTCTGCCTTATCTGCCAAAAATTAATTATACTTATTTAGAAAGAAAGAAATACGCACTTGGAAGGCAAACGCTCCAGACAGTTTTCAACTGATTTTTGTGTGTGTATTACTCAGGTAGAAATCTTTGTGCTATAAGGAAAGTCTGTGTTTCATTACTCTTCATTGTATAATACCCTTTTTACACAGGATTTTCTTAGCCCCGGACTATCGCTAACCCCGTACTATCCTTAACCCCGTACTATTTTTTTCCCTTTTCACACATGCCAAATTGTTATTGCTAACCCCGGATAAGGAATGCTTGCTTTTCACACACGAAACTCGCTAACCCCGGACTAGTGGTAGCTCATGCTTTAAATACATTTGTCGATCATTCGTAGTACAAGTACTTCACTCTTTTTACACACGCTAACATTTCCTTAACCCCGTACTATAGGTGGGGCTAAATTGCCATTTAGCCCCACCTATAGTACAGGGTTAAGGTTAGCCCACTTTCGTTTTACACTAGCGATCTTAACCCCGTACTATCGCTCTTAGCACCGCAATTGCTGGGATAACCCTGCTTTTTTGCAGGGCCAAATAATCCCGTACTAAAGGTGGGGTTAGCCCACTTTGCAAAAATGCTGTGTAAAAAGAAAGTGGGCTAAGCTTAACCCCGTACTATAGGTGGGGCTAAATGGCAATTTAGCCCCACCTATAGTACGGGGTGAAGGAAATTTTAGCGTGTGTAAAAAGGTATAAGATATCTTTAGTTTTCCGTAAGAACCTTTTCCTGGATGCATTAAAATAGTTTCAATGTTATTTGTAACAAACATCCTCTGTCTTCAGAAATGCCATTGCTACTTTTAGAAATAGAAATACACCTCGATTAACTATCGTTTTAATGAAATTTCTATTAAAAAACATGTTTTGAGGATATCAGCATGGTATAATTGCTCTGAAACCCAATCAAGACAAATGTTGAAAAACATCATTAATCATATTAATGAAATTTCTATAAAAAACGTTTTCAGGAGTTGCCATGGAAAAAATATTTGTTCTGAAACGTAATTATGACAAACATTGAAGACATCATTAAAAAGAAAGTTAAAGGACATCTTTACAGTTAATGCCTAGTAAGCTCCTATTAAAAAGAAAAACAACTTTCAATAATGTATTTTTTAAAAATGATCATTACGCATGGCTGTTTGCAGATTGCTGTACAGATGAATTTTATCATAATGATATAATGATAGTGAGAGTGACATTCTGCTTTTGTATGTAGGCTATATTTCTCTCTGATACTGTGGAACAAATTCTAATGGTTTAACAAATATATTACCTTGTTGGCCAGATCATCCGATCCTATCATATTTATGATTAATTTTTTTTCTGTAATTCTACAATGTTTTATGACTTCACAATGTTCTATTCATTGCTTGAGATGTCTAATTTTAGACATACAGCATTGTAAATGAGACTGATAATATATTTTTGTATGTCTTCTTGTTTTTGTACTTTCATGTATATTAAGGCTGGGAAATATTGTAGATAGCATAAGATCAGGTGGTGCCAGCAGATAAAGTTACTTTATCTATAAAACTACAGTATGTTTTCTGATGAACCTAGTGGTATTTACTGCAGAAGATCTTGCTGTTTTAGAGGTTCTGTCATTTGTTTTCTTGTGAGAGGTATTCCTGTCTGCAGGATGCAACAGTGAAACTTTGCAGCATGTAAAGCTGAAGGGTTGAATCAGTATTGTAAGACACTATTCTTCATTTGCTACTCCTTACCCAGGTGAGGTCAAAAGCAGGGAATAAGTTTGCTTTACAAATGAAAAAAAAAATTGGTCATAAGAGAAAAGCTCTCAACTAAGTTATGTCAGGGACGTGAGAGGGAGATATGTGCAGTCCTTTGTAAAAATGTGATACACAAAAGACTTCATGCATAGCAGTCTTTCAAAATTGTGGAGCAAATTGTGATGTGAATTCAGGAAAATTATTCCCTGAAAAGGTATTTTATATTTGAAATATTCTTCAGCACTTGGGACTTTCAGATGGCTTGGCTAAATGGTTCTCTTCTTGATGTATGTGTGGATAGAATCTGCATTCCATTTGATAATTATGGTTTTGTTTTGTGCCAATTATATGATGGATAATTTATTAACTTTTTAGCAGCCTCCTCCATTTTCAACCTGATTTGTAATAATCCTGAATATAATTTTCTGTACAGGAATAATTGAAATATGTTTTGTTATTTATGTATGTCAACATGTACAGAAGAAACTGTAATTGTTGAAAATGGAAATAAACGAATGAAATGAAATGAAATGAAATGAAATAACAATCTTCTTTCTTTTCTTTCTTTTCTTGCATATTGGATTTCCTCAACTTGATGTACAACATCTAATAGGTAAGTAATGTTCTTTAAATCACAGGAAAAGATTTAACCCCTAGCCATCAGAACCAAGATTCCCATGTACGAAAACATATAGAAATGAATTAATTTGAGAGTCAATGACTTGGAAAATATTGTTTCCCATATTTCTGGTTATTATTGTACTATGCATTTGAACATTTTTTTGTACAGATTAGAATGGAGTTAGAGTGGACAACTTTTAAGAAGTAATATTAGCATTTTAATTTCTTGAAGTATTAATATTTACAGTTCATTTCTTGCAGAGAATTAGCTGATGATGGTGTGATTTAGTGTCACTGCCTCTTAGAAAAATATATATATACTCATATCCTGTCTTTGAACGGATTTGTAGATGTTTTTTGAAATCATTGCATTATACCATATGCTATTATTTCTTCTAAAAGTGCACACATATTAACCATATAGACAAATCCTTTACAAATATTAGTTTTGAGGTAAATTAGCACAACAGTCATCAACCAATTCCTTAATTGTTTAAAAGTTGTTTTAAAGCATTCATGTACTTTTCTCCAAAATTGACCCAACATGTCTCTTCTGAATAATGATAACAGACTATAGAATCATAGATGCCATGTATTAGAACTTTCCAACTATTTGATAAGTCCTTGAAACATACCTGGCATTCCTGTGAGCAGTTCAATATTGACATTTTAGAAAACCACTGTTAAGTTTTTACAGAAAGTGCAGATATTTGTATAGTTGTATTGTCAACGTCCCTTTCAATCTGACAGTATTTCATTCCCAGTATTTTTCTTTTGCTTTTCTCTGAGATAAGTACATTAGCGGATAGTTGAGTTCTTGGGAATAATTGATGTTCGGAAGGAGGCTTAAAGTTTTTTGCGGTTGTCGAGCTGTCAGTGCCAGCATGAAATAGTTGATTCTCGATTCTCCAAAATTTCAATCCATTCGTGAAATCATATTTACTCACGGTCGTTGCCTGGTTATCTTGGCTATGGTGACAAGACCGATAGTAATGCCATCCTTTTTTTTTTTTTACTTTTCGGGGAGTTTGTACTATTGATGATCATATTTGCCATATTTGGTCACAAAGTAAATAGGATCCAGAAGAATTCCTCTGGGTTTGTGTGTATGGTAAACAAAAGTCTCCAAAAATAGGGCGCCAAAATACAATGCCCCCACAACTCAACGCAAATTATGACATCATAAAAGTGTGATTTTTGAAATCATGAAGGTGTGGATAATATTGTGGTAGGTGTGTATTTGTCTCCCTCCGTGGATGACAGTTCCATTCCATCAATGCCAATCCACTTCCGTCCTGTTCGTCGGTCAATACCCTTTTGTCTCCACTTATTTTTGACATTCTGATGACTGCATAGTTCCATGATTAATCAGTTTCAGCCATGTATGGTATTACCCAATTATTTACAAACAATAGGGTTTATGGTAGTTGTTTTTGCATTTGATTAAGTTCAGTTGCGCAATTCTTGGTGAAATGTCAATGTGGGTGAAGCAGTTGGAAGATTTCATTCCTCTGGAATGCATACTATTACCAATCATATTGTTTATGATTTTTTCCCTTCAAATTTTGATCTGTTGTCCTTGATCTTGGATTATGGAGCACAATGAGAGAGACATCATGAAACATTTTTCTGAAAATTTTCCTGACAGTATTTTTTTTCAACCATTCAGATGCATGGCTTTAGTAGCCCTTATACGAAAAAAACTTGGGAGTGTTCGAATTTACACCAGTTGATGTCCCTAGTGGACCACATAAAAATACCCTTAAAATAAACACCATATCAAAGATAGCACCCCTTTTAAAGATAAGCAAGAATATAGCACTGAAATGGTGTTAAAAACAAAGGTTTTGTATTCAAATGTTATCCCGGTGTAACACTTGAGAAATATTTTTGCCGGTTGGGGGAACAAACTTTCAAATTCTTTGACGTGTTTGTGACTGATTTTCTTTGGGAGAGATTATCTGTTTGAGGGACCTAACTAATGATGAATCAGTAAAGTCTCTAAGTAAGTCATGAAGCCATGAAAGGTTACCATCCTAATTGAATATTGTTGATGACAAAAAACAAGCCTGAATATCAAGATAACAATTCTTTAAAGGAATGTCTTATGTTGAAAAATTAAATGATATCAACACACAAAGAGAAAAGGCAATTCACTTGATAACTGTTCATAAATGCTTTTGAATACTGCATAGATCTAGAATGAAAAACCAATGAGTGGATGGCAAAAGCTTGAAATTTATTGTACGGGCATATAGATTACTTGGTGATATATTAGGCAATCCCTTCTCTGTTTTTGGTCGGGGGAGGGGTGTTTCACAAAGATTGAAGTACGACTTAGAGTCGCATTTGAATGTCTATTGTATGGGCATATAGATTACTTGGTGATATATTAGGCAATCCCTTCTCTGTTTTTGGTCAGGGGGAGGGGTGTTTCACAAAGATTTAAGTACGACTTAGAGTCGCATTTAAATGTAGGCTATATTGTATGGGCATATAGATTACTTGGTGATATATTAGGCAATCCCCTCTCTGTTTTTGGTCGGGGGGGGGGGTGTTTCACAAAGATTTAAGTACGACTTAGAGTCGCACTTAAATGTCTAGTTGCGTACGGTATAAAAGGCATGTCTGCATTGGTCAGAAGGACGCAGTTCACTGTGTACTGATCAATAAGATTGCATGTTGCAGTTCATGTATGCATCGGCATTTTAGTGCGACCTAAGTAATAATTAAATCTTTGTGAAACACCCCGACATCTATTAAGTCTGCCTTTCAAAAATCTTATTTAAATCCACAGGGAAATTTTGTACTATTGCCAATCAGTGGAATCCTCCGAAAAAGGATTAGCAGTATTAGGCATCAAGGTTAATTTAAAATAAATATTATTTTGCTAGGTGGAATTATGGAAGGTATGTGCTTGAAGGTTGCTAATCATGTTTTTGATGCTCCCAATTTCAGTAAACATTCCTGCCAACGATTGCATTCGTCCACTGGTATTGATTAGGGTAATTGACTTCTTGGTATTCAAAAAATGGTTCATTTTAAACCAGCCTCTGGTATGGTATGTCAAATGGTACTCTATCAAGGATTATTAGCTTTCTCAAAACTGTTTAGCTGGAGTATAATAGCTGGCAATAAGGAGTGATGTTATTAGGAGGGTTGTTGTCCATCTAATAAGACATCTGATGAAAGGGATTCTTCTTTTTCTCTGAAGGATTCCCAACAAAAGGCCTCATCAAACGTGACAGTTCTCGGTGCTTGAATGCAGATTACAAGGAATAAATTTGTGTGTAGTCACTTCTAATTTCCCAAGTTGTGGCAAATGGGCAGTGATGATGGTTAATTTTTGTTTAGTACGGTAGTTATTGGGGGGGGGGGGAGGAGGAGGGAAAGGGGAGGGGGAGGAGGAGGGAAAGGGGAGGGGGTAAATAGAGTAGGATGTTGAATGAGGGCAGACCCAGAGGAGGGCAAATAATGGAAGCAAAAGAGTGGTCAACAGTGAGAAATTAATTCTTAAAAGAATATATATCTCTCTTGGCTTATGTAGTGTTCAAGGATTTTACTGCAGTGAAAAAAAAGTATCATGAGTCCACAGTGAGAAATTAATTCTTAAAAGAATATATATCTCTCTTGGCTTATGTAGTGTTCAAGGTTTTTACTGCAGTGAAAAAAAAGTATCATGAGAATGTGCACAATAATGAACATGGAAAGATTTTTTTCAATGGCATATGAGGAAGGCCAACAAACTTTTCTGCAGGAAGTGCAGTTATGCTTTTTAGAAGGTCTCAAACAACGAACAGTGATATGAAACGGCCAACCATATTTGAATATTTCATAGTATTAAAGAATAAAAGCGTGAGAACTCAGAATAGATAGAAAGAGATTGGAGAAAGATCAAGCTCATGAATGGTTGAGAAAGAAGAAGATGGGGGGGGGGGGGGACTTGTTAGTGGGGGTGTCTCACGGAATGCGATGCATTTTCTCCATTGTGTCTGTTTTCTATGTATTCTGTTGGAGGAGTTTTGTCCATGCCCACTGAAGCGCCAAAGCATACAAAATCCCAAAGACTGGTAAACACAGTAATAACTCCTGCATTAGGGCTATAAAGGCTTTTTAGAGCACGGTGCTTGTTGATTCATACATGTGAGAGATACCAAAGCGTTAAGTTTGAGTTTCTCAGAGCAAGATTGTTAAAAGGATACATTCTGCCCAGCTGCAGGGTTTTTTTTAACTTGGGAATATATCCAATAGGCTTTACTGTGGATATTGTTATACTTCTTTAGGTAAGACAGCTTTATTTTTAATAGCTAAGATTTCATATAGGCCTACATGCCCTGAGTGGCTTCAGCTTGTCCTCACTTGGATTCTAATCAACTAATTGCACATAAAGGAGAATAGATTTTGCATGACAGGTCTACAAATTTATGCTCTTTCATGCACATAAACAGAGCTAATGTCTTAATTGATTTTGACCTGAGTATGTATACTGTTAAACCTGCTTTTCTTGTAAATACAATTTGAGTCAGTTTAATGTAATGTTCGATAATTGGAATTAAAAACTGATTTGTAGGTCAGTTTATATTGAAAATTCATTGAAAAAATATTGCTTAAGAATAGAATTTTGGGAAATAATGAATACTTTACAAGATGTATAAACACTTGCAAAAGTATAGTCCTATATTTATTTTTAAGCACTCCCAACATAAAATATAAATATTTTGGAATTATATTATCAAACGATAGATAAAACAAAGATTTTGGATGTGCATCTAATGAGTGAATTGTAGGCCATAATCATGAAGGGTCTAACTTTTTATACTTACTATTTATCATTGAACCTATTATAACTTACAATGTCAGTGATCAACAGTCATTGCTAGTTTCACAAAAAAACAGAAACAAGTTGTGTTGCTTGAAGAAATCGGTGATACATGTAGTTATAGGCTCTCAGTCCCAATGCAAACTATGACTATAACAAAAGAAGAAATATTCTTATCAATGCGAATTAGAATTAGCTTGGATGAACGATGGCTGAGTGATCACTAATGGGAGCTTTTAAACTTGTATTGTGTCTTAAAATAGGCCTTGAAGATCATATAAAGCTATTGTTGGCTGCTTAGAATTCTCTATATAGCCATGAACTGATACTCTTTTTCATACAGGTGACCGTTATCGCAGACCCATTTTCTGAAATATTAAAGAGAAATTCCAGTAGTTGCAGTAAACACTGATTTCATGAGAAAGTCTGTAAAACAAGGCTTAATTGTCAGTATATCATTGAGGATCTAGATCTGGTACAGTTACATTAACTGGACTTTGTGAAATCTTGAAATCTACGCTGAAAAAAAAAGATCCCCAACACAGATAAGCGCACGTGGGACAATGTATAATTATTGCTTAGAGCGTCCGGCCCGACGCCCTATCCGAATCCTGTGCTTATTTGCTGATTTCTCAGCAATTACACAATTTCTTCCAGAATCCTTTGGCACATGCATTTTATTTATACAAACAGACACTTTGGTGGTCATTTCATTGGATTCTGTACGAAATCATTTTGATATCGTTACCCAAACTAGCATTTACCTTTAAAGTATTTAGTTTCTACACGTTTATGATACTGTTTAAAATTCTAAGCATTTTCTTTTACCCATTCACTCCATAGAGTTCAAACAATTGCTTCAACTTTGATAAAGTTTTTACATTGTATGTGGATACACTCACACTTGTCTTGGCATATGCACTCATTCAATGAACAAGGTTATAATATAACAGTTCTCAGTTACATGTATATCTCCATGTGTTGCAAAATAAGGGTGGCAATGTTTGGCTTATTTTCTCTTTTTCTTTGGGGCAAATGCTTAATTTTTTTACACTGACAGTTTTCATTACACCTATTATTCATACAACTTGGCTCTTATTTAAATTTGATTCTTGAAATCATTTTTTTCTTAATGAAAAATAGAGATCAAAAAATGAAAATTTTCTTGCCATATTACTTTCCACCAATAGAGGGCATGCACAAAAATATGCCCAAAGTTCAAGTTTTTGAGCGCTCTGGTGAATACAAAAATAATTCCCAAATTACTAATAAAAAATGAATTGCAACTGTATGGAAATTAGTAATTTTGGTCTCAAAAGTGATATTTTAATGATTTTTTTAAAGTGTGTCCTCTGTACAACATTGGCATACCATAGTTCATCCTGTAGATTACCCACAGGCAGGGTGGTAGCAGTGAACAAGTGGGCATATGCTGGCTTGCTGTCCTCTGCTGCCAGCTCTTATTGCGAAGTTAGCATTCTAACCAATCTTTGTAAAGTGTAAGTTCTAAATTTTCATTTCAAACAATTTAACACAGTTTATATTGGACACTGTTGGCTGGAAATGAATTCTAGTTTTATCAACATTTGTTCAGAATTCAATGAATGCCTTGGACGTCATCATGGCAGTGAGATATACATTTTATTCCTCTGTCAATGGATTATTAGACCGTCCACACGAGATCCCTAAGTTGTGGATGGATCTGAAGCTGATAAGCTCAGTGCATGCTGGGAAGTGAGAGGATTTGAAAGATTAAACCAATCTTGGAATGCCCTAAAAGTGAAGATGCGATGAGAAGAATAAGAAGCGTAGGCAAAGATCCAATGGATAAAATACGGATAAGCAGGCTTAAAGATTAAATTAAAGGGTTATTTCAAATCATGATAGGAAAAATACCTCTGAGTGCTATAGATTGGACGAGAAAATAATGGGGGGGGGGGGGGCAGGGGGATGGCCGAAGGAAAATAGAAAATTGATAGAATGAGTTGAAGGAAAGAATAAGGGTGGAGGATGATGAGTTTATATGGGATGGCAGTTGGTAATAAGAATTCTCCTTGATGTAATAATATCCACTTAGATTAGAGCTAATTAAGAGAATTTGTTAAATAGGTGTAAAATCAAGCGAAGGCCAATTGGAAATTTAATTAGAATTATCCATCTATACATGCTTCCCTTATACCCCTTTCATAAACACAATTATGCGGCTAATAGCAGCATATTTGGTCGTAAAATCGGAGGAGGACCAGTTATCCGCATTATTTTGATGCTGCAATTATCCGCATAATAGCAGCATCGGGACCAGATTTTTACTTTATGAACGCATTTCAAAAGTAATGTGGATAATTGCCATGGAGCGGTCACAAGGTCACCCTTTTCCAACACAACCACATCAAAGGGGGTGTGTGCGGTTGCCATGACGATTATCCTTTTTCAGGACGGGCACTCGTAAAAATAGTGCAGATTATTTTCGGAATTAGAACGCAATTTTCATTGAAGTATCCGCATTACTCTTAGGCGGCTAATTGGAGGATAGGTATATGAAAGGGGTTTTAGTATCATAGATGTTCACATGGAAAACATCGGCTATCCCAGTTTTCCTCCTTAACTAAGTATATTGCTAATTTCCTTTCAGCATCAGTATTTTTACGCAAGGTAAAAAAATGAACTAAAATGTTCAATCTAGTAAAGATTATCATCCCTTGATGACATGATGCTACCCTTTTCAAACAAAAGAAAGAATTAGAACTTTTCAACTTAATTTGCTATTTAATTCTGACTGTAGAGAACATGTTTTAGTGGACAAATGGGCATATTTTCCCACCTTCTTCTGTCAGTTCTAAGTGGTATTTTACTCTTCAAGGGAATATTTTTCAGTGATTTCACAATGAACAATTATTGGTTTTAAATGTAGGCTTCATCTTCTGGAGCCTAAAATTATGCAAATGAAAGCATATGAATATGACCAACTGTACATGTATTCATATTTAGCTTTAACATTCCACTCTGTAACTTGTTACATTATTTTTTGTCCCCTTTAAAATGTAACCTTGCTTCTTGCCTCCCGTTGGCTCATTTTCCGATCTCCTTGTTGCCCCCTCGATGCTTCCCCTGCACTCCGAACATTTCCTTCCCTGATCAACGAGGGAGGGCTTCACCCTATCAACGCCAGGGAGTGACGGTTTTCAATTAGGGGACTTTCAAGGGTCGGTTGATCAATTTAAAAGTAGCACAGTTTCAACCTTCATTTCAGAATGGTTTGTTTGCTTCCAAGATGTCTTTGCAGTTTGTTTACACTTTCATTTTTTGTTGCAGATAAACAGTTTAGAATAAAGTATTGGCTTTTCCTTCTAAGAGTTTCAGTTTTAGTATATCTCACTCAGAATCCATTCTAATTTCATGTTTTCATATGAATGGTCGCAAGTTATGTGCTAAATATTACTGATGGAGTCATACCTTGAAGCTTCTTGTACACAAATTTAAAGTATGTTCGGGTATATCTATTTTATATTCAGTAAAGAGCTCTCAGAAGTTAATCTTACAATTCATAAATTTCTAAGAACAAAGGGTAGAACATTCTTATCTTAGATTTCAGTCCTTAAAGAGAAATTCCAGTAGTTGCAGTAAACACTGATTTCATGAGAAAGTCTGTAAAACAAGGCCTAATTGTCGGTATATCATCGAGGATCTAGATCTGGTACAGTTAAATTAACTGAACTTTGTGAAATCTTGAAATCTACGCTGAAAAATGTTCACACCGAAGATCCCCAACACAGATAAGCGCACGTGGGACAATGTATGATTATTGCTTAGGGCGTCGGGCCCGGCGCTCTACCCGAATCCTGTGCTTATTCGCTGTTTTCTCAGCAATTATGCAATTTCTTCCAGAATCATTTGGCACATGCGTTTTATTTATACAAACAGACACTTTGGTAGTCATTTCACTGGATTCTGTACGAACTCATTTTGATATCGTTACCAAAACTAGCATTTACCTTTAACTTTATCTCCATCTTCGCACACTGGTAAAGACCAAAACAAGTGGTCAGTTTGATTCTATTTTTAAGACATTCGCGTGATCATTTTAATGAAAAATTTTATTGGCTGCTGCATGAAGCCATATGATCTTTACATAAGATCAAACTCTAAATCAGTCTGCATTTAAACTAATTTAAAGGAAAATTGAGAATGTGAAGAGCGTCATTGAGAACTGGTAAACATTTTAAGAAGAAGCGCTACAAGTTATCGTTTTCTCTATAGGAGCATATTGAAACTGCAGGAGATATATTTGATATGGGTAGGGACCTTACGCTGCAGGAACACGATATCGTCTAGTAAATTATCTTCCAACTCCCACCCATTCATTTCCATGTTAGGGGCACATGACTTCATGTATATCTTTTTAGGAATAAGCAGAATTGATTTGAGTGCACATCCCCCACATTAGTCCACTCCTTAGCCCTCAATGACGTGTGATGATCATATTTAGTGCTAAAAGGGGTTCAAACCAACCCAAAAGTAAAAGAGTTAATGTCCTTGTTGCTCACATTCAAGCCTTTGATGACATACTATTTTGAAAGTTTTGCCCGTAACGGGAGTTAACAGGTTTAGAAACAGCTATCCAATTTCCCCCGTTATTGGCATGAACAAACACTCTGTAATTCCTTGGAATGTAATTAAATGACTCCTAATCTTGGGGCTATCCTTGACTAGACTGTAATCGAATAAGAAGTCTTTCCAGACTTGCAACATTCTCTGTATATATTTACAAACTGAAATATTGCCTTTTACGTATATAAAAGCAAATTAGATTTTTGTCTTCCCATTTCAAGTGGCAGCAGCTGTGTGCTTTGAGCCACATGTAATTGCAATAATCAGATCAACCTCTAATCACATTAAGTAAATGCTTGACAAGGCAGTGACATGACTAGCATCCAACATGATTGTAATAATCGCAGTTACGTCGTTGATCAAGAACATCAAGGAACGGGTCAGCTCGGTTGAAGATGGGCGCTCGTACGCTTATCGCTTCACATACGTTCTACGATCTTTGATCTGAGAATCATGTGCTGTGAGGATACCTTGAAGGAATCAACAAAGATTGAAGATGTAGGGTGTCCTGGATTGTTTTTAATACCCTTGGACATCATTGGACATTCTGCCAATATGGCATCCTGTCCTGGTGCCCCCAACACCTCCAGAGAACTCCCTCTCGATTGTCATCTCCATTTGCCGAAGACCCACATCCAGCAGGATGAATGAGGTTGAATGGTGTGAACATCCAAACCTGAAGCACTTTCTTGGCATGGGATGCCTCCTGTCAACTCCCTAGAGATAGGATCTGCAGCAATTGCTCCAAGTATTATTAGGTTTTTAACTTTTTCCTGAAGCCGAAGAATAGCTTTGGACCAGTTGCTGTTGCTTCTTCCACTGTTAGTTGATTTGACCAGAAGTAACTGTTACATTATTGTGCTTGCCTGGATATATCCAGAGAACGATATCTACATCAATTGCATCATCAAGTTTTAAATCTTCAATTATTTTGCATAATTCTGAATGAGGTCTGGAACTAGTGTTCCTTCTATTACTACCACAACTAGTGGTTGACACAACCAGAAGTGTCTATTGGTTATACCTTCAAGGTTATACCTGTTGCCACTGCAAGAACTTGAGTCTCTGTTTCTTTGGACGTCATCAAAGGCTTTGGTTCCAAGATGCCTCCTTTTAGAAGAGCAATACCCACCTGCTGGTGTAGGAAGCGCTGTGAGCTCCTGAAGAATACATTCTTCGCAAGCTTGAATGATGAGTTGATAGCCTTCCACAAGGTAAATATATTTCATTGGAGAATTTGATTCAGTTCATCTCTTGTTAGTAAGGAATTTATGGTTATGATAGAAATGAGTTTAGTGAACTGAGTAGTTCTTGAGTTGAAAGTTCAACTTTCTTCTTTCAGCAAAAGTAATTGTATTAAGCACCATAAAATCAGATCATTATCTGATTTCTGCATTCAACTTCCGGGAGTTCTTTCAATTTGTTTTCATCATATGCTGATCTATCTTTGTAATATTTTAGAAACGTACTCCATTGAAAGAACTTGAACAGCATACATAACAAACATGTTTTAATCATCAAACATGGCAGTATCTACTCATTGAGCCATCAGTGTATTTTGATGAAATGCTTTCCTCACTAGTGGAAGTGACAAATGTTTACAAGACATCCGTGCCACTCTCCAGAGGCGGGGAGCAGATAGGACGCAGGAAAGAACATACACCCTGTAGTGGTTCTTTAAAAAAGTCTCCACTATCATGATCCATCTGGAAGTTTTTAGGCTGCGTTCATGCTAATTTGAACTCAGAAATTAATACCATGATTCATGTGAGCCATTAAAAAGCTAATCTGTGTGTTCATTTTTCTTAGAATGGTTTGCACAGATTTCTAGTAGTTGCAGGTGGCATGTATGAACAAGGTCAATCTTGTGTCAACTTTGTTGCATGGAGCTGTTCTAAACCTGACAGAGAATTTGGTCATGTTCATGTGATTCTGAGTTTCTGGCAATCAGGATTATAGTAGAATTACTTTCCTAAATTTTTTATAGCTATTTTGCATTCTCAGTCTGGACGACATAATAATGCGTGTAACTTTGCTTCTGAAGTCAAATTTTCTGGGATCAGTTTTAGTAGAAATTTGACTAGGAGGGATAGAACATTTATTTGGCCAATCTGGTGTTGAAAAATTGCTTCGACCTGGCAAATATTCGACTTATGGAATGTTAACTTATGCAAAGTCAACTGTTCATATGTTTTGAAACAATGATTGAAGGAGAAGTGTTCTAATTGGTTGAAGACGATTGCTGTACACATTCCCTAGATCAAAGCTATGGCTTCAATTCATAGCTCCGTTAGCCTGCTATTAATATTTTCATTGCCATTACCAGAGGTTTCCTCTAGCTTTGCCATATCGTTGATTCTTCAGTGTTGTGATGGTATTAAGCTGGGTCTGAAAGTGTTTGCACATTTTGATGCGTCATTTTGTATTTTAAACCTCCCTTCCCCCCAGTGCTTTGTTTGGTGTCATAGGATGCGTGGTATGCCTTTTGAGCATTTATGAAAGAATCATATGTTGAAAGATCTCAATGAATAGTTATATTTTATTTGAAGAACATGTGGCATGAGTCATTCCATATGAGTTTATTTCTTCATCTCAGCAAGACTATTTCAGGAAAATGGAAATAATCATGACCTATTTTATCTGTCTCTTGTCTACAAACAGCCTTTTCTTTGAAAAGCAAGGAGTTATACATATAGCTATTCTTTGTAGTGAGGTTTGTTTTAATGGTACCGAGTACTGGTGTATACTCCCCCCGGCTCACCAAAAAATATGAATAAATCAAAAGAAAGGAGAAACAGAATGAAAGGGAAATGAAAAAAGGTACTAGTATTGAAGTGTAGGTAAAATTTAGTAGGTTCTTAGAATATCCATCATTGCTAAAAATACAAATATGTACCGCGAGGCCCAAACCATAGACTTTGGCTTACATGTGCAGTTGAACTGAATAAGATGTGCAAAAATGAGCGCATTCATAAAAATAAACATCCATATATTCTGCATAATGAAATGATCTGCCTGTGCACTATTTCACAAGGGAATTATGCATAGCAACTTGTCTGATCAAATAAATATCCTTATTTCTATTTATGTATGGAATGCCAGTTACAAGAAATGTTTAGTACTTGTTTATAACCTGCTGGGTTCTGTGTCTATCAGTTTTGCGCATCAAGGCCGTTCACCCTCTCTCATATTTTTAAACATATATCCAGATCATCTACGTGATAGCTGAGAATATGCCGGGTTATTCGTGGAGGGATCTTTGGAAAACCTGTCTGCTTAATTATTTACTTGGCATGGGTGCTGATTAAATGTCATGGATGACATCCAAATACACTATTTTGGGATGTAATGAATTTGCAACTGCTTCTATTTTTTTTCTCTATATATATTTTCAGTGTTGCTTGACCTTGATATTTTTGCGGAACGATTCAACTTATGTGAAGTTGTATCAATTACCAATCACCTGTTTTTGTGAACGATACTTCACTCACAAATAGAGGCAATGATGGAATTTGTTATTAACTGTATTGAAGAAAAAGTGATTTTCATTGTGCATTTTATGTTCGTGGGATGTGACTTGGGTATGAGAAGAAACTTTCTTTGGACTGTGAAATCTGTAGTGAATATGTTGAAAGTAGAAATAGTGTTATTATATGAACAGAAGTTTTGTACTATGTGTACCTGTAAAATGTCCCAACAGGGCAAAGTCAATGAAAATAGTAAAAGAAAAAAAATCTATCTGTAAAAAAAAATAGAACTAAAAATGTCTATAATCTCAATTGGGCTTGATCAACTCTGTAGAGTTATATATTCTTATAATGGTATATAAAATAGTTCAAATACATACTTTTAATCAGGCTGTTAAATGCTCTTTAAACACATAAGTTAAAATTTGTTTCTGTCAGAAATCAGTCCTCTTGAAGTGTCTTGGGATGAAATTGTGAAAATGAGAATTAATTACATCTTTTGTTAAAAATCCGTTTAGATATCTAGGGTCATTTGGACTTACATGTAGTGTGTGATATCCCAGATACATGGCCTTTGATACTTGTTTTCTCTATGGTGTATGGATATAATTGTTATCTATTTCGCTGTTATTATCCAGTCCTTCAGATGTTTAGCATATTTTGATGTCACAATAGCTAGCCTCACTACTATCGGCTTCAGACCAATTAATTGATGTTGATTACTATAAGATATAACCTTGTTTACAAAGCAAGAATTTGCAATGGTATCCTTGCATATGTCAGAATGTTTAGAATTTTTCTGTGTCAGAAGGACTTCTTCTTTTCTAAATGAAAGCTTTAAAAAGTGGCTCAAATTATGGCCTAATGGCCTAATTATTGCCTGGGTTGTTGAAAAAAATATGGATGTGATAAGGATTTTAAAAAAATTATACAACTAGGTAGCAGAAATTTGAAAGCTTCATATTTTGTAGAGTTATGACAATTCAACGAGAATTCTTATGATTCACCACAAATCATCCCAAATTCTAAATAAAGTTTTGTGAAAAGTAGGTTTCTTGGTGTGAAACACGCACAACACTGATAATGGAATGATCAACTAAGTACCACATGAATTCTGTTCATGTATTTTCTGTATTGTACGTTAATCCATGTTGATCCAATAAGCCAAACTGCTGAGGTATGACAATTCTATTCACCCTACAGCGAATGATCGTGGATTATTATCTGAATGAAAATTCTTCTGTTGAGGGATTTGATAAATTCCCTCTTTTGAGAGTCAGGTGGCACCCTAAAAGCCAAAATCCAACATGAAAACATCATCAATCTTATTTCATTATTCTCAATAACTAAACTTTTTTTTTTATTAATTCAGACTGTTTTGCAATATTTATTCCAGGTACTGATATAACACAATGTGTGTTTACTTGGTATTTCTTAGTCTTTTGGGATTAAGTACAATTTATCTTTAAAATATAATAGTATTTGATCCCTTTGGAGGAGAGATGGGAGTTTTGTTATCAATTGAAAACTGTGTCGCAATAGGTTTGATAACATACCAAGAAAGGCATGAATACATACTGTTTTTAATTACAAAAAACTTTTACTTTTCAATATCCACATGGACTTTAATATTTTAATTTTTGCCTTAAATTTTGAAATGAAATCACATCAAATCTGTATCTATGAATACGTTCTGATCATTTGACTGTTGCTTTTAATAGCTGTATTTTTTATTGTAACTTTAACACAACATTAAGTTGCTCATCCTGCTACTTTTCCAGTTCATCCCCCCTTTTGCCCTTGTTATTTTTGTTAATGTATTTGCCTATGTTTTAAGTTACATGTAAAATTTTATCTCTATTGCTTTCTCTCTCATTTCAAAGCAAAGTAATGGTCTAAAAAATTTTGTATAATTTGTAATCGTACAAGCTTCCTCATCTTGCCTTTTGTGTGTAAGAATAGTCTTGTGAGTCAGTGGACTCAACACATGGCTAATACCCCTCTTTGAACTTTTGTCATTCTCCTTTTTCCTGTCAAAAATGCTCAATACGTTTCCTTTATCACTTAATGCTCTTTAATTCACTCCTGCATCTGCCTCTATTCGCCTACTATATTTCACTAACCCAGCTTCGATCGTCCTGTATACTTCATATCATAGAATATGACTTTATTTTCGCTCTCTCCCTCTCTAAAGCTCAACCACTTTATCTTTACTATCTGTCTGCCTTTCTATGTTTATACTGTTATTTCTCCATCTTAAAAATTTCTTTCTTTGTCTTTTCTTTTTTTTTCTTTTTATCTATGTGTGTCTATCTGCCTTTTACTCTTTCTCTCCCACTCTGTCTCCCGTTCTCTTTATTTCATGAGATGCGACTAATGGAGATCGTCCGCGATGTTGCCATCACCCAGATGTTTTTCTCATCATTCAAAAAAAATCGTGATCTCTCTGTTTTGCCAAGAATAGATTGATTGCTACGTGGCTACGCGGTAGTATATCATGGATGAATTACTAGCTGGTCTGGATTTCAAATTAAAGACAATTCTAATTTGATTATCACTATTAATCATTAGATAGTTGTTAACACATTCGCAGGAAAATGGGTTTTTACTATTTTAAAACTCCTGACTATTAACAAGCCAAATATGGAAATGCACATTTCGTTTTGTAAATATTTTGTTTATCTGCAGTAGATGTTGACCTACTGTGTGTGCAATCAGCTCGATAGATCCTGTTAAAAGATTAAAAATGCCGACACTCCGAATATGATTCTTCAAAACGGGTTTGGCGTTTCAGAAATAAAAGAAAACCCTGGGCTGTCTCTACCTGTAGTCCTGAAAGCATGGACTAAAATACCTGGTTGGAGACTCTCCTGTTTATTGTGCCTCAATTTTGATTCTTTATTTCTATATTTTTTTATAGCTCTCCCTTTCCATATTAAACCGCCTCGATCACAAGAATCCCCATTAAATTACGAGAACTTTTTAAGGCTGAAAAATACCCGTTAATTATTCCTGCATTCACACCGCCCCGAAACACATCCTTCGGGATAAGTTCCCGAAGTTACGAGCATGCGCAGTGTGGTCTGATAAGCAGGCAAGGCGGAAGATTCAAAATCACTAGCCCAGCAGCCACCCACGCCGCCGCGCCCAACGACACGCTGGGATAAAAGTTCCCGTAATTTGCTTTCACATTGCCAAAATACCTGCGACCTTGGAAAAATCCCCATGAAAGTTCTCGTAATTTCGCCAAGTACCTACTATTTAGCGGGTATTTTCTTTCGGGGAGATTACGCGTAGTTTGCTTTCACATTACCAAAATACCTGGTATTTTCTGATCGGGGTAAATTTCCCGATCAGAGAATACCTGGAACTGGCGAACTTCGAGGCGGTCTGAAACCACCTACTATCTCTGTGTCATTATTCTCTGTCTCTCTGTTCCTTTATACTACTCTGCCCCCCTCTCTCTCTTTCTTTTCCTCTGTCTCTTTCTATCTCTCCCCTATGAAATTGATATGAGAGGGTGTTTTACACCCTGCTTGTGATGTATTACTCTGTTTACAAATCACTTATCCCATCTGGAGGGCTATCAGCGCACCCTCTGAGATGTCGACACCCTTAAATCCGATCCCCACAGAGAGATTTTCTCACCATAAAGATGAAATACTATACCCCTATATCTCTAGCTCAGAGATTTCTTGGATGTTGGTGTCCAGGTTGAGAAGTTCAAAACCTTCAAGTTCAAGTATTCTTGTAAAAGCCCTTTTCTGTCACTCTTGTAAAATACCTGGTGCGAATTGAAAGTACCTGGTATATCCTTGAAGAAATACCCACAAATTAATAGGTATTTTGCAAGGGATTACCAGAAGTTTGCCTGCGCGATTTAAGTGTGAAAGTATTGATGTTTGCCCTTGCTGTTATTGCACTCTTACGAGCTATGAGAGCCGTGTGTGGTTCTTACATGTTTTAATTTTGCAGAAAACAAATATCAGATGTTTTGAGGCATGAATGTAGTCTTGCAGTTTACAAGGGAAAGGAGGGACAGTGGTAGAGCTCCCAGCAGCCTTATAAGTGAGAGGTTGTGGGTTCCATCCCTGGCCAAGTCATACCACAAAGACTTAAAGATAAATGCCAGTTGTGGTAACGATCTCAAAATGACTTTACAGAATCCAATATAATGACCACCCAAGTGTCTGTTTGTATGAATCAAAAAATGTGCCAAAGGATTCTGGAAGAAATAGTGTAATTGCTGAGAAATAAGCAAAATGAGCGCGGATTCAGGCACTTCCGTCTGGTCTTTATTCCAGCAATAATAATATGCACTGCCCCATGTGTGCCTATCTGTGTTGGCGATCTTCAGTGTGATCGTTTTTCAGCTTCTAAGATTTTATGATTTTACAAAGTTCAGTTTATGTAACTATACCAGATCTAGATCCACGATGATATAGTATTACTTAACCTTGGTTTTACAGACTTTCTCACAAAATCAGTGTTTTACTGCAACTACTTTCATTTAGCTTTAACAATGAGACCTTCTGCCACATGCCAGGTGCTCAGCATATTACTATTGTAAAGGTATTCATGGCCCGCGGGAAGACCAGCTAATAAAGCTGAAGTGGCTACCCTGGGTAACTATGGGATACCATTATTTTTTCTTAAAATTTTAGGGTATTTTGGTATCATTCCTGATTGGGCAAATGTCAAAAGTCTCTATTGGTGGTGTAGTGTCCAGTCCCTTATGTACTGATGTTGACCATCAAAATGTCAGTCATATTGATGGTGAACTTTGTTACTTCCTCGAGTACACAATATGTCAGATCGCTGGACAGCATGTAAAATGTCACGTTTGGAGGTGAAAGATCTTTGAATTTGAGCCAAAGAAGATTTTAGCAATTGTCTTATTTTACAGTAAAAGGATTCTTTACACTTTTGACATGTCTATCCTGACTAGTTTAGAAGCATGGACAGTCTTTTTACAGTTAAATTAAATACCAAGAAAACCTTGAGTATAGCTTACATCGTGTATGTTGTGTCATTGTCCGGTGATATAAAGTGTTATAAAATCTGAAATGTTCAAAGAGCGTAGCAATATTTTTTTCTATCAAATTTAATCAGTTTTAAAAGAAAAATAAGTGTACATGTAATTGTTCTGTATAAGATAGGTACACCCTTTTATTCCTTTTGATACTAACAGGAGCACTATCTGGACTATATGCTGCTCGGTGTTGGGGGAATTTAGATAGGCCTTACAGCAAACTCTATTTTGATTGTATTACAATCATCATTTCTCATACACTTTGAGGCAGTTTTTTTCTTCACAATTTTAACATAATCCTACAGCTAAAATTTATCTAGAATATATACCTTTAAAACCTGTTGAAGTTCTACCTCTTAACCATTGGTCTAAGGGAAAAAGCTTGGAGTACAGCTGCCAAATTTCCCGGAGGCCTTGTCTAAAAGAAGATCATCGCTACTAAATGATTCATAATTACTTGGTATGTTTCTGCTTTACCATACCAAGCCTTGTAGTCCACAGGGGCGGACAGGGTTCTCAAAACCTTTTCACTTAATACGCAACCACAGCTTAATTTTGCATGAATCATACAAGTTTGTGCCATCAATTTTGAACTTGTGAACGTTTCCACTTTGCAAAGATTACAAATTTTTAAAGGAGATAATAGTATTCATATTTTGTTCTTTGATTTAAAAGACTTAAAAAGAAAAGAAATTACTATCAGACTGAATATTTTATTTTTTTCGGGATAGGTTTTTTTTTTTTGGGGGGGGCAGGGGCAATGCAAAGTACTTTTGGTATTATTAATAGTTGGGATTATTGTTGATTAGTTTTCTCATTTACAAGTTTCTGAACACAAACAATTGATACTTTATAATGTTTTAATATTGAGTGAAAGTTGTAATGTAAGATCATTCATTTCAAAAGTGTTCCTTTTTAAGCAAACAGATAACATTTAAAAATTGGAATTTGCCACTGAATGTGCAGATGGATATTTGATAAAAATATTTCTTAAGTAAATAATGAATTTAGAACTAGTCTTGTAGCCTGTGGAGTGAAAAGGAACTTTTCAATTCTATATCTTAAGTAGTATCTCAATCTATATACTGTGATATCATTTTTTGCTAGCTGTTGGATGAAAAGATTAATGGCATTTAATTTGTAATCCTATGACTTTGGTCAGCTTCAATGTTGAGAAGTCATTCTTGTGAGACATTTTAAATGGTGAGGAAGAGCTCGGCCAAGAACTTCCAAGATACTTTTTTTTAAGCAGTAGATGGCAGGTTCGAATCCCACTGGTTCCAATTTTTTCTGACTTATGATTTATGATTTTCATACAGATGGAGCATACTGATCTTATGATTTTCATTACAGATCGAGCATACTGATCTTAAACAAATAGGAGTAATGCCGAAAATTTGTTAAAAAAATTATAATTTCCTCCTATAAAAGCTCTTTAATTTACTATACTTTTTTTTATTTCATAAGCTATGACATGTACAGTTATTAGTTTTAAAGAGTTTTGAAAGGTCACAATTTTTAGAATCTCCAAGATATATCTTACAGCTTGTAGGTTATTGTAATAACAAAAAATGAGGATGGTTACAATTTGTAGATTTTGACTGAAAAGAAATAGTTTTGAAGATGTACAAACTTGCAGTTTGTTTCTGAAATGTGAAAAATAACCCATGCCAAATGGAAAGAACCCCTGACTTGCTATCAGTGTGAATCCAAAATATAATCTGACAGGTTAGGTCTTAGAATGTATTTGGGTATAGGAAATATATTTTATTCCTATTTTTATTGATTTAAATTCAAATCATCGATTGCATTGCTGGACAGAGTGTCTTGTTTGGAATTCATCCTTTTTTTATTAACAGCAGTTAGCATGCCACTTTAATGAAACTTTGAAATAATCCCACAGGCTCTTCTTTCCTGATATTGGAAGGTTTTGGGCAAGTGATTAAAAGTCAAGGTGAACGCATGCTCTCTTCATCAGGCGAGTTTCCTGCGCCGGTTCGCTTGATGAATGAGCATCGTGTCTGATGACGCCAGCGATCACCAAGATAGTAATCGGCGGAATGGATATAAAGCATGAAGAGCTCACAGACATATGTTTTGAAGATTACATGTCATGGGAGGACATTTTATTTTCTATCTGTTTTATTATCCCCCTCTAGACTGTGTTTTCTGATTTTAAAAACTTTATCAATTGCTATATCTACCGCAATTATTACCCCAATTACTTGGGTGCTAATGAAATTCCAGCTATTATGTTTTTTTTGTTTTATCACGTTTTTCTGCCATTACTATTGCTTTGGTGATCACATGTTTGTAGCAAAGTAGATATTTGCTCAAACTTTTCTGAAGGTTAAGTTTGCAGTAAGGTATTTTAGGCATGCATATCAGTATTTCCTCATTAAACAATATAATTTATTTGAGCTTTCTGCAAGGTGTATAATGGATGAATATTTGAATTTGAAGGAATCACGGATCCTTTGTGATATAATTATAAAAAGATTTTTAAAGATTAAATGGGATCACAAAAAATGAAATTTGGGGGCATCATGGTCTAGTGGTCAAGGCTGTCGGCTTCCAGTCTGATGGACGTGGGTTTGATTTCCAGCTATGGTGTGTTTTTCTTCAGCAAGAAATGTACCCACATTGTGCTGCACTCAACCCAGGTGAGGTAAATGGGTACCGGAAGGAAATCATTCCTCAAAAAGCTGTGAGCGCCGGAATAGGTAGACTAGCTTAGTCAAGGTACATGTGATATTGGAGCACCTTGAGCACCTAAACAAAGTGGATACGTGCACTATACAAATCCTATTTATTAATTATTTATATATTATACCATTCAAATTATTCCAATGATAAATATAGAATTTCACCATCAACATAGTTCACATATCAAAAGGTGTTGCCTCCTTGATTAATGCCTGAAATATGTGCAAACAACATTAATGAGCAGTACAAGGAAATGTAAGTGCAAATCAGTAAAATAAAAAAATGAAAGCAAAATCCACAAGGCCTGCTTTGCTTGGCAAGGTATGATCTCCATAGCATTCACAATTAGCTGCAAATGGATGAGGATATTTTATGTGAATACCAGCAGGGCACGTTATTGAGTTATTTAACCATCGGGGAGTTAATTGCAAAATGGACGCCCCTGCCAAAATAGTTTGCATTCCGAGCATTGTAGATGCCTTGTTAAGACATACGGCATCACCGCCTGCGCATTGACAAAGGAAATTGTCTCAATTTGGTGCGGCGGATGTTACAAAAGTTATTTTAGAGATGAGTTTAATTTTATGACGTTGATGTGAGCTCTCGCTCTGATCTCTGAATCATGTTTTTTTCTTCATGATTTTGTAAGCCTTTGCTTGAAATATGTGGCATTATCTAGATTTTCCTGCTGCATCTTACTGCCTATCAATGCATTAATTCTGTCTACTAATGTCATTTAATGTAAAAGTTGAAATCATAACTGTCAAGGTAAGTGGTTCTTTCCATCAATCAGAGAGCTTCGTCTTTGCAACACACATCAAATGTTTTCTCCGTAAAAGCTGTATCAAACTTTGTGCCCTTTCTACTTTTCCATTTCCCCTATTCTTTTTCCTTTTAATGCTCAGTGGAAGCTCATAAATAATCCCTTTAATTTGTACACCAAAGAGAGGAAGCATTAACTTGTAGCTCGTTTCCACTTTGTCAAATATGTGTATGGAATGCCTCCAGTGAATTAGAATTGAATCCCAACTAATACTTTTGTTAATGAGAAAGAGTGGGCCCACAACGGATTTAGAATTGAATTTCCAGAATTTGATGGAAACCTTGACATTCTAACAACTTACATTCCTAATAAGGCTTTATCGATTGCGATGGCGAAGGGGATAGGCTATTTAGCCTCCCAGCTTCATTTGAATCCAACTCAGCATATTATATATCATTGGTAGTCATCCAAACCATTGTAACACTCATACGATGGTGCAAACCCATTTTAAAGAAAATTGACTCAAAGTTTACTATAATTTTCATACTTAGTTCCCCAGCCTTACAACTTATTCATTGCTAGAAAATACATAGTTGGTCGAACGACCAAGACAATTGCTTGACATTTGCATCCTTATTTTTTTTTTTTGAGTGGCTTAGACTTTCCCTGTACAAAAATGCCATTGGGAAAAAGCGATACTACGTTTTGACTGAACACGATTTCAATGCACTCGAACAGTCAAAGCGTCATATCGCTTTTTCACATGCAAAGTCAATTGCAGTGCCGGGACAACGGTTTGGCTGACCTCGTGCATTGAAATCGCGGTCAGTCAAAACGTCGTATCACTCTGTTGCTCTGCTACAGTACACTTTTCTAATGGGATTTGCGCATTTTATCAAAAACTTGTATGACATCGCCGTGAAAATCCCCTCATATATCTCAGAAACTAAAATGAATCGCATCCTAGAAATGTAGTTTTGAATAGAATAGGACTTGTACTTTCATTTTCTGCAAAAATCCTAAAATCTATTTTTTGACGTAAATTGACTGATACAACGGTTTGGATGAACACCAACGATATGTTAACTTGACTATTCGATTGAGTCGGATGCATACTCTTTGCCTTTAATAAGAGTTCATGTATAGATTCTGTGTTTGGTATACTGATTGCTGGAAAGATAACGAAACATGAGAAGAAGCCTTCACAATATGCGGTGCTGCACCATCCCGAGTTTGCTCAATCTCGAGATTTTAGCCCAATCGGCCCTCTTCGCGAGTAATCTCGAGATTCAAGAGACCCCGTCTCCACTATCACAAGATCTAGACGAGCGTTTCTTGCTCGAGCGAGGCATGGATGCATTATGGTCTGATGCCGGGAATAACTAATCCCGAGTGCGTCTGCACCTGCGAATTAGCGCAATAATTCGTAAAATAGCGCGCTATTTTACAAATAATTCCATCTGATGCTGGGAATAACTAATCTCGAGTGCGTCTGCACCTGCGAATTAACACGATAATTCGTAAAATAGCGCACTATTTTGCAAATAATCCCAAGTTGACTTGGGATTGCAATCTCGAGATTAATCCTACAACTAGCAATGATAATTGCGTCTCCATTACAAATAATCTCGAGATCGGGATAATTTGCGGATTGGAAATAGCACGCTAATTTGAAAACTCGGGATGGTGCAGACGGCCCTAACGTCCATGCTGGTCATTGCGGTGAATATATTATCAGGGAGTTTGATGATAATGATCCTTTGTTAACATTTTGTTTTTTTTGTACATTATCAAACAAATGGAGCATTATGGGATTGTGAAATTCATTCATCCTTCCATACCATATTTCACTTTGTCATTTTGTCTGCCCTATTTTTCTTCAGAATCTGGAATTCTTCACCTTCAGTTAATACAAATGGAAATAAAAGACGGAAATTAAAAAAGAATTTGCCCCCTTTTACCGAGTATATAAAGATACTTGTATTAGTAAGAAGACATGAGTTTGGGATTTGTAGACACATTAAGCCACAGACTTTACCATTCCTGAGTACATTCATGTAATCTCGTTCAAGAAACATGATTTTTCTAAAGTTTCCCTCGTCTTGTTAATTGCCGATATCCTCCTCCACCTTAAATCCATTCTGTTATTTTTAGTCGATGCTTTATCCAAAGTCATCCCCACGCATACAAAGCATGTAGGGGCGTATAGGATCTTGAAACGAGGATCTTATGGCTTAGGCTGAAAAATCGGGGTACTCGTTGCGGAGACACAAAGCTCGGGGTCCATCAGTGACGGGTGATTATATTTGACCTGATTGGAGGTGATGAAATCAAAGGCAGATGTGTTTCCTTGGTTCTTTTCCCATGTTTTCCCCTTGAAGATCCGATTCCCTCTGAAGAGAGAATCCCCTCATAGAACACGCTGTCTGTTCTCTGATACTCATCTATCAAAGCAGGGATTAACTCTTGTATTTTCCTCTTTAATCCGGGGATCAGTGTTCGGCCAATCCAGCCTGTCATTAAGAAATTTGATTTCTTTGTTTCACTTTTGTGATCAAGTAGTATTTAATGAGAATCTGTAGCAAAGGCCTATGGCTGGAAGACTGAAGATCTGTCGCCAACTTGGTGTACACTGTCTCGGTAATCATCAGTTTATGCTTTTTCTCATGAGGAAAAATGTTCTGTGGCACTACTTCACTGCGATCTTGGTATTAATATCTTATATTTCCAAGTAAAATATTCAAAATTTGTTATTCAAATATACCCGCGCTAAGGAAGGAATAAGTTTGAATATGCTTCCCATATAATTTTGCCAAGAGAGAATCTTGCATGTCAAATGTTAAATGCACACGTAGTCTGCAGGCACAGACCCTGATTGAAACTTTGATAAAGAAGTGGGTCTTCACAAATTAGAGTGAAGGGTCTGAACAACAGACTAGTTTACATGTACACACGAAAGAGAAGATACAAATGTCATATGGGCCTATAGTAGCTCTTTTTTTTTAATTGTCTTCTAAAATAATATTAAGGATGATGATAATTTGATTGATCATAATGATATTAGCAATAATAATTTTTTAATTGTCACACAGAAGATCATTGGGCTTTAACGGCGGTATCGCTATTACCATAAAGCTGTTATTTTTTAACAAAATATTACCTCATTAGTCATATACATACATATCACATTATCAGATATCAAGTCAAATATTTTTAAGAGGTCAAATGCAAGGAGGTTAAGTCCAGGGGGAACTAAAAATCCTGAAAGTTGTGCCAGAAATGTCATAAATTTGGCGATATCCGTAAAGTGATATTGGTCATTTCCTGTGACATAGCTACGATAGCTGTCTGTAATATGAATCAGGTGACATACATCACAGTCGATGATGTAAGCTGTTATGTCAGGACTATATTCTTTAATCACAGTTGGTCAGGAATAAGAGGCCGTCCCAACATCAATATTATTGTTCTGGAATATTAGTAATGATTTTGACTGTCAAGGAGTTATAGAAGCTGTTGGGGTTACCTAGGGGCAAAAAAGAGAAGAAATTTCAACATCAATATTATTCTTCTGGAATATTAGTAATGATTTTGACTGTCAAGGAGTTTTAGAAGCTGTTGGGGTTACCGTGGGGCAAAAAAAGAAGAAATTTCATTCTGATTTCCCCCTTGATGTGTTTTCAAAAGCCTCTATTCACACAAGAAATTTTATGCACCAGATTAACTTTTGATGGCCAAAGTTTCCCAATTCTCCAGTTTGTGTAAGCTTGGTTTAGCCCTTCTGTTGTAATTTTTTTTAATTAGTTGTGGTTTGGACTTAACAGATGCTGATAGAGTAGCAGTAAGACACTTATCTGTAGTTCTTAAAGGACAAGTTCACCCCAACAAAAAGTTGATTTGAATAAAAAGAGAAAAATCCAACAAACAACACTGAAAATTTCATAAAAATCGGATGTAAAATAAGAAAGTTATATTTTAAATTTTCGCTTAATTTCACAAAAGAGTGTATATGCACATCCTTGTCGGTATGCAAATGAGGAGACTGATGACGTCATCCACTCACTATTTCTTTTGTATTATATAATGTGAAATATGAAATATTCTAATTTTCTCTATATTGTCAAGGGAAACAACAAATAATTATTCTCTGAACATGTGGAATTAGCATTATTTACTTCAATAACTCCATACATCTACTTGATTTGCTAGTTCAGCCCTCTGGACTGCCATACCCGAATAGAACTCCCAAGGATTTAAAAAGCGCGAGCGCGCCCTCTCCCGTTCAGGCTTACTACCCATGATCACCGCGCAATTAGCGTCCATCTCCCTCTTTTGCTTTCGGCAAGCCACCTGTCAAGACGTGCTCAGATAAGTCTCCTAAGAGCTCAAATCTTTTTGAGCTTTGGTATATTATTTTCGCTTATCTGTGGTGCATTCTCCCTTTTAATTTCAATCTTTCCATTTGTGTGTAAGATTGTGTTCAGAATTTACACTTGGCGTGACTTTTTAGACGTGTTTTTGGTGACACTTAAATTGTTTTTCTAACGTTTGAGTTCTCGTCGCGCCGCATCGCTAGCGCGTTCGCGAGGCACCGGGCTTGGCCTGCCTACGTGGCAGCAAGCCTTCACCACCTGTCATGGTTATTGTTCTTCACGTTCAAAGCGTGGTGGCTTTTGGTGCCGTTTTTGAATTAAATTCTAGTCAGCCTCTACACTTTGTTGTCGAGGGTGTTATTGTTATTTCTTTTTGCAGGTTGGGATCTTCAACTCTGTTCCTTCCTTGCTTTCTGGAATTGATTTATTAAGATTTTCGATTGATTATTGATTGATTAATTCTTCAATTCTCTTCCTTTCTGTTCTGAATAAATTTCTTAATTGATATTTTATTCACAGGCGGATCTTAAAGCTCAATTCCTTTTTCCTTCTGTTCTGAATAAATTTCTTGATTGATATTTTATTCACAGGCGGATCTTAAAGCTCAATTCCTTTTCCTTCTGTTCTGAATAAATTTCTTGATTGATATTTTATTCACAGGCGCATCCTAAAGCTCAATTCCTTTTCCTTTCTGTTCTGAATAAAATTCTTGATTAATATTTTATTCACAGACGCTTCGGGGATTGTTTAATTCGGCTTACGCAATTATACCTGATGATTGTTTGGTTATTCAATCCCCCCTAAAAAAAAAAAAAAAAAAATTTTTTTGTTCTTTACAGGTGGGGTCTCCTTCCTGTTAGAAATTTTTTTGACCTGTCCCGGAATTGTTTTCTTCGTTCAATTCCCTCTTCCCTCCTAGTCTTATATATTTTTTTATTTCGACAGGCGGGCTCTACGATTCCCTTTGAGGATTTACTGTGTCGTTCTTCCTCTTGGAATCGTTACTAGAGACGTTCCTCCTTTCTCCTGTTCTGAATTTCTTTACCTTTCCACAGGAGGTTACTTTTTTTTTCCTCTTGGAAATTATCGTAAAATTTCTCTTATCTGGAATTATTTGTCTCTCAATCCCTTTTCTTCCTGCTCTGAAATGCTTGTTTTTGTGTTTCTTCGCAGGTGGAAACTTCGTTCTCTTCTGAACTTGCATTCATTTTTGAATTTTTGTTTCGAATTTTTCCTTCGGGCACAAAAAGAGAATATAGTAGGGGAACCTTGTAGGAGTTTCTTTTTTCAAAGTCTCCGACCTCCTTTTTATTTTCTTACAGGCAGATACCTAAACTATTCTTAGGTTCTTCTTCCTCCCTACCCCTCCCCTCTTGTTTTGTTCTGTTTGCTCAAACAAACTCCTTTTAGGAGGAGGGAAAGACCACTCCGGTCTCCACTTTTAATCTAAGCGAGATCTTTGTAAAAAAAAAAGAAAAAGAAAAATTCTTGTTTTTCCTTTTTCAGGGTAGAGAGAGGTATCTTTGAATGGGACTAACACAGCCCCAGAGGACCTGGTGCCCTCCACGGGGACCGTCCCGATTGCAAGTTACAGAAGTCGGCCGCCTCCAGGCGAGCAGGAGGGACGCCGCGGTGAGCGCCCAGCGGCGGTGAGTATGAGGGTGCGTCGATCAGTATTCCGAATTTGCGGTCGGATGCTAAGAGAAGGAAGGCCGAGACTGTGGTGCCACGGTCTCGGACAAAGGAAAAAGTGGTAGCCAAGGCTTCCAAGCCTAAACTAGGTCCTGCCGCCGCAGCACCCATAGGGCTATGCGACCCACCGGCTACCGGGTCACCAGAAGTCCGGAGGGAGAGTGCGGTTCTCTCCCCCCGGCACAGGTCAGGATCTCTGCCGTATAAGTCGTCCTCCGTTGACAGCATCGGGAGAGATCGCCCAGCCCCTGACCGCGAGAGGCGTCACACAGACTGTAACCACAATCTGATCGTGACCACAATCTGACCCCGTCAGATTCGGGTGAAGTTTCGTTGTTGGCGGCCGCCCTGCCAGGGGCGGCAAATCGTAAGAGATCACCCGTGCCTCTTGTGCCTTCTTCTGCTCCGGCCACGCCGGCGGAGCCCGCAAAATAAGAAGAAGAAGAAGAGGTCGAAGGAGAGGTCGGCCAGCCCTGTTGCCATGGGCATTCCTCCTTCAGACCCTCTTATCGGTGGCCAGATGTTACAGTCATACATGTTATGCTGCTATATTCTGCTACCGCGAGAGGCGTCACACATCGGGCTGTGACCACAATCTGACCCCGTCAGATTCGGGTGAAGTTTCATTGTCGGCGGCCGCCCTGCCAGGGGCGGCAAATCGTAAGAAATCACCCGTGCCTCTCATGCCTTCTTCTGCCCCGGCCACGCCGGCGGAGCCCGCAGAAAGAGAAGAAGAAGAAGAGGTCGAAGGAGAGGTTGGCCAGCCCTGCTGCCATGGGCGTTCCTCCTTCAGACCCTTGTGTCGGTGGTCAGATGTTACAGCTATTCATGCTGCTACATTCTGCTACCGCGAGAGGCGTCACACATCAGACTGTGACCACAATCTGACCCCGTCAGATTCGGGTGAAGTTTCGTTGTTGACGGCCGCCCTGCCAGGGGCGGCAAATCGTAAGAAATCACCCGTGCCTCTTGTGCCTTCTTCTGCCCCGGCCACACCGGCGGAGGCCGCGAAGAAGAAGAGGTCGAAGGTGAGGTCGGCCAGCCCTGTTGCCATGGGCGTCCCTCCTTCAGACCCTTGTGTCGGTGGTCAGATGTTACAGCTATTCATGCTGCTATATTCTGCTTTCGAGTAGTGCGGGTTCACCCCACCCTCGACGTCTACTCACCCCGCTGATGCCCCTGAGCATCAAGCGAGACAAGTGGGCAATAACCACCAGACACCCGGGAAATCCTCGAGCGATTCTGTTAAATCGCCAGCCAGTGCACCGACTAACCGGGTGCCCCAAGATCGCGTGTGCTTTCCAGCATTTTCGTCGATCTCGGAGCACGTGTCCCAGCCGACACGCGGGGCCACCCCGGCGCTTACTGGACAACCCCCCGGTTCAGTCCATAGAGCGAGACTCCCTTTACGAGGACAACCCCTATCCCGCGGTCGACTTTTCAGTAAGCGCTCAGGCGCTGCTTGACAAGTATCTACCTCACATCTACCCTCCGAGCGGGGGTATTGATGAAGCAAGGGAGTCCATATTTTCTCGCCCCGCCTCTTCAGGCGCTCCGAGCTCAATCGGCCGAATTGGGGGTCTCGGAGAGTGACGGGGTCGCTCTAGACGAGGCGGCTCCTACGACGAGGAAGCCGCCAGCTCCGTGGGTGTAAACCCACCCCCGCTCTGCTGCTTCCCGGAAGCGCCAGGCTCCGGCGCCGCCGTCTCGAAATTTTCAAGCCTCTCGAGGCTAGCGAGAAGGCAGAGGCAGGGGGGGGGGCGATTATTATGCAGGTACTCCCGAATTCGCCCTCTACGTCAAGCTCACATACGGCGACGACTCCTTCAGCGGTAACTCTCTCCATTCTTCCCCCTAAGCGGGCCCGTAGATTGGAGGTATGAATCTCTTACATACCGCACTTCTCTCGTGAGAATGTTTGGCTGCTTTGAGAGGACAACCTATCACGTCCGCGGACCGTCCGCCCAGGCGACGGGACCGTCGCCTTTCTGGCCTGAACCTCACTTTCTATTCGAAAGTAAGGGTGCCCTGTCTTACTTAGCTCCTACCCTTGCAACGCCAGAGTCAGGGCTAGTACAGACACCCGTTCTCCAGCGATCGCCGCTGAAGAGAGGGCGACTCTGATATGAGCACCATCACCGCTCAGCGGTATGTCTCACTATCTCATAGCTCTCCGAGCTTATGAGTATGTATATCGGATCTGAATGTCACGGCGATTAAAAGTTCTCCTGTGCTTAATAATCGCTATGCCTTCACCACCCGGTGCATTATGGTTATGTTAACCTATTTGTCTCGTATTCGGGCGGCTCGTACGAACCCTGCCCGAGCTGCCATCACCGGTCGTCCCCCCGGACACCGCCGGCAGCACCCGCACCGAATACGTGGAAGGAATCAGCTTTTCATATGCTAGATATCCCTCCTGTTGACATTCACAGCTGTTCCCCGAGTCTTTCCCGGTTGGGTAAACATCATCTCGGAGGAAAGTAACCGCCGTACATCTCATGAGATTGTTGGCTATGTACGCGCGTTCAAACTTGTTTAAAGACCCAGGATTCTCTGTCGGCATTCTATGCCTACTTTCTGGGCACACCCACCGTACCGGGTCGGCGAGTTCACACCAAACTGTACACCGCCAGACCATCGGTCGAGCTCTAACTGTCTATCTTATAGACTGCCCTCTATGTGGGTCAATCTTGCGGGCGTCTCCGCCGCTCCCTCCTTGTGCGGAGTGGTCTACGGTGGATGTCTTTACCGTGCCCGTTAGTCGAATCGGCTTCTTTCTTAGAAATTTTTTCACGGCACACTCGAGTCGCCCCGCATGCTGCTTTCATCCTCCTTCCATGCAAGGCATGTGGCCAGGGTCACCGCACGACCGAGGATGATGTAACAGTGGATGGATGTATGCTTATGCCTTCCTAACCACGATCACTACGACCCGCCTTCTCTCGGGCCGACTGTGGATGAGCCTCTCCATGTAAGTGATTTACTTCAGTGGAGTTCTTCTTTTAGAAATTTAGATTCTCATCCCCCGCTGCTTAGGGCGTCATTTTTGCCGCCCCCCCGCAGCTTTTTGGAGCTCCTTATCTTAACGATATCGGACTGTTCCACGCTGCCGCAACCGGCGCCGGCGGTGCTCGCTCTTACGATCACCTGAGAAACAGGCCTTGTGACTGTTTTCATAAACAACTGGTTCTCACCGCAGACTGATGGAAATTTTGTGATTACTTCCTCAAGTCTCCTTCGCTTGTTTCTTCAAGCGAGGACTTCGACACTCTTAGCCAGTTTCCGTCCCTAACTTGATAGGACAGGGCCGTTGCTACCTCATTCGATTCCGTTGGGAATGTAACGGTTGAGGTATCATATCTGGCGATGTCTGTTCGTTTAGAGCATCTCTTGATGGTCGTTTACACGTAATATCGTGACAGATTTTTTTTCGCCAGCTCCCTCTGGCGTACACTTGCTGCTGCTAGGGATTCCCCCGCCCAGCGGACAGCCATCGCAGCCTAGCCTCACGGGCTCTCTCGGCGATGGTGGCTTGAGCCAAGCCACCTCTTCCACCGCGGGCACTGCACCCTCAGATGGGTGCTTCAATCAGTATGGGAGAAAGGGGATCCTGAGTTCTCTCTCGATCACTCGGTCTAACACACTTTTGTCGTGATGTGTACCGCGCTGTATCCCTGACACGCCCGGTTGAGCTGTTTTGACCAGACTGCTCTATTCTACATAGGCAACATGTCCGCGGCATTCCTTATTAACAGGATGGCACTCAGTCGCTTCTCGACCCTTGTCTGCCTTACGAGTGGTTTTCTTCCTAAATCCCTACTCTCCGTCGTTCCTGGTCCCCTTCGGACCGCTAGTAACTTTTTACCACAGCTCTCTATCAGAATTCTGCAGATTTCTGCCCTCACGCATTTGAGACAGATATCGAATTCTGGGCGCTTTCTCCCACGCGGAGGCTTCCCCTACAGAAATTTCCAAGCTTGCGGGAAGCGTGCGACTAGCTTGCGCAAGCTTGCGGCATGCTAGTAACTAGCATGCGGTTAGCTTAATAAGCGTGTGATATGCGTGCAGAGTAATAGTTAAGCGATCTTTTAGCGAGCAGGGACTGTTCGCTAGCATGCACTCGCTTATTAAGCGAGTGCCCTGCTAGTCGCATGCTAGTTACTAGCAAGCGGCACGCTTAAATTTCGGTAGGGGTTCTGAGATATCTCGCCTTCTCAGATTGGTCGATTGATCACTTACTGAGCCTTAAAAGCTTCAGTTTTCCGATCACGATTCTTGTTGAAATTTTCAACAAATTTCGATTCTTACGCTCTAGTCAGCAGGTGATGTTGTTCTCCTGACACTAGGCCGAGGGCCCATGATACTTAGTATTCCTGAGTATTCAGGGCATTCCTCTCGAGGACATTTTTGAGGGCCGCCTTTTGGCGCTCAACTAACTCCTTCACTTCTTTCTACTTGAAGGACATTCCGTCCAGCGAGGCGAGATTTGCTGCTTCGGCGCTTAAAGCAGCTGCGGCTTTTTCCCCCTCTCCCTAAATTTCGTTGTTTTTGTTTTTTTTTTCTTTTAAATTTTCTTAGGCTTACAATTGAAAACATGCCTCCCTACGGTTTGAGTCCGTGCTGGTCTAGCAAATCAAGTAGATGTATGGAGTTATTGAAGTAAATTATGAAAATACTTACCTGATTTTCTTATTTACGAGATAACTCATACATCTACTTGATACCCTCCCACCGACCCTCCGCCTTGCGTAGCAACATGTTTCAACGTATGGGCTTGCGAAAGGTGAGGAAGATGGACGCTAATTGCGCGGTGATCATGGGTAGTAAGCCTGAACGGGAGAGGGCGCGCTCGCGCTTTTTAAATCCTTGGGAGTTCTATTCGGGTATGGCAGTCCAGAGGGCTGAACTAGCAAATCAAGTAGATGTATGAGTTATCTCGTAAATAAGAAAATCAGGTAAGTATTTTCATAGTTTAATACAATATGGTTCAGTCAAGGTGGTCCTTGTTGTCAAATATGTAAAAAAGCTGTTGAGTCCGTGATTGTGGACAAATAACACATTTTAATTTTTTTTTATATCTGGAACTTGGGATGAAATCGCTGTTTCTGTTCATCAATTTTTGACAAAGACTTCTTAGTTGTTCTTTGTCATTTGATGGGTCTTTGACAATACATTTACTCTGTTCTTGAGTCCTTTGAATGCCATTAGGTGGTTTCAAACCGCCTCGATCACAAGAATCCCTGTTAAATTACGAGAACTTTTTTTTTTTAGGCTGAAAAATACCATTAATTATTCCTGCATTCACACCGCCCTGAAACATACCCTTTGGGGTAAGTTCCTGAACTTACGAGCATGCGCAGTATGGTCTGATAAGCAGGCAAGGTGCGAGATTCAAAATCACTAGCCCAGCAGCCACCCACGGCGCCGCGCCCAACGACATGCTGGGCTAAAAGTTCCTGTAATTTGCTTTCAAATCGCCAAATTACCTGCGACCTTGGAAAAATCCCTGCGAAAGTTCTCGTAATTTCGCCAAGTACCTACAATTTAGCGAGTATTTTCTTTCGGGGAAATTACGCGTAGTTTGCTTTAGCATTACCAAAATACCTGGTATTTTCTGATTGGGGTAAATTTCCCCTTCAGAGAATACCTGGAACTGATGAACTTCGAGGCGGTCTGAAACCACCTATTGAGTGAAAACTCCCTCATAACAAATTGAGACAGACAGACATACTGACAGAAATGGAGACAGATGGATGATTGTAAGATGGGGACGGGAAGATGAATCAATGGTATTTATCCATATCTATCCCACGATTCTCTCGGATGTACTATTTGTGTAACATTTCCTGTTGACAATCAGTCTGATGCTGCATTAATTAAATCCAACGCTGTAATCACTGTCTACCTGAGAAATCTTACAGCTTTCTTACATTTGTAGCTGATATTACTTTGATATCAGGTATTTATCATAGCTCTGTTTCCTCCTAATATCGATCCTTGGAGATCCCAGGTGCCACCTTTACTTTTCTCAAACTCGCTCATGCTTTCTTAAAAACCTCCAAAATTATTCCAGATATGTAACCCAACTTATTTCATTCTAAAGCTATGTTCTCTTGTGATAATTGAAGGTTTTTTTTGTAGTAGTATAAACATAATTTTGTCCCCATACCAAACCTGATTATCATATTATAATGAGAACAATTATGAATTGAACTTGATGTCATTTTCCCCTCATAATGATGTAAGTTTTTGCACTCATTTTGAACTCGTATTCTTCAGCAGTTAGAGTCCATTTGTATTTTTTGTGGTATTGGATTTTCATTTCCTTAATGGAAGTTTTTTGAAGTATCCCTTGCATTCATATCTCTCACTGTTTCCCCCACCATGATCATCTTGCAAAAACTACGAAAAAAAAATTGACCTTTGTGTTTATCTGAAAAATTGAGGTTTGAAATATTTCTAAATTTACCAGCAGTGTACTCCTTTTGTCACTTAGTATCCATGGAAATACCTTCTACATTACTTGGATACACTTCCACTGTTGGAACGAAAAAGAGTGCGGTTGGGCCATTGGACGTCATTTCATCAAGCAAATATCCCTGTAACGTCCTTGAGAATAGTCCAGCTTTCAAGATTGGCATGACCCTATTTGAACAAGCGAGGGAGCTAGAGGAATGGGAGTATGCAAATGTATGGGGAGAGTGTGGAGGTTGGAATCGGAAGTGTTTGATTATCGACAATTGTGACATGGTATTTGATTTCTAGGCTAACTTGGCAATTAGCTCAATCTGTCATTGGCAGTGGAATACAAATATTGATGTGGTTTTGCTTTGTAATGGTTGGGTTGAGGTTAAATTCTGTATTGCAGAAATTATTTCATATGATTAGGAACCCAAATGATGAAGAAATAGGATCTTATTGTTAAAGTTATTTTGTATATATCTAGCTAGGAGGTGGATCTAGCTACTGTGTGTACATGTTTAGGCTCCCCTTTTTCACATTTATTGCAAATGAGTAAACACTTTGGTTAAGATGGGGGACAAATTGTTTGATTAATTGCTAGTAATAACTGCAGTGGCTGTTTTATTGATATTAAAAACCACTTCCTCCTTTTTATAAAAGAGGTGCGAAATGTGTTTGTCACATGATAATGAATCATAATTTGATCACGCAATACAAGTTAGTGTGCTGAAGGGCTTTGACATGATTTTTCCTAAATACAATTTTTTTTTTACTTTTCATCTCCGAGTGTAAAATTATATCATTGTCTCTGGACGGTGTATGCGCTCAATAAGATGTCGCTATTATTATTATTATCATTTCATTCTATTCAAAGGATTAAGATTCAAATTCAGGATTTTCCTTGTCAATGTTAATGTATTTTATAGAGGGCCTCTTACCCATGGTAAAGTTAAACTAGAGACTTGAAAATTGATTATTTTTTTTCCATGATAGGTGCTTCACATATATCAGTTGAAGACTATGCCATTACCTAAAAATGAAAAATAATTTAACGAAGGGCCAGCTGGAAGAGGAGTTGATATCAAATATAATGGCTACCCTGCATAAATAAAACCATTTTCATAAGAACTTTATGCATTTTCTAGGAATAAAACAAAACAATCTCCAGGGCTCGCATCTCCTGTCTGGTTACATTTCACCTTCGTATACAGCCTATAGGGGAAGGCGGGGTAAGTTGAGCATAGGGGCAAGTTGAGCCACCAGCCCCAGGCCAATAATGAATGAGTCAGACATTGTGTTGGTGTCATGTATTGATGACCCATAGCATAACCCCTAACCCCACCACATTGTTTTAAACTTTGAAACAAAAAGTAGTTTTTTAGAGGGAAAAATATGAATTTCAGCCAAAAAAGTAAAAAAGAGTGTGAAATAGGTAAGTGCTTTATAAACACACATGTCTTTAAATATAATAAAGACATGATAACAACATTATTAGTCAAGGTATGGATCTTCATTCTTGTCATAGTCTTTTATATGATGGATGCATAATAAATGTGTGGATATAAAATTATTGCACTAAGTTCGGACTGGGGTAAGTTGAGCCAAACAGCATGGGGCAAGTTGAGCCATGGTAATTCCTATGGTAATGTATCTTAAGAAACAAACAAACCATAAAAATCGATTGAAATGCTGGCTGAAAGGAGCAAATTTACATGACTGCTCTTTTCCTTTTAAAGGATGTTAGTATTTATAGAGAATTTGCAAGTGAAGAGACTTTAAACAAAAAATTGACATGCTGGTTCTCCCCTCATACATTTTGTAGGGGAAGGCGGGGTAAGTTGTGACAGTTTTTGCTTTTTGCATGTTAGAATTGATATGATTAATAATCTTGTCGAAATAAGTACCTTGCCTTGAAATTTTATTCTTCTGAAATATTTTCCACCTATATATAACTTTCTATCCCCACACTGAAAGTCATCGTGACCTTTGAAAAAAACGATGTCAAATGGCTCAACTTGCCCCATATATGGGGTAAGTTTGAGCCACCTTCTGGGGTAAGTTGAGCCACAAAAACTATGTACAAAATGTATTAGGGGAGAACCAGCATGTCAATTTTTTGTTTAAAGTCTTTTCACTTGCTAATACTCTATAAATACTAACATCCTTTAAAAGGAAAAGAGCAGTCATGTAAATTTGCTCCTTTCAGCCAGCATTTCAATCGATTTTTATGGTTTGTTTGTTTTTCAAGATACATTACCATAAGAATTACCATGGCTCAACTTGCCCCATGCTGTTTGGCTCAACTTACCCCAGTCCGAACTTAGTGCGATAATTTTGTATCCACACATTTATTATGCATCCATCATATAAAAGACTATAACAAGAATGAAGATCCATACCTGGACTAATAATGTTGTTATCATGTCTTTATTATATTCAAAGACGTGTGTGTTTATAAAGGACTTATCTATTTCACACTCTTTTTTACTTTTTTGGCTGAAATTCATATTTTTCCCTCTAAAAAACTACTTTTTGTTTCAAAGTTGAAAACAATGTGGTGGGGTTAGAGGTTATGCTATGGGTCTTCAATACATGACACCACCACAATTTCTGACTCATTCATTATTGGGCTGGGGCTGGTGGCTCAACTTGCCCCTATGCTCAACTTACCCCGCCTTCCCCTACATAGTTTTTGTGGCTCAACTTACCCCAGAAGGTGGCTCAAACTTACCCCATATATGGGGCAAGTTGAGCCATTTGACATCGTTTTTTTCAAAGGTCACGATGACTTTCAGTGTGGGGATAGAAAGTTATATATAGGTGGAAAATATTTCAGAAGAATTAAATTTCACGGCAAGGTACTTATTTCGACAAGATTATTAATCATATCAATTCTAACATGCAAAAAGCAAAAACTGTCACAACTTACCCCGCCTTCCCCTAATGTTGTTTATAATACTGTATTAGTCACATTATATCATAGAATCAAAATTTATTTTTCAGTAAACTGTAACATATACATGTCCCCTGAGAGGCCTATCGGATGGGGGAAGGTGGGATATTTTGAGCTATTTCCCTTCTAGGTGTTATATAGTTTTTCTTATCTGATCAAGACACCAAGATCAAGGGATCCTGACAGGTGTTCTGGTCCTCATTATGAACTGCAATGTCAAGGGTGTCTGGTGAGGAAGTTTGGGAGTTCAGGTCTTTGACCTTTGCAAGGGGCTCCTCGGCTTCTACCAGTAGCAAAGGGGTAAACAATATTTTTAAGGGAAGTAAGAGGAGTTAACTTACCTTAATGCAAGAATACCTTTAGCTCAGCATCTTCATGTACATTTAATCTTCAGCTTTGGTTTGAGGTTACTATGAAGGGCATTCTGGAAGGTGTTCAGTCAGAAAGTGTGTGGCCTGAAATAGACCTCTGTACTAAAGTGTTAGTCTCGTTATTCACACCTTTTGATCAAACGATTGAAAAAATGAATAAAGAAGTTTGGTGTAAATTATGTTGGCCATGTGCTTTTTTATTGGAAAATTAGAAAGCATTTCAGGAAACAAATGGTTTGTGATTCTTACTGTCGGACAGCTTTTGTAAGTGTAGAGTGGAACTCCTGGTGTAGTGGTCCACCTGCATCCCCCTATAAAATCATTTGTACTGACTGGGAGGGGAGACCTGTGGGTCATAGTGATTCAGTTCACTTTTCGCCTCCCAGGCACCGGTGGCACCAAACAAATAATAATAGTAAGCTACTGAAATCCTTGTATTTGATTGGCTCAGAACAAATTAGTCAGTGAAAAATCAAATCACTGTTTGCTTCAGGAAAAACTCCCTAGGAATGGTTCAAGCTATACTACCTGTTTAGCCCAATTATAAATGTTGTAAGAAAACACTAAAAATTGACAAGTTAGTAAATTTTAAGACTACATGGGTAGTTAACGATTTAAGGTGATGTTCTTTTCCCATTGAAATCAAAGTTAAATAGGGAGATAATTACCCAGAGATTTAAAATCTAGGTAAAGAATCTAAGTAAATGTCCATATATCTTATACCCCTTTCATGAACCTATCCTCCAATTAGCCGCCTAAGAGTAATGCGGATAATTCAATAAAAATTGCGTTCATAAACTCCGAAATTAATCCGCACTATTTTTACGAGCGCCCGTCCTGAAAAAGGAGGATAATCGTCATGGCAACCGCACACACCCCCTTCCGATGCGGTTGCATTGGAAAAGGGTGACCTTGTGACCGCTTCATGGCAATTATCCGCATTACTTTCGAAATGCGTTCATAAAGTCAAAATCTGGTCCCGATGCTGCTATTATGCGGATAATTGCAGCATCAAAATAATGCGGATAACTCTGGCCCTCCTCCGATTTTACGACCAAATTATGCTGCTATTAGCAGCATAATTGGGTTTATGAAAGGGGTATAAGTCAATGTATCTTAGTCATTGAGACCCCTTGTAAAGTCTGAGATATGACAGCAGGCAAATGAAGCCACAATTAGTTTCTGTTGGATTAAGAATAGTGAAGCCCAGAAACCCAGGTATTGACTCATCATCCGGGGATGGGGGGATTTCCTCGTGTTTTTTTTCCCTCTCATTTTCTTGACTCTATTTTGTTGCCAAACTGCAAAAATGTATTATATAGCTGTTTAAAACCAGTCAGCAATGAGTTTAATTAACTGTCAAACTCTGATTAAATACATACAGAAGGCCTACATGTATATGACAGATTAAGTATCATCTACATAAATATTTTTTGATAGAGGTGTGATATTGATTGTCCATCACAAGAACTTTATAATGGATAATGTTTTAGATTAAATTATGATTTCCACAAAAGTTCAGCGTATTAATTATGATTGAGTAATAAGTTCTTGCATAAATATTCATTATGAAATTGTGAATTTTGTAAATGAAATTGGATATTCTCTGACAAATTGCCCCATTTTATGTTGTTAGGCAATACTCAACTTATCCACATGTAGACCTTAGGCTATGCCTTTACCAGTAACTCCAGGTTTTTCTGTCCCCATTATTCTGTCAGTCTAGCCTTACACAATGACTTGCTCAATTGCTGATCACACTAATCTAGTTGGTACCACTCCCTAGCAGTGTTAGACCTTAAACCATGTCCCATTTAGCACTCTCGATCAAGAGCTAGTTTGCTGGTGCAAATTTCTTAAAACACGCTATCATGGTCTGACTTTTTTCTTTTTTTAGACTACTAAGGCGGTGCTGCACCATCCCGAGTCTGCTCAAACTCGGTATTTTAGCCCGATCGGCCCTCTTGGCGATTAATCTCGAGATTCAAGAAACCCCGTCTCCTCCATCGCAAAAAGAGCGATTCCTGCTCGAGTGAGGCATCCATACATTATGGTCTGACGCCGTGAAAAATAACCCCGAGTGCGTCTGCACCTAATAGTACAAATTAGCGCGATTATTCGTGAAATAGCGTGCGATTTTGCAAATAATCCTTGCAAATATTTATTGAAAGAAAAGTATAACGAATCATATTTGAAAATGAATCCAATTTTTTTCTGAAAACATTGTAGGGAGATGTAGAAAAAGGCATTATTATGAGAAAGTGGTTTAATAATTCTAAATGACACCTAGAGCTAAATGTGTGATCCATTAGAAGTTTGAATCATGATGGCATCCAGGTCCGGCAGTCAGGCTGACGTAAAGGTGCCTTTGAGAACATTATTTGAGGTCTGTTTGCTATGTGGTTGTGGTTGGGAAACTTCCTCTATTCTTGGGTTTTAGAAAAATTTAAAATTATATTTTTGTCAACAATTTTTTGTAACGTTTTGTCCAGGACTTGTCATAGTCTTACTTGATTGGCCAATTTTACAGGTCACAGTTTGGATCTCTTGTCAGAAAAAACCCTCGATTTAAAAAAAAATGTGTCTCTGAAAGTTTTCTTTTCTGAACTGTGCATTATCAAAATAGATTACCAGCATAGATGAAACTAATTGAATAATTTTTTAAAGAAAATTGTTTGAGTGCATTTTGCAGTAACTGTGAGGTCATGAAAAGAATGACAGATATATCTTTAACAAAAAGACTATATTGATGACAAAGTGATGATTACTGATTATCTGAATCATTGTATCACTTCAAGATGATAGTAAGAGCAGAAGCCCTCAGTTCATACCCTTGATTGTCAACCAATCACCGTTGAAGAATATCATTGCTATTTTTGTCAGTGCAATTTATTATGTCTTGGCAAGATCATGAAATGTTTCATATTTTCATTACTCTTTCTTGGCAGTAGTATTCCGTACTTCCTGATAGACACTGTTATTATACATGGAAACTATAATTATTCAGTCTTTTATTGTGTAATGGCATTTGAGTGCATGAATATATTGAGAGGAGAAAAAGAGCAAGTCACTTGGGTCTATTTCCGAATGTTTCAGGCAATTTCCTTTGTTTAATGAAACAATTCATGAATCACGTGAAACACAATTTTTGTCAACTGGGTGAAGTTTGAGAGAATTTCAACTTGGCGTGTGTATGATGTTGTGGATGAACTAAGAATAGGTTTAGTAATTACATTGGTCTGGTTTTGAATGAGGAATCATTGTTTCTTTGAAGTTATAAATAGTCTTATTGACACATGTGGGTGTACTATGAAAAAACAAGTGACCACAGATGTCGATAGTGATTGCATGAAGTATTGAATCACCATAAGATTCACAAATGTTGTTCCAGGTCGTTGCTTTAGCCAGTGGCATACATCTCGTTGCTTGGATCAAGAGAGATGTGGTATTGTGGTTACACTGGGCATCTTGAGGGAGGGGTGGGGCCTACAGAAAAGGCCCCAAGAACACTTTGAAATTTTGAATCCATATTTTCATTATTTAATGCAAAAAAACAAACAAAGCGCCTCTGCCTCAGACATGAAAAGTTGGAAAAAGACATGAGATGGTGCTATTTTCCATAGATACGCCATAGGCTTGAGACACGTTGCTGTCATTTTCAATCATTATGTGTCTTGCGTCAGTTATTTTGCTGCATTATTGATTTTGATTATATGCCTATTGAAATTCATGATTTGATTTCAAGAAGGATTGAAAGATCGCTGATATAATCTGTGTCATCAATACCGGCTGTTCAGACTATATTCTTAGCTTGATTTTTGAGGTTCTTTGGCAGTAAAAACCACATATCAATCACACACCACATTAAATGAGGATGATTTTGAAGTGCCCTACAATTAGGAAAATGACAATATTCATCCAACATGTCATTTCCTCTATTCATTGATTTTGAGTACTATCCTGTAGGTCCAGTCTCCTTTGTGGCGCCTAAGTGCCCTCAAGTTCAGGAACCAGTCCAATTCCCAAGACTCTCCTAACATTTCATTAATGTCCCGAGGCAAGTTATCCATAGGTTTCACCCTCTAGGCTTAACTTGGTGAACATCCTAAAGAACTTAGGCGATTCCTTCCAGAAGCCTGTTGAGTCCCTGCAGACACTTGTGACACACCCCTCATCCTGCGATAATTGTCAAACTACACTGTACATGAGGAGAAGGGAAAGATTTAAGTGTATTTAAATTTTGTATGATATCCCCATGAGTATGTCCTTCACTTAATCAAGTTCTTCTATCTTGTTACTACGTTTGTCAGAGTGTCATTATGGTCAGCTTGAAGTTGAACTATCACAATCATCTAAGAACTGTATGACCCCCTGGGACATGTATTGTGGGGATTTATAATTTTATTTCATAGGGATGCTTCTAATTATAAATACATGTCACTTGCTATAAATGAGAGTGGGGTGAGTTTCTCTCCTTTTTAGTGGTTTGATGGTTTAGAGGGTTTCTTCCAGGAGTTACTTTCCCAGGTCCTCCGAGGACTCTCTTCATCCGCTTCACCCTGACCTAGATGACTTCAGTCTCTGTTCTCTAGGCCAGCATTCTGATTTTCTTTAACGACTTTATAAGGATTTAAGTGCTAACATTCAACTTCCATTAAAGAGAATGAGTTAACAGGAACTTTGGGAAGGGTACATCCTCATTAGCCTTGGTGAGATTTGGTTGTCAGACTGATCAGCACTTCTTATGTGTCTCCAATCTCTTGAATCAAGTCATTAAAAAGCTGAAACTGCAGCGTTTTTGACAAACGAAAACTTTTATTTTGCCGCCCTCAGTAAACAGTCTTGCTCTTCTGCAGAATACATGAGCCAGACTATTTCATGAAGATGGCTTCAGCAAATTGATAATTCCAGTTTGCAGGATCCATGTTCATGAAAAAGCCTGGTATTATATGAAAAAGGCTTTTTTATAGGATTACAACCATGAAATAAGAAAGTATGTCTCAATTTGCCTCAAAACTTCTGACATTTGCAGGCGTACCAAATCGGTGGCTAATGGTGGTAGGGCTTCATGACTCTTCCTTGTATGTTACAGTTCGTCACATACCTCTGCGTTTTGTTTCATAGTGAATCATTCCTCATGGGGATGCAGTTCCTATGAATTTGCTCTTTATTTTATTGATATTGCCATGACAACATGTGACTTGTCTGTCTTCTCTGGTGGTATACAGCCCTGTTGAGGTTAATAAAGGTCAAGTAAAGTCACAAAAGGTTTTCATGTGAGATCAATGCCATATCTGTATCTGGTAAAGGCTTTTATTGAATTTAACTCATTAAATTCCTTTTGTTTCTTTTGATTAAGTATCCATATTAGCCAGTGTGTAATATATTTTCTTGGCAACAAACTCACTATTGCATACTGTACTTCAAGAGCAACATTGTCATCTTTTCTATTTTATTTTTATCATTTACCCAGATACCAGACGTCCCTAAATTTGAGGAGGGCAAATCATCAAGTAGCAAGAAAGGCGCTAGCACATCTGCAGTCATGGAGGAAGCCGCCACTGCCGATCCCCAAGTATATTCCAACGGGACCGACACCATGGATGTTGCTGACCACGATGACATCTTTGACATGAATGCGAGTGCAGAGGTCACTCAGACAGACGACGAATTCGAGAACAATGAACGATTGATGGAGGAGGAGGATGCAGTAACGAAGAAAGAATTTGTCGAGGTGGAAGACATTTTTCAGAATGACAATAGCATAATCCACACCAATGATACTGAACATGAAAAGATGGACAAAGAGAAAGAAGAAGTAGAAGATATCTTTGGAGATGACCTCCATGTTCAGGAGGAAGAGGAGCATGATTATGAACCTATATTTACAGCAGACGCAAGGGAAGAAGAGCCTGTCATAAAAATTACAGATGTAGATACCGAGAGGACCGAACCTGAGGTCGTTTTGGAACCCGAGGGGAATTTGGACAATGCGGCGGATACGTCTAAGCTTGATGCAGACTTGCCCTTTCCTGATATGCCCCGGAAAAGTGATATTTCCCTCAATTGGGAGGATGTCGTAGAGGAGGAGCAAAAGAGGGATCAGTCCTCAGCACCTACTTTGCCTTCCACAGACACTGAAGCACCTGCTGCCCCCGTGGCAGAGCAGGAAGAAGAAATAGACGAGGGAGAAGTGGCCAAATTTGTGGAGAAGATTTTGATCAGTTCAATGAATGAAGTGTCTAGTCAAGCAGAGGAGGAAGGAGAAAGCCAAAATGAAAGTTGTGTTGAGGTTCAAATCAGTGAGCCTGCTTTAGAAACCCCTGAGACCACGGTTGAGTCAGACAATGTTCTTTCCTTGGAGACTGGGCCAGAGAAGGTTGATGTTGATGTTGTCGATGAGCCAGCTGAAAAAGAGGACTTCTCAGTCAGCATTAAAACTCCAGCCAGTGTGCATCCTGAAATCAATGGACTTGCTAAAGATGAAGCTAAGAATGATAAAGAAGTAGAAATCCAAACTGCTGTTCCCTTGTGTGCAGTGGAAGTAGCAAAGGAAGTGGAAGATGAAGTGAAAGACAGTCCAGTGAAGGATAGTCCAGTGAAGGATATTAAAGAAACTCCAAGTGCAAGCTCAAATTTTGTTGACAGTCCGGATGTAGGGGTATCAAGAACATTTGATAAGACGGAAGAGCTTACGAAAACACCAGACTCTTTGGTTATTGAAGAAAGCAAACCAGAGGTTGAGGTTACCAAGAGCATGGAGTCAAGTGAAGGTCGACAACGTAAGATGTCTGTTCCGAAACCAAGGGATCTAAGGAAAGACTTGTCTGGAGCCAGACCCAGCTTTTTTGGGTCGGGCACTTCTGGCCCAAAGCCCTTTCTTTCTAATACGCTACCTAGGGTAAGTGTCCTTCCCAAAATCAGCACATCCTACCAACGTAAGTCACCAACGTCACCATTGTCTCTATCTGGAAATTACTCCAGCTTTGACAGTGCTGCAGAAGCACTACCAACAGTTGCAGGACCAGATTTGACCAAGGATGACACAAAAGTCATTAAAGAACTTGATACCATTGAACTTCCTCTTATTGAAACACTGTCAAAACCAACATCATCGAATGCAGCCACTGTATCAACAGATAACGTAGATCCCATTGTCCCGACAAAAGAGACCAAGGTGGAATCTGGTCCCATGGCACCTGTCTACGCACACAAAGGTGCAGGGAAGGATCCCATTATCTTGGATGGTACATCTCCTGAAGAACTTGAAGCAATCTTTGCCAAAGACCCAGAGGAAGACAAAACAAAGAAAAGCATGGGAAAGGACGATGTCATTGCATCAACACGAGTCAGGAAGGTATCCAGAACAACATGGAAAGGTCAAGATGAGTTCCAGAAGTCTATTGACAAGTCTGCTGTTATCCTTGATGAGCCGCAAGCTGCCAGCTTAAAGAGATATGAGGAACGGAAGAAGCAACGAATAGATGCATTTTCAGGAAAAGTCAGAGCCCGAGAAGATTCTACGTCAGAGGCTGAATCTGAAGGAAGTCAGTCATCGCATAGTGGCCCGAAAATGCCAGATGTTGTCCAGTCAGGAGGAAAAGTCTCCAGTAATGGAAATCCAGAGACAGAAAAAGTAGCACCCAAGCTGAACATGAAATCTGTTCGTTCTCTCTGGGAGCAAAAGGCTGCGGAAGTAGAGCAACGCAGACGTTCTCTACAAACCAAGAGTCGTCCAGTATCCCAAGGAGAAAGATCTAGACCATCCCAATCAAAGAGTATCAACAAGTCTTGTGATGCTCTGGACAACCTAGATGACAGCATTGAAGGCAGCACAACCTACTCGTATGATGGAACTTCTGATGATGGTTCTACCAAGAGGGAAAGTTTGATTGAAAGGGATCTTCGTCTACACAAAGAACGTACCTTGGATATTTCAAAAGACAGGGATCGTCTACGATCGGAATCCACCTCCTCAAGAGATGAGAGTCAGCAGTCGGAGACGTCAGAAAGTTTGGACGATCAGGCTGTGGACATCGTCCGTGACACCGAGCTAAGAAGAGACTCTGATGATGGAAGGTCTTCACCGAGTCAAAGCAGCGGGTATATGTCGGGTCGTTCCACACCGTCAACTCCTGCAGGAGATGACATCCTGAAGGTCAAGACAGGAAAGTCCTCAGGAAAGACTCCTGAGTTAAAGATGTCATTGTCACCCACCGATCCAGAGGCCAGTTCTAACTACAAGGAGTACCAGAAAGCTCTCAGGGGTTCCAAGGCAGATGGGAAGTTCTCCAAGAGTGCAACCTTCCCAAGGAGAATGGAAAACTATGACAAAGAGGTACATTGTAATCCCAGCCTTATATTTCTGTCTTGCACCTATTCTTTCATCTATATTCTACACATATTCTTCATCTTGCGTGTTAACAAAAAGTTTTCATGCTTGTATGAAGCAATAATCAGTATTTACATTTTGTCTATGTAAACATTCCATTTATTTTCAGCACATTAATGCCATTAATCATTACATTACATTAATTAATACTAAATACAATCAAGGGAAAAAGTTAGGGTTTTCCGAGAGAGACAGTTCAAAGTTAGTGTATACTTTCTTGATAGTCAGTATAGTGGCAACTATATGCTTTACTCTAAAATAAAATTTGTATCACTATTGCTTTATATTCTGTATTCTATTCCATCACAACGTTGTAGTCAGTTTGGTTATCTTTTTGTTATTTCCATTTTTCATTTGAAAATAGACATGCATGCTCATAAATTTATTAACCCATCCATTGTCACTGTTTCATGCTTGTATTGTGCAATTTATTTAAATGATTAGCCACTAACAATCATACCAGAATGGACAACTGTCAAATTAAAAAGCATATTTTCAACTATAAAGGAGGAGGTGAGAAGATCGTTTAAATTTTTATTCTGGGTAACTTTCCCTTTTCACAGTCTAAGAGACTATGTCTTAAAAAACTTTGTGTCAAATATTGGGTTGACTTGGGTTGAGTGTACGCTTTCAATTGCATAGATACCTAATTTAGATGAAATGCATGTACTGTGTGCACAAATGTTGATCGCTTCTTTTGACCCTGTAGGGCAAATCCTGAAAGTCCGCATTAAAAAAGTGAATAGTCGTATACATGTAGTTGTGTACATGAAGGTATGGTCACAATTTGGCTGATTTAAGATTTCATAAGGTGATGGTGAAGATGTATGCAGGAGGCATGTGACTCCTTTCCATTTTGCCCCCAAATGCACATTGTACATGTTCTTTTCATTTCTGTCTCGATTTGGAGAGTAAACCCCCTTTTTTATGTCAAAATTTTGTTGGGGATGCAAATCAATGCAATTTTGTGCTTTAGAGTAAGAATCCTTCATTCGCTTATTAGAAAAAAATATCCAACTTCCCCCTTCCTCCTCTTTCCCCTTTTTGGAATCTTGCTGGATCCACTCTGATAGTAATTTACAATGTAGATTCCCAGCACTGAGTCTAGGGTATCAGAAAGGAATCATGGTGCCACGAGTTATAGGCCATGGGGCAGTTGGGACAGATGAATTTATCATGAATCAGTTCATATCAAGCTATTTAAAGACAAATCTGACAGGTGAACAGATCGAGGTCCTTACACAGACCTGAGATTGCATCACAAGTAGGAACGGAAATGAAGACAGAACTTGTAATTTATCACAGACCCTGCAAACTACAAAACGCCAACCCAGCCTCATCCTGCTCCTGTATCCGACCACATTTCCCCTGTCAACTTGCATGCCTGCCTGCTATTTTGAGCTCCGATGAAATTCAACCATAAAGACCTCATCTTTCTCTGAAATTGATGCAGTTTTCTCAGAATATTTCATTCTCAGTACCTGAAAATATGTATTCTTTTAATAAAAGGGGGAAAAGGTGTGGCTAGGAATGGTCAGCAGTGGATGCAATGGAGGGGGGGGGGGGGGGGGGCAAAGGGGCCATGTGCCCCCTCCCGAGACTTCTTTTTTCTGTGAGTGTTTTTATTTGATTATTATTTTTTTTTAGGCTTGTCAGAATCTTAATGGAAAGTACCTTCAATGGTGGTGACCTTTTGCTCAGAAATCTTTTGCCGCCCCCCCCCCTGGAAAATTCTGGAATATTTAAATGAAAATTCTCATAGCTACACAGATCAAGCTGTAACATAACAAAACCTTGGCTGCAATATTGGACAATATTTTTTTTCATGTGTGATAGTTGCGTAGATCAATATATATATTTGAATAAAAAGATTTTGACGCATTTCCAAATCTTATGATCACATGACCATTACTTTTCTTTGTCTTTAACTTCTTACAGGGTGATTCATCTGGGGTTTCACCGACCAACAGCGTAGGTGACGTCCCTGACGTGATCATGGTGGATGGTAACAAAGCAACGTCTCCAACCGAAGGGAAACCAAGGAAGACCAGCATTGTTCAGCAAGGAATCAAGCTATCACAGACACTAGAGAAGAAGAAGATCGGTAAGCTTTCCATTCTGTATTTATACAGCAGTGAATAAATTTGTTTTTTTTGTTCATTATCCATCTTAGAAAGCCAACTTAGCTGTAGATAACTGATATATTCCACATATTTGCCAATCAAATCAATGCTGTATTGTACGTTAAAGTTGGTTGATAAGTATAAAAAAAAATATGACCAAAAAGGTTTCTTCAAAATGTTTTAGTTAAAAACTTATGCTATTTGATTTAGGAGGAACCTACTTTTGGCAAGTAATTGTACATCAGTTGCTTATGTAAGCGTTCTAGGAAAAGCTATCAACATATGAGAGGTTTGCATCAATCTGCAAAGTGTGTTTCACAAACTAAACTGGTGACTTCTTCTTGCAGAAAAACTTGAGAAGAAACCAAGACGCTCCTTGATGGAGCTGGAGATTGCAGCCCAGCGTGAGAAGGAAGAGGCGTTCCGTCGAGAACAGCAAACAAGGAAGATGAGCACCTCCAAATCGCTCTGCGAAGAGGCCCCGCCCAAGTCTCCTCCGGCCTCGTCATCGGCAGCCTCCTCAGTCCAGACGTCGCCCAGGAAGACCTCGGTGTCTGGGGTGACAGCCAAGCAGGTTTATAAGGTGAGTTCTTCTATTACCCTTGGGTCGTGACAGGTGAATTGGTGGTGAACAAACACTTGTGTCTGTTTCATAAAGAGTTACACTTATGATACCTTTGCCATTATTGGAACATGGCTTAGCAGCCAATCGTAATCAAGCTTTCCACTCTACAATAATAGCAAACTTACCATATAGGGGTAGTACCAGGGTACATTGCAAGTCTTTATGAAATCAACACTTTGGCGTAGTTTAAAGGATTTTTTTTCTTTGGGGGTAAGGGGGGGTAGAAAAGTCAATCACTGCCTAGACAAAATTGCTCTTGTATCAACTTGGTCAATAAAATTGTATTTGTTTATTCTTGATAAGAAACTTTAATTTTGAACTTTCAACTTGTCAAATGAAGAGATGCCTTCAGTGTCCCACATGATTATTTTAGAATGAGAATCATTAATAATTTATTTTGTAGATTTTATAGCAACAGATCTTGTATGAGCTAACGTTGAGCTGCTTTTTGAAGAATATCTGAATGTTTTCTCAAATAAATGTTTGCACTTATTAGGAATTGCATTGCATCTCGCCAAAGAACATTTAGCAACAGAATCCTTTAAAAAAAATACTCATGCAGCAAAATTGAAATCATCAAATGCGTTTCATTCTACGTTAATCCATGAAGCATTTTAAAAATAATTTTGGGGTTATTTGCATCATATTCTTCTGCCTTAACCCATTGGAATGCGATTCTAATTCAGTATAATGTATATTTTCCAATGATTTGATATGACCGACTGATAGATAATATGTACATTCTCTTATCCCCGCAGTAAAGCAAATGGATTATGGATTTTTACAATGATCAGCTATAGTTGCAAGCAAGGACCCAGGCACGTACATTAATCGTGCTCTTTTGTAATCCACAGAGATATAACACTACTAGAATGCCCACTTGTACTGATGGATGAGGTCAGCATTTAAGGCAGCCATTTTGGATTACTTTGAGATCTATTTACACAAAATGGTGCCATCCCCCTCTAAAAGATCAAATCTGCAAATTTTATCTGTGCTTTGTGCCATTTATATTCATCTTCATGATGTACCATCGAAAGGCATGGAAATGTAAATTTCATTCAGTTTTAGTATTATATATCCAAAATGGCTGCTATTTTGGCTTCAAACAGGGAAGAAGTGAGCATTCTAGTAACTGTAGGTCTGTGGGAGACAATCTCATTGTGCCATTCATGTACATGTAGCTTTCTATGTGACAATCAATATTAACTGTATCATGCACTTCATCCAACTTACATTAAACATTTTTTTGGACACATATTTTTTTCCCTTGACAATAATCAAGCAATGTAATGATTAAAAAAATATTCAAGAAGAATACATACAATTGTGTTGAGCATTTTCTAAAGAAAAAGTTTGTTCTTTAAAGAACTATTTTTATGAACAGAAAATACATTTTTCCCATGCATTGCAATATATTCATAAATGTGAACCTTGTTTTTGAAAAATTAAATTAAACTGATGCATTGATGAATTTAATGATCGGAATTCAAAGTGAAAATCAAATAAATATTAAGTTTCCAAAAGAAACCAAGATAGATATTCCAGTTAAAGATGTCTTATGAGCCTCCTTTGATTTATTTCTTATATTAAGTTAACATATTTCATATTCAGTCACCAAAAGTCTGAAAAGTATAGAGTGTATGTTTATCATTTTAACTTTGCTTTCTGTTCAGTCTGCATGCAACGTATATGTCGCCAGTTCAAGGATGGGTCTTTTTCCATCCGAAATATTTATTTTTACCTTTGTTTATGACATTTGTCCTACATTTGTCCTACTGTGTAATACACAGTATGGTCCCAGTTTGCATGCATGCTTTTTTTCAGTAATGTGATTTTTATTTGATTTGTAAAGTTGTGGGTTGTTCAGTTATCTAGTTTGTGGCATAAAATAATGATGGATTAACGATTTAACACATTGACTGTACCAATGAAGAGATCATTTTTATCTATTGTAGCTGGATCATGAAATTTCAAGTGTTGAGCAGTAATCAAAATAAAAAACTTGAATGTTTATCAGTTCGGTAATCTGGATAACTTTTTTATACACGGAAATAATGAATAAAATCTTGAATGATTTTGCTCAATAATTGAATTTAGAGGCTAATTAATCCTACCATTTATTTTTGTGATCAAATTTGATTCTGTGCAAGAAATTTCTACAGTAATATTTAATAATATTTTTATATTTACAAATTTGAAATGTGTTGATAGAATCTAAATCATTTTGTTTTGGTTTTAAATTTGATATACATGTAACTTCTGAAGGTTTTATAAAATGGTGCTCTCCTGAATTGATTGGAAAATTTTTAAATTTGATTTGCCATCTTTTCAACTTAATTTAGTTTTTCAATATTACAATAGCTGACAAGTATAGTTGTGTAGAAAATATAACAATGATTGTTTTACACCTACACTTACTCTACATGTAAATAGATCTTGATATACATTATTAAACTAAAATTAAGATACATCGGGGTAAATAAATTCTTAATTAATATGTGGGTCCACAATAAGTGACTAATTGTAAAAATAAATATTTTAATATGGTGCCATGTGATTAAGTGTTCTATTTGTGTTGCATGCTGTAATCCTTATTATTTTTGTTTATTTCTTTGTACTTGTAAGTGTGCAACCATGCCAGTCATAACATAACAATAATTTGTGTATTGTGTTCCAGATTGTGGGTATAGTATTGGGTGATCTGTGTTATCATCACAAGGCTACATACAGTACTTGTGGGTCTAGTTTCATTTGAATTGTCATCGATGACAAGTTGCAATACCATGACAGTTAACATAGTAACGTTGCTTCTTATCCAATGAGAAACAAAGGGTGTGTCATTAATCTCAATCTTTATAAAATGGTGCTCTTGTGAATCGATTGGGAAGTGATCTTGATATATTAAAATTTATCGCACAGGGTATTTTGGGGGATAGTTTATGATATATCAGGTACCGAAGTTCCATGTAGAACTTGCAACTTTCTTGTTTATGAAATGGGCCTGTATTCATAATGCCAGATAAATCTATCTGTTATTCTATGATGTTGAGCATTCTGAGTTTGGAACTACAGCAAGCCAATGTGTCATTTTGCTGAGGGTAGAATTAATTGAAAGAAGATCACATCAATTGCAAATTAAACACAAGTTGGACTGGAATAATATATATCATTTTTCTAATCTTAGGATTATTGAATCATTGAAAACTTGTAAAATATTGGGATTAAGTCAGCATGAAAGATTTATAACTTAATTTGCATATTTCTTTATTTTCTTTGTATCCATGCAGGATCTGAACTATGCTCCCCAAACAAACAAAAAGAAACTTGCCCTGGCCGGCCATTGGGAACACAAATGGAAGTGAGTTATTCTTCGCATCGTTCTGTCACTGCAACATTTATGCCTCTTGGGGGCGCTATTCGTGCTACATGTACATCACTCAGAATGTGTAGAGGCATGGACTATCCCTTGAAAAAAGACATTATTATGGGGTTTTGAGGGTAGATGTATGCACTGGCATGATGGAGGAGTCAGCTGTAGGAAGATGCTCCCTTAAACGCTTCTTGCTGGTGCTGTATATGCTGATCGCGCATGGAGCACAACTGACAGGAAAATGAATGCGTGGGACTGGAGGTGCTCCCTGCTGGCTGTTAATATTGAATTATATATATATAATACATAAAGAGAGGCCTGCAGGAGATAACGGCTGACATCGTAGGTGGGAGATTCCTCACCTTCATGTGTTGCTTAAAAAAGATAACATTACTGCCTGTTTAATCATTAATCACACATCATACTCAAAGCACATGGATGAATGTTGTCGCAGCTGCTCTGTCAATTTCCGCCCGCATTCGTCCTCCGCAGCAGTCTCTTAATCTATCTATGTGTCCGTCACCAACCCACCACACGTCTAGGATCTGAGGTGTCTTGCTGCATGTTTAACTCGTATCTTCCAACAACATCTCAGTCAAGCTGATCGAAACTCAGGACCAAATTCTCACTCTCTGCTAGAGCAAACGTATCGCTTGCTCCATCTGTTATTGTAATGTGATCATGTATGTTTCATCTGTCTTTGTGTATAATGCTTCAGTCATACCAACGAAAGAGATTCCACAATGGCTGATGGTATGTCATTGGTCATAATGTAATAGATTTGATTGTTCTGGAGTTGGTTTTGTTGGTATGTCTGGAGCACAATGTTCTGTAGTATTGGTAGGACATGAGCTCAGTGTACGTCTGCAGCTGTACAGTTTGATCAAAAACATTTTTGTCTAGCACCTGCTTAGTTTTAGTGTAAATAATTCTATTTTGAGATGTAGCAGGATTGCAAATGAAATCAAAATTGAATGAAATTATGAACTCAGGCTAAAGATAGCCTAAATGATTCTTCAGATTTTCTGTTTAATCGTAGCATGATCAGAATTTATTAACATTTCAAATTAATTTTGGTTAGTCCTCCATGAAACCACCAGAAACATACAAATGCATTGGTTTGAGTTTGGAAGGGAGTGTCGATTAAAATCTACATACATATAGAGCTGAAAGGGTAGATATATCCCAAAAGTAAACATCTTTCCCTGGCATGATATAATCTTCAAGGTATTAACCGATTTTTTAAAACTCCCTACCCGGGTGATGATCTTCATGGTGGTGAATGAGTCAGTGTAAAAACTTCACGTTACATCATATAACGGACTTACATACTTCCAAGACCTAACACATACAATATATCCATGTTGTACCATGAAACCTCTACTTTATTCATATGTAGTTTGCTTGGTTTTGAGCACATATAGGCACCAGTTTGGATCGTTCCCTAGGGAGTGGAATGTGTATACATGATGGTATGCTAACCTGATGATTGGGAAATAATTATCAGATCACTTTTCTACGAAACTCCCATACAACATGGTCTAATAATTATTTTGCAAGCTGTACATGTATATACATACTCTAAACATTTGTTTACCCTTTTTGACTTCAGGATTCGGTCACCACATAGGCCCATATTCCTAACTCTGGTTTAAACTAGACCTCGGTCTTAAGTAATGGCCAACCAAAAGTGTCAAAATTTATTAACAGTATATTCCCTCCCCCTATTAACTGATAATTCAACATAGTAAGTTGATTTTATGTTAATATAAACATGTAATATAGGTGGCATGGATACGTGTATAGTGGGGTTTTCTAGAACAAAGTTCAGGCTGCTTTATACGTGTATTTGGCCATTGAATGCAATGAAACATGTTTTTTTCTAACAAGGTTTAGTATACCTGGGGAGTGTTTCACAAATCATCTTGTCAGTGATTTTCACTCGCTCAATTGCTCTCATCCAATCAGATACTAGGATTTCAGTAGCTTATAACAGTCAGTGAAAACCACCAACCATGTTTTATGAAATTCTCCCCAGTTTGGTTTCTAACATGTGATGTATGTTTGTAAATATATGTATTGTAATGCTACAACTGTATATTTTCCAAAGAATTATATGTATAATATTTTGTAGATATGCCAATCTTTGTAATCTAGTCGCCATGTACTTGTAAAAAAAAGTTCATCATACGTGAGATATGATATAGCAGTGAAAAAGGTTTACTGAATTGATTATTGCAATGTGTTATTGAATATTGACAAAAATATTTGCAAGGTATTTAATTTGAGAATTTATTTCAATATTTGGTCATGAAAAAGTTATATATCATGTGCATGGGCTTTTGTAATATGTTTGAAAGTGAATTGTTTTTATGTTTGATGTATAAAAAGTGGTTTGCTAATTTTATTTCTAAATTCTATAGAAAAAGAAGTGGTTTGCTAATTTTCTCTGTTCAATGGAAAAAAAAAGAGTTATATACAGTGGTAGTTGTATTCTGATTTGTTGTATTATTGCAAATGTGTGCATTCGTACAGTTGTTATACGATAAATGTGAAGTACATATACGTTTCAGCCATTATTGAATTGTTTTTGTGTCGAATGCCAAGAAACCTTGTATATTTCTGTATACTGTTATACTTGTAGAAGCAAAGCATTGCATGGCAGCACAAATATATGTAAAAAGATATTAGTACATCGTAAGAACATCACTGGAAAATGTATTAAAATAGAAAAAATATCATACTTTGAACATGAGCTTACACGTTATGCCATTCCCTTTTTCTTTTTTTGTCATTGTGACATTGTAATACCCAAAATGCATGTTTTCAATAGATTTTTAATTTAGACTTGTTTTTATGTTTTATTTTTTAATTTGAATGAGTTACATGAACTTCAAAGTAAAAAGTCAAGTACAACTTGCCAGTAAATCCTTTTGATTTAATTTCTTTTATCTATAAGTGTAATTTTTTGGTTTAGATACGATGTAAGATCATTTTCTCAAAAATCATGAAGATAGGATAAATTATACAATTAGCATTATGAAAACAAATTATTCTTGTAATTGGAAAGTTATCTACATGTAGTCATATTTTTGTAGTCAAATTGTTGGTTTAATTTCAACAACTCCCCTGTAATTAGCATCAACTGTATAGAAAACCATTGTCTATCTGTATTCCATCGTAGTTGCGAGAATATTATGTTTGATGTGATGAAAGTTTTTTGTTTTCTTTACAATTGTTTCTCTTTTTTGTTGGTTGCATTAAATTTATATACTGCTTGTTATTGTATGGAATGTGATATCACATGAAAAATATATATTGTCACAAAAGTGAAAATATTTACTTGTATCCCTGTCCTTATTTATTTACATGTTTTCTTTCTTGCTGTTCTACATGAAATAACAGAGAATTCCTCATCTTTATGTTCATAATGCAGTAGTACCTATTGGATATGGATTATGACTAAAAAGCTGGAGAGTTGCTCTTTTATGTTCTTTATGATCAACACATCGCTATAAATTTTTATTTCCTTTTTCATAAGACTTGATTTTTTTTTAGCATCTTGACAAATAGACCCCCAACCAAAAATAATGTTGGCATATAGAAAATAGTTCATTTTATTCTCATAATTTCAGACATACATGTTGCAAATTCCATTTCCATACTTTAAATAATCATAATACAAATGTTCAAATTACACCACTTTCCTTTTTAAAGGGGCAAAGTGAGAGATTTTCTCTCTGGTTTCTGATGGCTCTGTCAGATGGTATTCCTTGAATTTTTTTGTCAAAAATAATAATATAGGTTTATTTACCCAGGGAAGCCGCTTCAGTTTTGGAAACTGTTCTCCCAGTGGGAATTTCTTACTACCGGGTACCCATTCACCTCACCTGGATTGAGTGCAGCAAAATGTGGATAAATTTCTTGCTGAAGGAAATCACGCCATGGCTGGGATTCGAACCCACGACCCTCTGTTTCAAAGTCAGAAGACTAATCCACTGGGCTACAACGCTCTTCATTAGTGTCATTGATATCATGAAATCATTAGTGTCTCTGATAAACAAGGCTAACATGTGTTCACCACAGAGCAAATAGCAATCTCTAACCAAGATTTCAGCACTAAGTGCCCTCTGCAGTGAAAAGCATGCATTAAATGGTAACCTCCGCCTTATGGTTATGATGGTCGACAGATATTAAGAAATAATTACAATGTCATATTTTACCCAGGGTGGCCACTTATGTTCCGAAAACTAGTCTCCCAGCGAACCCTGCTTATTTAACACGATTATGGTTGTGGAGCGTTGTGGATTAGTCTCCAGACTTTGAAATAGAGGGTCGTGGGTTCGAATCCCAGCCAGGGTGTAATTTCCTTCAGCAAGAAATTTATCCACATTGTGCTGCACTCGACCCAGGTGAGGTGAATGGGTACCTGGTAGGATTTATTCCTTGAACGCTTTAGCACCTATTAATATGGCGGCTTAGCTACAGTCGGGGTAATAATATGATAGCAAGTATCAAAGCGCAGTTGAGTATATGCACATAATAATTTGCGCTATATAAATGGACATATTATTACCCTGGCTATAGCACGGCTATCTTGATTGATATGAAGACATGGTAATTCCACTACTACAGATACAGTCAAACCTGTGTTGGAAGCCACCTGTATATAAAACCGATTTCCATGGAGGCAGATCGTGCGTATAAGAACCTACCTTTAAATGCTACATTTTGTGCTTCCGTTGGGTGGTCACTATAGACAGGTTTCATTGCAAATAGTTTATACATACTTCCAAAACTTGTTTCATCTTAGAATTGATGGGACGTAATGGAACTCGTCTAATCGGATAGATGATATTGTTTCAATATGACAACGCCAAAGGCAGTGCCGATAATGAAATCAACCCTCATTTTTAAATTATTTTTAAAAACAATATCAATTCTTATAACTGATCTGAAATGGACCTTTAACCTTGACCCTGTAACCTGTAAGTATATACAATTAACTTCTGATACCTGTCACCATATATCCAAGTTTGACCATGCTCAGTGATATTTCATGAAATAGTATACAAATAATGAATGTTTATATTTGTATACCAAGTGCAATAGATCATTTCATCCTTCACTGAATGAAGTATGCTGTCCATTGCACAACTGAAAAAACATTTTATGTTTTATGCAACGCCAAAAACAGATCGTTGTCATTTGACATTTATCAAGTTGGATGCAAAAATGTATGCAGCTGAGGGAGTGTGGTCTGTTGATTGTTGCAATCAGTAATACACCCAAACATGATTACACATAGCATTGTATGGATCCAAAATTGCATGAATCATGACGATCATGACATCATTGTAAAATGGGCTGAATGATTGATATCAAACAACCAATCAAATTTCAAGAATCTATCGAGGGTCATATAAATAAAGTTAGAACATCTAATTTGCACTGCATAGCGAGACCAAAATCATTTGTAAGGCATTCACTAACTTTGTCTCGGATTCAAAATCACCATTCCAGCTATGCTTAAAATTATTTTGCAGACGAAAACATGCAGGCATTGCATGAACTGAGAAGACATTCATATAGTATAAGAGATCAATGTTAGAATTTCAAACATATTACCTTATCATTACAGATTCTAGTGGATTACACCAGCTCACACATCTGCTGAGTCTGCTTTGATTTGTCTCAAACACTAAGGCCTGTATTCTGAAGTTTGGTTTAAAGGTAAATGCCAGTTGTGGTAATGATATCAAAATGAGTTTGTACAGAATCCAATGAAATGACCACCAAAGTGTCTGTTTGTATAAATAAAAAATTTGTGCCAAAGGATTCTGGAAGAAATTGTGTAATTGCTGAGAAATCAGCAAATAAGCACAGTATTCGGTTCAAGCATCGGGCCAACATTCAAAGCAATATTAATACACTGTCCCATGTGCGCTTATCTGTGTTGGTGATCTTCAGAGTGAACATTTTTCAGCGTAGATTTCAAGATTTCACAAAGTTCAGTTTATGTACATGTAACTGTACCAGATCTATATACTTGATGATATACTGACAGTTAAGCCTGGTTTACAGACTTTCTCATGAAATCAGTGTTTACTGCAACTACTGGCATTTCTCTTTAACCTTGGCCCATAGTCTCACTCTCTCTTCTTTCAAATTTTGGGAAGCCCAGAATTTCAAATTGCATTTACATTATGAATAATATTTGTACTTGGCTCTTTCCACAAGTTCTTAGAATTGCCTATTCATTATTAAACCATAACTTTGGACCAGAGTTTTAATTAAACCAAAGTTCAGAATACAGGTCTCAGGCACTTAGATCTGTTAGATCTTCTTCCAACAAAATTAGAATTTGCTTTCACTTCTTGCTAAAAAAAAGTATTTTCTATGGATATTCCTTTAAAAAAATCTTTAAAAACAATATCAAATTCACACTCAGCCACTTGTAATGCAGATCTTTAATTCTGAGCTTTTGTTTCGATATGACTTTTCATTATTTCTTGACTCTACTGTCTAATCCTATGGGAAAAAAATTTAGTTGCTAATTTTGAGCAAATTCATCCATATTTTCCAGTTACCTAATGGGTGTTTCATAAGCTGTTTGTAAGTTAAGAGCGACTTTAAGAACGACTGGTGATCCTTTCTTGTGGAAAATGGTATATTCATTGGTGATGGTTAAGCGCGTAAGAAAGGTTCACCAGTTGTTCTTAAAGTCACTCTTAACTTACGAATAGCTTTATGAAACGGCCCTCTGGATTGGGAGGACTGATGATCAGTCTTACAAAACCAAGCCATGTAACCAAACCTTTGGTTGCTATGAATCAGTTTAAAGGGGAATGAAACCTTTGGAACAAGTAGGCTTGTGTCAAAACAGAAAAATCAGAGTAAGAACAAAATAAGTTTGAGAAAAATAGGACAAATAATTATAAAGTTATGAGCATTTGAATATTGCAGTCACTAATGCTATGAAGATCCCCACATTGGCAATGCGACAAGGATGTGTGATGTCACATGTAAACAACTTTCCCTTTGATGGACTATAAAATACCCTCAAAATGTCTGTTTTTGCTTTTCTTATGGTGATACAAACTCTTTATCCATGATGTATTCTTTAAAAATATGTATTACATGCCCTCCTATAAGAAGAACGAATGATCTACTGATAGATGTGATAAAAGAGGCAGTTTAAGTGAAATATATACTAAAGTAATGGGGAAGGTTGTTCACAAGTGACATCACACATCTTTGTCGCATTGCCAATATGAGGATCTCCGTAGCATTAGTGATCGCAATATTCAAATACTCATAACTTTATCATTATTTGTCTGATTTTTCTCAAACTTTCATTGATCTGTTTCTTTGATTTTTCTGTTTTCACACAAGCTATTTTGTTCCAAAGGTTTCATTCTGCTTTAAATATGGAAGACGTGAAATACAAGTACAAGTGTGGCAGAGCAATCGCATCAGTATATATTCATTATACTTCTTTACACATTATCTGGCAGTTTCAATTCACAAAATTTCACAATTTTCAATTACTTATCTTCAGACTTACAAATATTGCAAAAAATATAGCATATTTATATTTATACAGAAACTTCAAATACATGTATACAACTGATTTTGGATAAGGTATATACCAAATATTAATTCATTTAACTCTTGTTTTGCCTAAAGAGAAGTTGGAGCAAATAGGCAAGAAATTCTATAATAGGCAAGGTATAGTTCACCTAAATACATGTATACACTTAAGTACATGTAAACACATGGTGCCATCAGTTGGGTACCAAGGATTGTTCTTTGCTTCTCAGGAGACTTTTGCCTAGAGATGAAAGCCAATGCCACTGATGATATTCTCAATGTAGATTTGAAGATTACCATGTTATGCAAGGTCTTCAAGGTCCAACCTCCGGTTTTCTTTTGTCCTTATAAAGCTTGTCAAGAATGATTGCACTGATGCACAGAAGAGCCCAGGTACCTACTTGTGGGATCACTATGTTACCATGTCTCAGGTTACATATACCTCAGACAATGTTTGATCCCTAGAAGAATGTACTTCCGAGTTCTACTGTCTACGATAATGCCATTTCTATAGCCTCTACCTCAGATAGCCTTTACCTCAGATAACCTTTACCTCAGATAATCTTATTTAGAAGACCACTGTCCAAAGAAGAAAGCCAACGGCATTGATTATGTCATCAAGGTTCAATCTCCAAGGTCCTACCTCTGAAGACTATATCCTCAATTGATGATATTCCCAATGTCCAAGATACCCATGTTTCCTCTCCAAGGTCCTGTACCCCTGACAATCTTTGATCTTCAGAAGACTTGTGGTTTAGATGAAACCTCTAATGACATTGATTATATCCTCAATGTCCAAGATCGCCATGTTGCCTCTCAAAGGTCTTGTACCCCTGACAACCTTTGATCTTCAGAAGACTTGTGGTTTAGATGAAACCTCTAATGACATTGATTATATCCTCAATGTCCAAGATCGCCATGTTGCCTCTCAAAGGTCTTGTACCCCTGACAATCTGTGGTCCTCAGAAGACCGTGGTCCATAGATGAAAGCCGATTGCATTGATGATATTCTCAATGTACTTCTGAGTCTCAATATCCAGGATGATGGTCATGTTGCCATCCCCGTCTGGTACCATGGTAGGACGTTCTTTACTGATCATCTCCAACTCCTATTGGGGAATAAGAACGGGAATATCAGTGAAACCTTTGGTATCGGTCAATAATAAGCACCAATACGATGGCATTTTGTTAAAGAGAGATTCATAAAATGATGATCCGGTATGATGGAAAAATAACACCTCATAATTATAGTCAAACCTGTCTACAAAGACCACTCACAGGAGACAAGAAAATTAGTATTTATATCCAAGTGGTCTTTACTAGCACATTCCTGTAGAACATGTTTCAATGGGGAACAACTATCCCAAAGAAACCAATCATGTGGTCTCTGAAGCAGATTTAACTATGACACATCTTATCAAGGGAGTGTTTCATCAACATTTTTGTCAGAACAGTTGTCAGATCTAACAAATTTCCTTGATTCTGATTGGCTGTGAGGCACTGTTACTATCATTTAATGGTAACTGTCGGATAAAACAGGTCTGGTCGGATGAAATTTCTGACAAGTCCTTTCTTGAAACGTTCCCCTGAATAACATGAAGGATTGAAAGTGAATTACAAAGCAAAGAGAGGAATACCATTGTGCATGTGTGACCTTGAAGTTAACAAATTAAGATGGTTTATCTAGGGAGTATCTTGTGAAGCAAATAGTCAATGATTCTTAATTGTTACAAGCTGCTGAAATCCTTGCAGCTGATTGGCTGAGAGAAAATTTGTCTGTGAAAATCACCATTCATGTAATGCTTCCCTGATATCTGCAAATATATTGGTTTAAACTGGTATGTTAAATAGGGATGCCAGTTGGAATTGATCAGAGGGCCTGAAAATCACCTAGAATACAATATTTTTTACACAAAAATGCTAAAACTATGGCCTGAAAATAAATTGCCAGAGCCTGAATTCAGGCTTTTGCCTGAAAACTGGCGAAAATTGTCAAATTGACTGGTTGCCAAATAAAAATAAGAACCCCCCCATCCCTGGTTAAAACAAATGTTCAGAAAAAACATGAACAAGTAAAGAATAGAATTACAAATAAAAAGCTGAAAGAAATGTAAAATGGGTGATTGGAATGGATCAGACAAGAAGCCTCTTACCGCTGTGTTCTCGTCGATGGTGAACAGAACCACCTGGTTGCAGGAGTCCGCAAGGAGAAGAACCAGATGCTTGGCCTTGCCATCCTCGCTGGTGATATACCGGGTGATGATGGGGTAACGACTGCCCCTCAAGGCACGGAAGAGCTCTGTATACCAGCCCACACTATTCGTTAGGAGGGGTTTGAGGGAGGGGTCCATGATGGTCAGAGGGGTGTGGTGGACACACCCTAGCAGCACCTTGAACTCTGGATAAGGCATGGACTGGTGGAGAATCAGAAAAGAATACTACAGGTAAAATCATTGTTGAAAAAATATTCATTCTACTTGTAATTTAGGACACCATTCATTGGACTCTTATACAATGTATTCCAATGCAATACTCATATTTCATGCACTGTGTATCATCTGGGATGAATAAAGCATAGTTATCAGTGCTATCAAAGTAAGTTAGCATGCAATTATAAACATCAACACCCATAAATCCATCCTACTGCTTTAATGGTGTTTCCATAGTCATGCATCCCTTTTTTTCCTTTGGTGACCAATGTGATACGATCACCCTGGTCATCGTAACCTGGCATGCCAGCACACAATGAATGCACTTTCTCTTCTCTTTGGGGAGCATTCTAACAAGAGTCCTAAGACTTAATTGCAAAGCCTACTGCAAAAGTACCCACTGAAGTTCACATGTTAATGTAAATCACATCAGTAGTCCGTTCATCTCACCTGTGACTCCTCTTCCTCTGCGCTGTCTCTCTTCTTCCCTTTCTTTGTTGATGCGGTTGCCATGGAATCCATGTCTTCCATGTCCCACATCAGTAGTTGATCCCACAGAGAGTCTCTTCTGCAGTTGATATCGGCACTGGTCAACATGGCCAGGATGCGCTCACGCTCGGCAATGGCCTCCGTCTCTCCGAGCTTGCACCGCTGGAGGAACGCTGATTTAGGGAGGAAGGAATCGTCTGCTCGCTGGAAGGAGATGATAATAAGAGATGGAAATTTCAGCGAAGGATTACGAAAAAAATGTGTGACTAAACGAAATAACATACTTCCAACAGTTTGAGTTGTTTGTAAATGTTTCTCATAATTGCCAAAAAGCTCTAAGTTTAAAGCAGGGTTGGTGATGATACTAAAATGTGCTGTAAAAACATTACTATGACAAGTGGAGCGCCTCTGGCAGTCTCACCTGCATCGCGTGATTCAATATGGCAGCAGTGCTGGCTTTGAAAACTACTATAAAATAAATATTCACCCCCCAAAGAAATTCATATATTGATACAATACTACGTTCATTGACAATAAATGACATTTGACCTTGATCATGCGACCTAAGACTTGTCAGTAATAATTGATTACCCCTATATCCACATTTTATTAACTATATCTATAAACTTTGAAAGTTATTACAGCAATCTAATAATTACCTCCAAAATGACCTTTGACTTTGGTCATGAGACCTGAAACTCGCATGGGATGTTCAGTGATACTTGATTACTCTTATATCCAAGTTTTATGAACTAGATCCATACACTAACAGAGTTACCGGTATGATGATTATTCAACAACTACCCCCAACATGGCCAAAGTTCATTGACCTTAAATGACCTTTGCCTTAGTCATGTGACCTGAAACTCGCACAGGATGTTAAGTGATACTTGAATACTCTTATGTCCAAGTTTCATGGATCAGATCCATAAACTTTCAAAGTTATAATGGTAATTCAACAGATACCCCCCACATAGCCAAAGTTCATTGACCTTTGACCTTGGTCATGTGACCTGAAATTCGCACAGGATGTTCAGAGATACTTGATTACTCTTATGACCAAGATTTATGCACTAGATCAATACATTGTCAAAGTTATGATGGTAATTCAACAAATACTCCCAACTTGGCCAAAGTTCATAGACTTTAAATGACCTTTGACCTTGATATGTGACTTGAAAATCCGACAGAATGTTCAGTAATACTTGTTTAACCTTATGTCCTAACCTTATGTCCAAGTTTCATCAACTAGGTCCAGTTTTTTTCTAAGTTATGAAGACAGTTCCAAAATTTAACCTTAGGTTAAGATTTTGATGTTGATTCCCCTAACATGGTCAAATTTTATTGACCCTAAATGACCTTTGACCTTGGTCATGTGACCTGAAACTCAGGCAGGATGTTCAGTAATATTTGATTAACCTTATGGCCAAGTTTCATGAACTAGGTCCACATACTTTCTAAGTTATGCTGTCATTTCAAAACTTAACCTTTGGTTAAGATTTGGTGTTGACGCCGCCGCCGTCAGAAAAGTGGCGCCAACAGTCTCACTCTACTTTGCAGGTGAGACAAAAAGCCAGAACATGTTTTTTTAATAAGTGTTAACGCCGAATATAATTCACAGCATGTGTATGTCAAATAGTTTGAAAAACATTAAAAGATGAAGGCTGAATAAAGAAATGTTTTAGGCGTGACTGTCATTTTAATGACAGCTCAATTGCAAATGACAATTAACAACTGAAACCACCAAAATTATTGAAAGATTTTATCCTTACCACGGGCTTAACTGTCTTCTGTGGGTAAATATCCTTGCGATTTGTCACAATGACATAGAACTCAAGCTGTAGCATGTTCTTGTGGTAAACCGCCATACTCTCAGCTGATGAAGACCCCGAGGCTCCAACGGCCGGTGAATTCGGCCTAGTCTGGCAGCGGTACTCGGCCTCATCCCAGGCCACCACTACGCTCACGTCATCTGGGAAGCGGTTGCTTTGACGATCTTGAAGGAGAGGGTGGACGCTGCCGTGGATGCGGCATAGAGCATGATGAAGCTCCTCCCTGTCGCTAGGAAAGCCTGCAGCCTCGGGCGTGCCCGTGGAGGAGGAGGAGGGATGGACCATCACAAGTTTCCGCCAGTTAGGAGGTGGGTGGTTGACAAGGTACTCGTACAGCTGGGGAGCTGGGGTGTTCAGGCTAAGGAATTGGATTGTGTCTGCAAAGAAAAAAAATGAACAATCCACGAGTATTACACGTGGAATAACCCTGGCCGTCTCGCCTGCATTATGCAATCCAATATAGCAGCAATGTCCCCCCCCCAAAAAAAAGGAAGAAACTTGTTTCTGTGTGCAGTATAGGTGTCTGTAATATAATAAAACAACTTCAAGTTAACATCACATTAGTTATTTTAATAACTTGTAAAACGCGGGAGCGTTTCATGAAAGGACTTGTCGGATGTTTTATCCGACAAGTTCCCTTTTATCTGACAGTTACCATAGAAACAGTGACTCTCAGCCAATCAAAATTAAGGAAAGATGTCAGATCTGACAACTTGTCGGACAAAATATTGATGAAACGCTCCCCTGGTATAACCTTTACCTTTCCAGAGGATTTCTTTCACAATCAAATTGAGTTTTTAAAAGCAAAAGGCAAAGTATTTCTAAATAGTAATTTCTTGCTTGCATTTACATTGTTCGCCTGCATACAACAACATACACTCAAGCCTAATTCAAAGAGAGATCAGTTTTTTTTTGGGGGGGAGGGGACAGTGGGGTCATCAAAGCATTCAAAATAGCGCATCATATATAATAATAATAATAATAATAATAATATACTCATACCAATGAAAAGTCTAACCCTTCGCATGCCACAGACATGTTTTTGTGCAATTATACTTATCACATGTACACATATCTATACAGTCGATATAATTCATTTTTCTCTTTAATACTAGCAATGCAGACTTTAGAAAACAGTAATATGCATTGTATTGTGTCTGTGGAATTAATATCCACTCATTCACATCAAGCAAGGATTTTTCATATTATCTCGAAGATCGAAAAGAAAATCTACTTTTTTTTCAATGCATATCAATGTGGCATGGTAAGACTTACAGATTGTAATTCCAAAAGTATGCATTTTATTGTGTCTGTGGAATTAATAATCCACTCATTCACATCAAGCATGGATTTTTCATATTATCTCGAAGATCAAAACAAAATCTACTATTTTTTTTCAATGCATATTAATGTGGCATTCCAAAATTCCAAAAGTATGCATTGTATTGTGTCTGTGGAATTAATTTCCACTCATTCACATCAAGCAAGGATTTTTCATATTATCTCGAAGATCGAAAAGAAAATCTACTATTTTTTTCAATGCATATTAATGTGGCATGGTAAGACTTAATTCCAAAAGTATGCATTGTATTGTGTCTGTGGAATTAATTTCCACTCATTCACATCAAGCAAGGGTTTTTCATATTATCTTGAAGATCGAAAAGAAAATCTACTATTTTTTTCAATGCATATTAATGAGGCATGGTAAGACTTAACTCCAAAAGTTTAAATTTCTTACCACTTACAAAACCTGTGCAATTCATAAAAAAATTGCACTCTCTATAATGGCAATGTAAAGCATTGTAAAAAAAAAAATGGCACAATACGATTGCAATCATACCTTTTCTTCTGTTGTATGTAAGATAGTGGAAAGTTCAAATTTGTTGCAAATAATTTGAGGAGGGGAGAGCTGACTGAATTTTACTTTGATATTCTGTCAGCTCTTGAAATTCAGAACTTTGAAAAAGCTTTATTTTAGACATAGGATATGTATGTCTCTGGCAACCTCTCTCTCTCTCTTTTTTTTACTTAGAAATTGGTATCAACAGAGATAAAGAGACTTTTATTGGGTTGCTGTAATTCTAAAATACTGCTTTTCCTTAACAGTCCTATAAAAAATGGGGATACAAGGTTTTATAAGCCGACTTAAAGATAAATTCCAGTTCTGGTAATTATCTCAAAATGACTTTTTACATAATCTAATATAATGACCACCCAAGTGTCTGTTTGTATGAATAATAATAGCAGGGCACACTGGTAGAACAGTTTTCAAAAGTGTAGTGGCTACCCTGGGTTAATATGCCTATATTATTATCATTATTATAATAAAAATATGTGCCAAAGGATTCTGGAAGAAGTTGTGTAATTGCGGAGAAATAAGAAAAATAAGCGCGGATTCGGTCACTTCCGTCGGGTCTTTATTCCAGCAATAATAATTCACTGTCCCACGTGAGCCTATCTGTGTTGGCAATCTTCAGTGTGATCGTATTTCAGCTTAGATTTTATGATTTCACATAGTCCAGTTTACCGGTATGTAACTGTACCAGATCTAGACACGATGATATAGTCATACTTAACCTTGGCTTTACAGACTTTCTCACGAAAGTAGTGTTTTACTGCAAGTACTATCATTAAGCTTTAAACAATGCTACTAAAATAAAATTCTCCATAACAGCAATGTCTTACCTTTCTTGATGTAGTTCTGCCTGAACTGTGGTGGCATCGAGTAGTACTTCATGAAACTCCCAAGAAAGCTGGAGACATGGTAATGTGACTGGAAGCCCATGTCAGGGTTGAAGAGATAGGATTGGATCGTCCGCAGGTGGAAGTCGTAAGCCGACGAGTGAAGATGGATCAGGTCTTTGTACTTGTCACAGTCATCGGTGAATAGGGTCGCCAACTGAATGAATGAACAATTCATAAATCATTTTGGTATGATATCATTATGCCACCATGTAAGTCAATAACATTTGGATTTTAACAATAATACAGGATTGATGCGAGGGTATTTGACTTACAAAGTAAAGGACTCATATTTGGAAATTTAACAAAAGTCATCAGCATGACCCCATTGGGACCCCTGGTGCCATTTTCTAAAGCAGTAAGTTATGCAAACTATTGTTAAACAATGTGTTGAGACATTTACCCGTTTACACCTGGGTGGAGAGTGGCAAATATGGATAAACGCCCTGCAATAGGACCCGAGTGCTACAGTACGCTTTGAACGCCAGATCTTGAGGTTCAAAATCTGGAGACTTGTCTACTGAGCCACTACACCTCTATGGCCCGTATTCTGAAGTTGGGTTTAACTTAAACTCAGGTATAAAGTTGTGGTTTAAGTATGGAGAGCCAATTGTTACATAAATCACTAACGGTAGGGATAGCATATTTCAGCTCATTTGGCTCTAAAATCATTCATAATTGTTTAGGAAGTATAAATAGATGATTGTCTTCACAATAAAGGAATCAGGAAAGAGCACAGTAAAAATATGAAACATACAACTTAAATAAAAAAGTTGACACTATTGGCTTCCAATATATTTAACACAGAGTTAGACCATGATCTAAGTTAAACCTGACTTCAGAATACAGGCCATTATGTTCTTCCTTATTTCTGTGATTTTTTTCTGTACTGAAGAATACTGGGGAATTTGAACATATAGTTCAAACAAATTTGCAATGATCAGGGGTGTGAGTGGTCACAAATAAAAAAGATCTGAAAAAAAGCTGAAGAGTGTTGAAAAAATCTGAAATAGAAAGAGCTACCATAATTTTTGTACAGAGGGAAGCCCAAAATAGGATGAAATTAAGCTGAAAATTAAAACAAAAAAAAATCTGAAATCAGATAAAATCTGAACTCTCACACCCCTGGCAATGAGTCTTCTCAAAGTTTACAAGTCACTCACCTCTTTGTTGATAGTCTTTCCCGATGGAAGTCTGGAGCTCTCAAAGGCATACAGCTTCACACAGAAATAGATGTGCTAAATGATGACAAGACAAACATCACTAACTATCAAATATGTGACTACATTATGTACATGTAAAAAATGGGTGTTATTCCCAGAGATGAAGTTATGATCTCAAGGAATTCTTGGGTAAAATCCGTACATTTAAGTTGTTTTAGTAGTATTTTTCATTAAAAAAAAATAATAATAATAGGCATTTATATAGCGCCATCTATCTAGAAATATTCTATTCCATGGCGCATTTTATATTATTATTTTTATTATTATTATTACCCCGGCTTTAGCTCGAGCTGCCTTCCAGCGCTCATGCATTCAAGGAATTATTCCTGCCAGGTACCCATTCACCTCACCTGGGTCGAGTGCAGCACAATGTGGATAAATTTCTTGCTGAAGGAAATTACGCCATGGCTAGGATTCGAACCCACGACCCTCTGTTTCAAAGTCAGAAGACTTATCCACTGGGCCACAACGCTCCACATACAGTATACATACAGTATTGTTTGATAAAAATAAAAAACTACTACAAATACTACCAAAAAAAGGAAGCATTCTGCTAGTAAATCTGACATGCCCATTCATGACCCCCCCCCCCCCTCTTCCCATCAAACTCCCATGGAGAGCAAGCTTGGTCCCTTGCATGGATTTAGGTCTTCTCTACATAAATCACACTATAAAGTTCAGTTCAGTTCAATGTGGATACAAAATAGTTTCTGTGAAACTTTTAAATAACTGACCATCAAGTCCACAGTATATATAAGTTATTGAACATCGATGTAGTAAATGCTGGCATGATTAAGAGTTACATTTTTCCTCGTACATGTGTTTTGCTAAAAATCTAAATAGCATGGACCTCAAAGATGATGACCAAGAAAGTATATATATTTTTTAATATATGTTGAGTACAACTATAAATCGTCCTGATCATACACATGAGCTTTTCAATATTCTCTTTTTAAAAAAAAAAGCTTATAATGATCTCTGTACTTGCCACTTAAATAACCTTTATGTCAATAAATTCACTTTCACAAGGGAACAATCTTCACCAAACAGATTTATAAACAATCCTGACAAATCTCCAAGTCCCATTTAACACACCTTGAAAGAGAGTTCAATGAGGATGATACCCCCTGGTGAGGTGATCTGAAGGTGACCTTCAACTCCTGATTCAATAGGGCGCTTCAGGCTTAGACGTCTGGAATGCTGTTCAGAGCTACCTCGGGCATGCAGAAGCTTGGATCTAAGGAGTAACCAAATGATAGAGAAAAGTGTCTCAAGAGGTATTAAACTGAGAAGTAAATGTGAGCCAATCAAAGGTTACTGAGATATAGAGTATGCCATAAACCAAAGTGACACTTCAGAAAATGACTGTGACACAAGTTTTATAATGCATGTGAGGCAACACTCAATATAAGTGGGATGGTCTGTATATAAATAAATCTAAAGACTATAAAAAATTGCTGCAACATGACTAAAGAAGGCATATAGTAAGTGGGTAGTCTTTAAACAAATCCCATATAAAAATCATTACAGAATTCAGTAGTTAATAAAAAAATAACAATGCAGTCCTGGTACATGTATATATCCCGTCCCTATGCGCTTCCACGGCACATGGATTTACCCTGGCTTTAGCTCAGTGGCTTTTTACAGCACAGAACCAATTAGAATTTCTGCCAGGTACACATTTACCTTAAAATGAATTCGTACAGAATCCAATGAAATGACCACCAAAGTGTCTGTTTGTAGAAATAAAAAATATGTGCCAAAGGATTCTAGAAGAAATGCTGAGAAATTAGCAGATAAGCACGGGATTCAGGTCAAGCGTCAGGCCGACATTCAAAGCAATAATAATACACTGTCCCACGTGCGCTTATCTGTGTTGGTGATTTTCAGTGTAAACATTTTTCAGTGTAGATTTCACCAAGTTCAGTTTATGTACATGAAACTGTACCAGATCTAGATCCTCGATGATATAATGACAATTAAGCCTGGTTTTACAGACTTTTTTGTGAAATCAGTGTAACTACTCTCATTTATCTTTAACTGGGTTCAGTGCATCAAAATGAGGATCAATTTCTTGTTGAAGGAAATTGCACCATGGCTTGGATTCAAACCCAGGACCCTGTTTCAAAATCAGTGACTAATCCACGGGGTCCACATGAGTTAACTCACCCTTGTCTACTGTGGGTCTGTGATGTATGTACACTGATGAAACCTTGCCACTTCAGGAAATCCTTGTACTGGGACACCATGGTGTTCTTGATGTCATTGTGCCACGGTGCTTCATTGGTATGCTTCACCTGGGAGGGGTCCATGTTGGCCCCGCCCGCCATGTTACAGTTCATATGGTCCCTCCAGTGGGGGTCGAGCAGGAGGGGCGTGGCACAGTAGTGGACGAGCCTTGACCGCTGTTTGAGCAGGTCAAGCATGTGGTCCTGTGGAAAATTCAAATCAAAGCTGTTAATGATTACAGGTAATGCGTAAAGATATTGAAACAAAAGAAAACAAAAAATGTATGCCTACACTATGCAAACTGAAAAAATAGCTATGCTGGAATTTGATGGGCTTGACAAATATAGCTTTGACCTACAGGTGTACATATTGTATAGACTGAATTTACTGTAATAGAAAAGGAGGGGGGGGGGGGGGTCATGTCAATAACTTACTGGAGTTCATGTATGTGCGGTTGGCTGTAGAATGAGCATTAACTTACACTTATCTTGCAGACTGGTTGCCTAGATCTAGGACCTCTCTTCAGATTCTCCCATGTCTTGAACAGAGTCTCAACTTCTTTCTGAACCTCCAACTCTGTTCATGGAAAAAAGAGATGCGTGCATTTATCATGGTCATGACATTTTCAAATGATAGTGCTGGTGGGTGTTTCATAAAGCTGTTCGTAAGTTAAGAGCGACTTTAAGAACGACTGATAACCCTTTCCTACGTGCTTAACCCTCGCCAATGAATATATCATTTACCACAAGAAAGGATCACCAGTCGTTCTTAGAGTCGCTCTTAACTTACGAACAGCTTTATGAAACGGTCATCTGGTAACTATACCAAAGTCAAATCTTTTGGGGCAATGGAATTCTGGTTGAATAGGATAACTTTGACTAGAAGTTTTGCATAAACTGATCTAAACAAAATGCCTTGACTTGGGTGAATATTTGACTTATGGAGGTTGACTCATGCAAAGTTACTTGTATTTCCAATCATGGCACAGAATAAAAAATAAAAACTTTGTAAACCTGGAAATCTTCCTTCATTTAATTTTCTTTCTTCGAATTCAAATCATGTTCTATCCCACTTATCAATATGAAACGATTTGCAATTTTTTTTATTTGAATATTTTGGGACTAATTTTAACATTATGACAGAAAGTAACTCACATCATCCTAATTATGAGTCATAGTTTGTAAGAATGTATTACCTAACTTCTGTATTCTGTAAATCCCATGGCTTTGTACAAGGACTACCCTATTCTATTAGACATCAGGTTAAAAACACAAACTGATTTACATAGTCACACACACACACACACACATACACACATAGGCGAGGAGCCCGCGGCATAAAACTTTTTACTTAAAAAACTCAGGTTGTTTTTACCAGAGTTTTTGCCCTGTGTTAAAGTCAATGGCAGAAATCAGACTAACCTTAGTTTTCAGTTTTTACCAGAGTTTTCTCAGGTAAAAAGTTGTATGCAACAGGCCCCAGGATTACTTTTAGTTATTCTTTATCATGTGTATCTTGAAACCAAAAGCTACTTTATTATGTTCAAAGAAAGTTAGGCAACCATAAAATGATGAGACTGTTCAGCAACTTACCCTTGCGTGTGTTCCTGCATATCTCTCCAAACTGGGCAGCATTCCTTGACACCGGATCATGGAGGAGTTTGTGCGGTGAGCCCTGGAGAGGGCGCTTTATCCTGGTGTTCTGGAGGGACTGGTCAAACGGTGGCAGGGCGGGGTGCAGTCGCCTCAGGTGGGTGGGGCGTGAGGAGGCAGGGAGGGACCGGGAGGAGAAGTCTCTGGAAGGGAGGGTGGGCTGTTTCACAAGAGACTCGATGGGCTCCAGGGAACGGGAGAAGGGGTTGTCATTCTGTGAAATAGAAAAATATGACATGTCATCAATTTTCCATTCAAGAAGCTTTAAATCTTCTATGAATTTGGAAAATCCGGATGTTGATGTCGATTCAAATTAATGTGTCATGCAGTACCAATATCTATAGACAAATCCAAGTTCAAGACACAGTAACTTACAGCAGCCCTAAATGTATAGCCTCCTGTTTGAGGTTTGTCAGACATAGCAATGGAAAATGAGTAGACTCTTACCATTTGCATGCAAGAAAATTATTTTCTAATTGAAGATCACTGAGCATAAGTATAAATGAATAAATAATGGATAAATGAATAATGAGAAGGAATGAATGAATTGGATGAATGGATTGAATGAGTGAATTGATGGATGGATGAATGAATTGATGGATGAATGAATGAATGAGTGGATGAATGAATGAGTGAATGAATGAGTGGATGAATGAGTGAATGGATGAGTGAGTGAATGAATGGATGAGTGAGTGAATGAATGGATGGGTGAATGAATGAGTGAATGAATGAATGAATGAGTGGATGAATGAATGAATTGATGGATGGATGAATGAATGAATTGATGGATGAATGAATGAATGGATGAATGAATGGATGAGTGAATGAATGAGTGAGTGAATGAATGGATGGGTGAATGAATGAGTGAATGAATGAATGAGTGAATGAATTGATGGATGGATGAATGAATTGATGGATGAATGAATGAATGGATGAATGAATGGATGAGTGAATGAATGAATACTAACCTGATCGGAACCAAAGTGACAATGATGGTACAGACCCATCTTCTGACTAACTAAGCAATCAAGGAAGTGCGCCCTCGTGTTGTGCCACATGACCAGGCGTTGAAAGAGCTTATCGACAGAACTCAGCTTGTCATTGGACCAGTTGTAAATAAAGACTTTCAGCTGAAACAAGAAAAACAGATTACCATAGAGTAGTTACAAATAATAACATTATCAAGTGAACCATCATCAATTCAAAACCTTGAATAAACTGTACAATGATCATCAAGTAGCCTTACATGATTTTTAATTGTAAAGTCATCATTAGCAATATAAACTCTATGGCCCGTATTCTGAAGTCGGGTTAAAGTTAAACTCAGGTTTAAAGTTGTGGTTTAAGTACGGGAAGCCAAAAGTATCAAAATTTTTATTAAGTTATATGTTTACTGTATGTTTACTTTGCTCTTTCCTGATTCATCGATGGTGAAGACAATCATCTATTTATACTTCCTGCACAATTATGAATGATTTGAGAGCTGATTGAGCTGAAGTACATGTATGATTCTAAACTGTTAGTGTTTACGTAACAATTTGCTGTCCATACTCAAACCATAACTTTAAACCTGAGTTTAAGTTTAACCCGACTTCAGAATACGGGCCTATATTTGATGAAATTTATCTGTATGATAAATTGAATCTCGACTTGAGGGTTTTTCCCCAACGACCAAAGAGCGAAGCCTGATTTTAGTCTGAGTTAGTCATAGTTGATTTATATGTAATTTTCATGATTATCATGTACTCCCTCCCCCCAACAGATTATTGTGCACGAATAAAGTTCTCTCCCTTGGTCTGACAGATCTCACACACTGAGAGGCATGTGCTTCAGACATGGGTAGGGTTTCACACACCAGTACTAAGGGGTGCATTTTCAGAATATGGAAAATATTTAGAAAATGTTTAGGGTGCTTTTCGAGACCCCATGGTCGCACATGGTATCCACCCGTCAATGGAAGTGCCCCCCCCCCCCGGTGAAACACCCTCAGGTATCTCACTGCTATACCCCGCCCCTACCTCATAATGCACTCACCTGTTTATTAGTGGCATGTAAGAGTAGAAGCCTCTGCCTGGGTACGACCAATCTCATGGATTGCGACGTATGTTTCAGACCTGGTAATCCGCTACGCTCACTGCTACACAATGACGTCATATCCAGCGGATCAAACTGCTGAAAACTCTTCTGACCTTTTAACATTGAAATTAAAAATCATTGCTATAGCCCAACTTGGCATACATGTATACTGTACAGCTGTACATACAAATAATGTAATTAATTATAACAACGATAATGATATTAATGGTTTTATTTAACCCAGGCAGTGGCGGACTGTGACCCGGAGGAGACAAAGCATTGTTCACAAACAATACAGTGCCCCTCCAATGCTTTGTCTCCTCGGCTCACGGTCCGCCACTGAACCCAGGATACTACATGTTTAACTGCTTCAACAACGGGCCCTGCTTAACCCTAAAAAGACTGGGGGGGCTGATTCAGCCCCCCCTCAACATTTTTCGCAATAAATATGCCGCACGAAATTTTTTGACCGCGTCGCTCGCTGACTTTTTACTTTCAAGTCTCGCGCAACTTTTGAGACCAAAATTGTGACCCCCGGGTACGCGGTTCCAAAATTACGCAACATTTCGTAAGTGCATGCAGACCCAAAATTGCTCAAAAACATGAATTTGTGTACAAATCCAATGCAAATAGTGTTCTTAGCCAAAATTCATAAATGTATCATTATTTTTCCTTTTACTGCTTAAAATCAATTAATTTGATCTTTTTTATGGTCAAAATAAAGTCCCTGACAATTTCCATTGAAAAAACAATAAAAAAACAAAAAGTTGAAAAACAAAGAAATACAAAAGAAATTTAGAAAACAATAGAATACACAAGAAAATAAATGTGATTTTGAAATTTTTTTAAAATCAATTTGATCAGATTCCTATCTATAGTATGTGAAACAAAGCATTATTTTATTAATTAGAGCAAACTTATGATTTTACGCATAAAGTAGCATAATCAATGAGACATGAGATTTTTTGCAGAATTTGATGTTATAGTTTTGTAGATAATGCCATGGGTAACGCATGTGCCAATTTTCGTCGCGATCGCGCGATCGACGGCCGAGATCATAAGGGGGGCGGAATCAGCCCCCCCGTCTTCTTAGGCGTCGAAATAGCCCAGTCTATTTAGGGTTAACATATGACATTCTTATTACCCTTCTCCGCTCTGAAAGATGAGCACTGAACTAGACGGCTGATTTGATTAAGTCTTTTGAGTGTCTCGGCAGGAAATCGAACACATTGCCTCAATTCTACTACTGAGAAGCTCATGAATGTACAAGAATACTCAACAAACAAAAAATGTTGAAAAAAGCTAAATATAACTGGCTTATTAAAGGGGAATGAAACCTTTGGAACAAATAGGCCTGTGTAAAAACAGAAAAATCAAAGAATAAGAATAAAGAAAGTTTGAGAAAAATCGGACAAATAATGAGAGTTATGAGCATTTGAATATTGCAATCACTATGCCATGGAGATCCTCCCATTGGCAATGCGACAAGGATGTGTGATGTCACTGATGAACAACTTTCCCTTTGGTGGACTATAAAATACCCTCAAAATGTCTCTTTTTGCTTTTCTTAGGATGATACCAACTCTTTATCCATGATGTATTCTTAAAAAAATATGAATTACATGCCCTCATGTAGAAAGAACACATGATCTATGGATAGATGTGATAAAAGAGGCAATTCAAGTGAAATATATAGTTACTAAAGTAATGGGAGAGTTGTTCACAAGTGACATCACACATCTTTGTCGCATTGTCAATTTGCTATCTCCACAGCATTAGTGATCGCAATATTCAAATGCTCATAACTTTCTCATTATTTGTCCGATTTTTCTCAAGATTTTGTTGATCTGTTTCTTTGATTTTTCTGTTTTCACACAAGCTATCTTGTTCCAATGGTTTCATTCTACTTTAAGTAATAGAATCATCGAAGAATAAATTGACAAAGCCAATAGATGCTTACTCTTTGGGTTGGTGAGGTTGGGAGGCTGCAGAGGTTCATCAAGTGAGCTTGAATCTAAGCTGTAACGCCATTGGTGGACATTACGTCCAATCAGAATGAATGTCTCTTCACTTCCTGGTAATGGTTGGCAGTGATGAAGGAGATCGGACTCTTGGATCTGTGTCAAAGAAATGGTCAGGAGACGATCACCAAAATAAAAAGAAATAGAATCAATTCCTCCAAGATTCACATTCTGAGAGTGACTCAATCTTTTGTTTCATTCTCTTTCCAACAATTGGCAGGCACCAATTTTACAATAGATGCAAGAAGGAATGGTGCAAGATCTTTCTTTCTGCTACAACAAATAAAGAAAAGGTAAAATTATTCTTCCTGAAAATATCATTTTTTTTCAGTTTAAAAGCTTTCATTCCTTACCTTATAATAATATGCAACATTTATATAGCGCTTAATACAAATGTTTCTAAGCGCTGCATACTATTACCCCGGGCCCCGGCTTTAGCATGGCTACCCTGATCGGGAGCATCAAGCATTCAAGGAATTTCTTCTTACTGGGTACCCCTTTACTACACCTGGGTTGAGAGTGGCAAATGTAGATAAACGCCTTGCCAAAGGATGCTAGTTGTGCGGTGGGATTTGAACCCCGGAACTTGTGGTTCACAGTCCGGAGACTTATCCACAACACCTCTACATGTATGCTGTTACAAGATTTCATTTCTAATCTTATTTGGTGTAACAAGATGCCCTTTCTCCACTTACTTGGTGTAATGCAATTTCATTTCTCATCTTACTTGGTGTTACTGATTTCATTTCATACTTATTTGGTGCAACACAATTCAATTTCTAATCTTACTTGGTGTATCAAGATGTAATTTTTCCACATACTTGGTGCAACAAGATTTCATTTCTCACCTTACTTGGTGGGGGTTCATAGGGTTTGAACTCTGAGCCGCTGGCTTGGTAGAGCTTGTGGGTGCAGTCCGTACAGACCTTCCCAAGCTTCTCTGAGAACTCCTGGAGGAATGTCCCCAGACTGAAGCGACAGGATAGTCTGGCTGTTAAGACCTTGACAGACGGTGTTTCTATACAAAATGAAGCAATAGCAAGAATAAGATGTCAGTCTCATTTAGGTAAAGTACGACATGGCTCAGATACATTTTGATAATGCTCACATATGGTGAGACAGATGACTACACTTTTTAGGGTGCAATCAACCAATTGCACCATACTTTAATCACAAATTAAAACCAAAACACAAACATGGTCCCCCTCTTTCTAAGTCCACTAAACATATCAAATTTTCTGAAAAGCACAAAGACAATTATTATTTTTCTGATCTTTATATGAGTGTTAACAATTTTCAGTTGAAGTTCTATCTATAGAAGCTGCAGTGCCATTCCTACATGTCGTCGCACGCACCACGAACCGTCCTCTCTGCGCACTTCGATGCGAAAGTTAGTTTGGCAGAAAACGCATTTGAAGAAAAGCTTTTCTAAAACCAGTAATAAGTGCACCTACAAGGAGAGTAAATTATTTACCGGTGTCTTCGTTCGATAGTTCAGGTTCCGAAGTTTCATCCCATATCTTTATTTTTCTTGAAGTGAATTATTTACGCAGTAGTGGGCATCGTATTAGAGCGGACGGTTTGTGGTAAAATCGCGAGGCGCGATAGCGCACTGTATCTAGTCCACGGACCGTCCTCTCTGTTACGATTCTCACTGTGGCGTAAATAATTCACTTCAAGAAAAATAAAGATATGGGATGAAACTTTGGAACCTGAACTATGGAACGAAGACACCGGTAAATAATTTGCTCTCTAGTAGACTTGTTAAGAGGTTGAGCGCTGCATTTTTTAGTACAAATGTCCCACTTGGCACAAATGTTCCTTGAGTCAAAAGAAAAAGATTAATTTGCTTAGAAAGACGGCAAATATGTCAAAATGTATGACGTGATATTGCGCTAAAACGAGACCAAAACGACCTCTATGTCCAGTCACACTCACGAATCGGACAATAAAGCGATCAATGGTATGTCATTCGAGATAACACAATCTCAACACAATAGCTTCAATCGGCTTCTCGTATCGCTTTTGTTGGTGTGTCTGCCACACCGTAATCTATGATACATACGGGCAAAATGCATTTCGGTATCGGTAAATCACTATTAATTGTGTTTTATTTGTTTCTAATTTGTTTCTCTCGGAAAATTTACAGGAGACATTGCTTTGCAGGTTACTGCTTTAATGAAGTTCTGGCACATGAATCATGACGAATGTACCCCCACCTCAATCCATATATTAACTTTGTTAAAATATATGTCTTTTGGAGACCCCAAAGTTGCAAAACTGCATCTCGAGTCCCCGGCATTTCCGCTACTTTACAAAACCAGTTTGACTTGTATTATCAACTTGGAAAACACAGATGTATGGGACATCAGACAACATGATTCCTGAAAAAAAGTTTTTTTATTTTTGTTTATTTAAACCCACGGGAGCCCTCCGTATTTCGACTTTAAATAAAAAAAGTATCATGTTTTAAAGCCATCGGCAAGGCAAATTGTGTTTTTTGGTATAATAAAGCAACTTTTATATCTATATTTTTATATTTACATTCATCATTATTGATATTATTATAATTATTAATATTATTATTATTATTACTATCTGCACGATATTATAATTATTATTGTTCTGCCGTTTGTAATAGTGCTCTAGCACAGTAAAGGCTACATGTATAACCCAACAGGAGCATGCCTAGGATACCCTTTCCCTTTTTGGTTTATGTATTAAAAAATAGTGTATTCATGTCTTTAGAACTCTTAAAAGATTACTTTTGTTTGTATTGATACCTTGGAATAGATTGAGGAGAAAATACTCAACTGACATGTAGAGGAGCTGTGGTAAATTGAAGAACAGCCACACGGCCCTTTATTGATTCCACTCCATGTTGAATTTAGATATTTTGAGATCCCAATCGGAAGAAAGATACATTTCTACTACACACAGTAAAGCCTCTTTGCGTTCTCCTCTTGAAAAAAACATAGAAGGCATTGTTTTATATCTCATAAAATAAGTTCGTGTACGTGACGGTGGCCTGTCGAAGTTGCCAAAACCGTTTATTTTGTTTTGACAATATATATTTAGAATATCGTCTAAATGAAGCCCTCATCTGGAAAAGGGCACTTATTAAAGGCAGCATCTACATTATATAGAGGAGGCCTTGGCACTGGGAAGAGGGGGCTTAAGCTTATTTAATTTCTTGGGACCAAATATTTACATTGAACCTTTTTTGATTTTCATATTTACATCAATAAATTTTACAGGCAAATAAAAAAAAGGATTGCACTACAAAATGAAGTTTTTTGGGTAACGTTTCTTTTTTGGTCACATCTGCCGGAATTCCAGGGGGTGCTATCTATCGAGAATAATACACGCAGCACCCCCTCTCCCCTCTTCCGGAAAATCTTGCGGGTGCTTCAGCCTCCGCTTCCAAGTACCAGGGCCTCCTCTATATAATGTAGATGCTGCCTTTAATAAGTGCCCTTTTCCAGATGAGGGCTTCATTTAGACGATATTCTAAATATATATTGTCAAAACAAAATAAAGGGTTGGGCAACTTCGACAGGCTACTGTCATGTACATGAACTTATTTTATGCGATATAAAACAATGCTAACTATGTTTTTTTTTTCAAGAGGAGAAAGTAAAGAGGCTTTACTGTGTGTTCTATATAGGGACAGTGATTTTCCGTTTCAAAAAATGGCCTTTTCCGTTTCAGAAAATCTCAAATTCCGTTTCAGCACGTCAGAAAACGGAAATTCTGTTTCCCCATAGACATTGTACACACGGAAAAGTGACAATTCCGTTTACACATTGAATAGCAAAATCAAAGCGCATACACTCGCACTGGCCAAAATTTGTATCTGCTACTGTACCAACAACACAATAGAATTCGTTCTAATCGGATCTATGCTGGTGTATTTAATGATTTTTCAAACTGATTTAGCATGCATACATCCTCACCTTTCACATAATTAGCATTATTTTACGGTGAAATTAAATTTCATCGATAATTTTGGGGTTTTTTGGACATCGTTATCATCAGTCAACGACTTTCGCAAATCCGCCATCTTGGATTTTAAGACCATGATATCGTGCTGTTACATCTTCAAACGTAGAGGGCAGCAACACACGACCGTGCAGTTGAGCGATCTGAAGCGATGTGAAGCTCAACCCGGGGTGCTATCGAGTGTAATGATGTCGAGAGAAATCACGATGTGTGAATTGTCATGATTGTAGCGAAGTGAGATCGTGTTTTCTGGGGTTTTGTGGCCATTTAATATTCTCATTTTGTTGTTATTTTGGAGTAATTTCTGTTGCTATTCTGTGTATTTTGAGGGAAAATACGTTTTCCGTGATTTTCCGTTTGAAATGCCACTTTCCGTTTCAAAAGGCCTTTTCCGTGAATTCCGTCCGTTTTCCGCGATCGCGGAAAATCACTGTCCCTAAGTATAGAAATGTATCTTTCTTCCGAATGGGCTCTGAAAATATTTAAATTTAACATAGAGTGGAAGCAATAACGGGGTTTGGGTATTATAGAGCTTATGTGTGGCTTCTTTTTTTCAATGTACTACAGCTCTTCTACATGTCAATTGTAGATTATTTTCTCCTCAATCTATTCCAAGATATCAATACAAACAAAGTAATCTTTTAAGAGTTCTAAAGACAATAAACTATTTTTGAATACATAAAACCAAAAGGGAAAAGGATATCCTAGACATGCTCCTGTTGGGTATAGCCTTTACTGTGCTAGAACATTATTACAAACTGCGGAACAATAATAATGATAAAAATAATAACAATAATAATATTAATATAGATAAATATGAAATATAGATATAAAGTTGCTTTATCATACCAAAAACGCAATTTGCCTTGCCGGTGGCTTTTAAACACGATATTTTTTTATTTAGTGTCGAAATACAGAGAGGGGATGGAGTAATTTCGGAGGGCTCCCGTGGACGTAGGCTTAAATAAACAAAAAAAACTATCTTCAGGAAACATGTTAACTGATGTCTCATACATCTGTCTTTTCCAAGTCGATAATACAAGTCAAACTGGTTTTGTAAAGTAGCGGGAATGCCGCGGGGGAATGCAGTTTCGCCACTTCGGGATCTCCAAAAGACATATATTTTAACAAAGTTAATATATGGATTGAGGTGGGGTACATTCGTCATGATTCGTGTGCCAGAGCTTCATTTAAGCAGTAACCTGCAAAGCAATTCTCCTGTAAATTTTCCAAGAGAAACAAATTAGAAACAAAACAAAATTAATAGTGTTTTACCGATACAGAAATGCATTTTGCCCGTATGTATCATAGATTACGGTGTGGCAGACACACCAACAAAAGCGATACGAGAAGCCGATTGAAGCTATTGTGTTGAGATTGTGTTTTCTCGAATGACATACCATTGATCGCTTTATTGTCCGATTCGTGAGTGTGACTGTGACATAGAGGTTGTTTTGGTCTCGTTTTAGCGCAATATCACGTCATACATTTTAACATATTTGCCGTCTTTCTAAGCAAATTAAGACACTAATACTGTCATGAAGCATATCGATGTTTTCGCTAATATATTCTCTTTCATGTAGAATGTTGACATTTTGTATTAATTGCTGTTATTTATAAAACAGTTCAGGATTCTTGAAAAAAATACTCTGTTTTAAATTATAATTTGCATAATTTATGTAAATTAGGTAATAATAAACAAGGATATCCCAATTATTTTATGACAATTTTCTTCCCTGTCTTACCCTAAGTCTTTATTTTCCAATTTTAGGGCAGTTCTGGTGAAATATATATTCTGAATTACTTGTTTTTACATATCGACATAATATGCAACTTTATGCAAATTACTTGCTTATTTGCATAGAGACAGCGTGTCTCTTTGGATGAATCTTTTTCTTTTGACTCAAGGAACATTTGTGCCAAGTGGGACATTTGTACTCAAAAATGCAGCGTTCACCCCTTTTTTTGCAGTTAACAAGTCTACTACTCCTTGTAGGTGCACTTATTGCTGATTTTGAAAAAGCTTTTCTTTAAATGCATTTTCTGCAAAACTAACTTTCCAATCGAAGTGCGCAGAGAGGATGGTTCGTGGTGCGTGCGATGATGTATAACATCAGATTGTGAATCGATGGCCAGATGTGGGTTTATGCCCAGACACAAATTGCTGGCCCAAAGAGATGTGTAAATGTGGTACATGGTCTTGAGATGGCTTCAACATTGCAGGTGTGATGCAGTCTCCGGAGCCAGCTTTGAAAGCGGCTGCATGTGTGCAGGGGTCATCGAGAAGCCAATTAATAAAGAAAGGAAGCATCGTCAGTGTCCGATAGTCTTACCCAACTCTTCCATGAATGGGAACCACTGGAGAGCAAGACCGGAGTACATAGGATGTAGAATACCTCTCCTTCCTTCCTCAGCCTCCCGACGATGCTCCTTCGCTTCTTCCTCTATTCTACGCTCCATCTCAATAATCTGCCAGCTAGTCTTACCTTCAGTTTCCTAAATAATTTAAAATAATATACATAGATAATAATAATGTAACTTTAATATAAAGCCCTCATATCCATTCTGCAATGTGCTAATATGACAATGATTGTTTTCATTTAAAATCATATAAAATATAAAAATAATAATAATACAACTTATAAAGCACTCATATCCCTTTCACATTGTGCACAAGGCGCTAGTTGTCATCATTAACCTGGCTCTTATTTTCAGAGATACATGTATGTAATTTGGTTATATGTAGTTTTTTTTTCAAATAATTTCACGTATGAAAAAAATATTCTTTATAATATTGCAGACCACATCTGTGAATTTGAAATACCATTTAGATCATGAACAAAAATAAAATGTACAATTTTATGACAGATGAGCCCAAAACGGACTACAATAAAGGATATGTCTACATAATTACAGAATTCATGACGTGATAAGAAACTACAACTTCAGCATCAATGAGACAAAGTACATGTATTAATGCACAGGCTGTAAAATTCTCAATAGAAATTATATATATATTTCTAAAATCTCACATGCATAGCTCTACAACCTAAAGTAAGGAGTCAAAATATATAAAAAGAAAACCCTATTGCACTTCATTTCTAAAGCCAATTCATCTAATTTCTACGTACAAGAAAAAAAATATATGCAGAAACTACAGTCCCTGGATTAATACATTCTGGGTTAGCTGGGCTAAGACACTCAACTACATTAATGTGCTACTAGCTTGGGCAAGAAAGCATTTCAAACAAGCAGCCAATTAATACCACCAAAGTAGCTTCTAAAATGCCCCCAAAAGAACCCCAGAAGTCACAGCTCTCAATTAGAAAAGGTAAAGATTGGTTGTGGGGGAGGGGTGGGGTCAAGTTCTTCTGAGCACCAAAATAAGGACCTGAATATTTTGAAAGGAGCATGTTAGAATGTAAAGCACATTTTTAAAGCAAAATAAAAATAATGTAAATACCCAAAGAAATTCTGAACCATCACCAACTAATATACATTTTAGAACAAAAATAAAAAACCAAACATAACAAAATAAAAGAAATCAATATAACCATGACAATTGGATGGAACAAAGGAATTTATAGAATAAAACCTATCTGTCACCATAGATTAGTGTGCCATATACATGTACATGTAACTACATGGATATGCTTGGAGTACCATACAGGTATGTTAGATACATTGTCTAAGAATATATCAATAAAACTTAAAACAAAAAAATAGACAGCTACATGTTCACTAGTTCATGAATGGTTAAACAGATTCAACTTTATTACATTAAACTATTCATTGTTTACTTAACATATGTGAGATCAGTTCAGGGGAACAATAAATGTACATGTATGCTGTATCACAATTAAATTTTGTTGTAATGGATAGGCACTACATGTAGATCGGATGCAGAAATAGTGGCATCGAAACATAACTACTAATAAAAAAGTTCAAAGTAACTGATTGCATCTGATTGACAACAAATATATTGCATTTTTTTTCTTTTTCTTATTTTTTAGTTGTGTGTAATTGTAACTCTTCCTACAACAGACCCATCAGAATAAAATGGCACCTCATATTACTTTCTATTTTACATTAATAATACATTAATAAGAAAGTGTTTGTTGCCAATTTGAATAATGTGATCAGTTCATTATATATATGCAATCAATTATTATCTTTACAATCAATTGTAAAGCTATTTTTAATGTGGCCCTCAAAGAATGGTAACCCAAATTTACAGATACCTAAGCATTTCCTAAGGTTTTCACTGATATGCCTTACATACACCACTGATACCACGCATGACGGTACTCGGCAGCAGCGCTTTTTTACCAGTTGACAAGGTGCAGCCAACGATATTTTAACTTTTATTGTATTTTTTTATAAAATGCCAGACTTCTGACTTTGAGCTTTGGCAGAATACCTTAGGACTGTACTCTCTGATAGGCTTGTGTTTGGTGGGTGTGTGAGGTCTCGAGGATGCGGGTGAAGGTTGGGGTGATGAAGCGTCTGTCAGACGTCGTGCCCGCCCAAGGGGTCCCGGTGGGGTGCAGTCTACGGGAGGAGCGTTCCCGCTGGTGACCAGGCCGGGTGTTACTGACTGAGACCGCTGCGAATATCAGATCCATTACTTGTAATAACTTTGTCTTTTTATACTCTTTGCTCAAAGGAGGTGATATTCATATTGACAATAACAACTGAATTGGTTGCATGCATTTTGCAAGGCAATGAAAACAAGCATGAAACAAAAATATGAATGAGTATGAAAGAAAAATCAGTCAATATTTTTATTTTTATGGGGGTTTAAGAGTCGCTTGCTAAAGTATACATGTACATCACAAAAGATTCAAACATGCATAGTTGACATCCGAACAGTTTGGCAAATTTATAAGAAACATATAATTCATGTATATCAATTCTGAAGCTATTTTGAATATTCAATAAGAATTAATATATTTGTACATGTAGTTTATTTCTAATTTCACTGAATTGTGATGTTTTCCAATGAACTTATAATGAATGAAAGCTCTATGTTTAAACTACAATTATGAACAAATCATGAATAAAAAAGCCTTTTATTATTGAATATAATTTATGGTTCTTATGCATGAAAAAATGTAATCATACCATACAACTACACATATGATGGTGGCTCCCAAGTCTGCGCACCTAACGATTTGGGTTAAAATTTAACATGAATTTCTTTTTTTTACAAAATCTTTCTGTTAATAATGTTCCCTATATCATCAAGAGTAAGTGTGCAAAATATCTCATTAAAATTTGAAAGAAATACAGGATTTTCTTGGAATAAACCTCGGGCAGTCATTTTTAGATTGAAGGAAAAAAATGGTACCCCATGTCTGCGCACCCATTCACTTTGCACACGATTCGGATATTTTCATGAGAAAGGCTGCGTTTTGAGGCCGTCACATGAAATGCCCAAAATTCATTATTTTCCACCATTTTGAGTCAGATTTTTTAATGAATATCTGTCTATATAATGCATATGTAAAGTTTGTGTTCGTTGTGTAACTTCTTTTACTAGAGTTGCGCAGATACGCAAGTGCGCAGACAAGGAGGACTGCGCAGACTTGGGGAACTTGCCATACATTGTTATATAGCAGTCAAACTTGAACTGAAAAGTCGAACAATACATGGACAATTTTCATGCAGTGACAGCATTAGGATTTACATACATGACATTCTTAGCAAAAACAAAAAAAATATTCATGAGATGTATTTTAAATACCCGGTACAAAAATACCATGATTCAAGCAAAACAACATTTACAATTATGATAAAATATGATAATTATTGATTTCATCACATTTTTCAATTTAAGATATCGGCAGTGATAATATTTCCATACAAGAGTATTGATTACATTAACAACTGAATTTAAATTTTGAATCTAACACATGACATCTTTGGGTACAGTGGATACTCGGCATGAAGAATGCAATTGATTCATATCTATTCCAACTACAGGATAGAAAGGGGCAGTATCATATCTCATGTACTCATTTGAAATGTGTGCATCCAAATACACTGTTCTCTACAAATAAGAGCATAAGTGCCTCTCCATGATTGAGATCAATTTGAATAAATCTGAACTACTTCTGACTAAACTCTGACATAATTTGTGTTCCTGATACAAAGAAGTGGCGATTCTCCACGTCCTGTCTGGATAAAAGTTAAAATCATCTTTGAATATTTTATTTTTTAGGAAACATGAATAACAAATTTCTGCTACATGTATATTAAGAATTTTTTATGAAAACAAATTATTTATTATACTGAGTATCCACTGCAATATGCATGAAAATGAACAGCAGAAAATAGAAATTCATTTAATTATGAAACTGCATGCAAATCCATCTGTCTATGAGTGGTGGCCCCCCTTAAGATAAATATTGAGATGGATTGCAAAATACGACAGAAACAATCTTATTGCATGCAAAAGTGATCTTGAATGGTCATTGATATTAAAGTGATAGATCGCAAGCCATAGCGTAACAGAGCCCTGGGTCCCGTCTTACAAAGAATCGCGATTGATCAAATCATCGCAACTATGATAGGCCAGCAACATCAACATCTATTATGCATATTTGTTCAAAATATTTTCCAAGTATGATTTATATTCATGCATTCATTGTTTTCTTGAAAATTCAGTGTGCTTCTATTTGTTTGACAAGGACATTGTGCAAATTTTCTATAGAATATATTATGACACTGATGGATTTCCATACAGTTACGAGTGATTGGATCAATCGTAACTCTTTGTAAGACGGGGCCCTGGGTCCTGTTTTACAAAGAGTTACGACTGATCTTATCAAACTCAGTTCTATGGAAATCCATCATGGTCATAATATTTTCTACATGAAATTTGAACAATGTCCTTTGTATTAAAACAAAGAGAAGCACAATGAATTTCCAAGAAAACAGTGAATGCATGAATATGCATCATAGTTCAAAAATATGTTGAACACACATGCATAAGTGGAGCATTGTGGCCCAGTGGATTAGTCTTCTGACTTTGAAACAGAGGGTCGTGGGTTCGAATCCCAGACATGGCGTAATTTCCTTCAGCAAGAAATTCATCCATATTGTGCTGCACTCAACCCAGGTGAGGTGAATGGGTACCTGGCAGGAATTTCTGCCTTGAAATGCCACCGCACTGTAAAAGGCTGCGGGCTAAAGCTGGGGTAATAATATCCAAGTCCTTTGGAAGCGAATGATGTGATTTGCGCTATACAAGAAATGCGTTATTATTATTATAACAGATATTGACGTTGCTGGCTTTCCATAGTTGTGGTTGATTGGATCAATCGCAACTCTTTGTAAGACAGGGCCCTGATGTGGGAAATATGTACAGTACAAATTTGTAGTACACATATCATATCAAATGAAATGCTTTTGGTGATATACAACAAACATGTATGCTTGTAAAGCACTAAACATGATTTTAAACACTACAAACAATTTATGTCATTTCAATCATGCTGGTGAACAATGATCCAAAATACAAACTGAACTCATGCAAAAAAATTAATCCTTTTACTGAAAATTTATAACATAAAACTCATGCCAAATTTAAACTTGAAACTATTAAAATGCATGCATGAAATTCTGATTATACAGACTCAGTGTAGAGATACTACATGAATTTAATGTATTAGTTGATTGATCTAAAAAAATTAAAAAGGATATCTAAATTTGCATTTAAAAAATAACAAGGGCAGATTGTTAACGTTTTGAACAGAACTTGATGAAAATAAGAAAGTTATGAATAACTGAAAGTAAAGTTTCACAATGACCAATAATGCATTGTTACAAGGAGAGTGACAGCTCCTACAATTGTTCCAACACACAAAGACCAACTTTTCATTCTATCCAAATGTTTCACTCAATAGAAACCATAACTAAAAGGCACTTAAATATACAGTACAATCAGGGCAAACTATCCATTAAATATTAAGTTAGATATTTACATAGATTTCATTTTTGAAACATTCATAAGTTTCTTACTCCTCTGTAAATTTCTTTCAAACTTTCTGCCCCCCAGCTTCCAATAAATGATTCATGATCAAGGCTGGACTCCCCTTTTAATAAAATATTCATGAGGTGAATGCCACTTTTATGATGTGACCTGCCTCTTCAAAACCAACATTAGGACACCATTCTCACTACCATCCTAAACTAGTTTACTGGAAACCAGTATAGTGGAAACTAGATTATTAACGTGTAATGACAATAGTCGAAGCGGTCTTGGAAGCGATCTTCCAAACCGGTTCAGAAAACCACCTCACGATGTAGTTTTGAAGATTGCTTTGCCTCGTCAAACTGGTTTAAGCGTAAGTGAGAACACAACCGTTCTTCAGGAAGCGATTTTCGCACATTTTGAGCAGGCAACTCCACACTCTGTATGTGGAATGCCTACGTTGCGGTTTCAAATTCTGCGCGAAAAATGTCATCCCACTGAGTGTTCCCATAGCAACAAGTCTACTTTATATAAAGTGGTTTTGAAAACCACTTTCAGCTGATCAAATGGGAATGCTAGCTAACAGGTTTCCTGAACCGACTTCCAGTAAACTAGTTTTAGAAAGTGTAATGAGAAAGGTGTCCAAGTCACCCATAATGAATTTTGAGATTGAATTGAGCTTGATAAAGCACATCCTATTGCTTTAAAATGATATATCTTGTCACAAATGATCATAACTAACCAACACAGTTACTTATTTGATTGCAGAAGAGATTCAGCGAGAGCTTACAAATTAGGAGAAAACAAGGTGTAAGGTTTGGGGTTCACTCAAGCATGAGATATGCACACTGTGCAATCTCAGTTTACCTTCCAAGAAGTACACAAAAAATGGTGTAAATAAACTCAATGGCAGGTATTCTGAAGTCAGGTTTAACTTAGACCATGGTCTAACTCTGCCAGTGTGCTAAAATTATGGGAAGCCAAAAGTGTCAAAATTTTTATTAAGCTGTATGTTTCTTATGTTCATTGTGCTCTTTCCTGATTCATCGATGGTGAAGAGAATCATCAATTTATACTTCGTAGAATCCCGTAGATAATTATGAATGATTTGAGAGCCAAATGAGCTGAAATATGATATCTTTACTGTTAGTGATTTATGAAACAATTGGCTGTCCATACTTAAACCACAACCTTAAACCTGAGTTTAACTTAAACCAGACTTCAGAATGCGGGCCTTTGTGTCTTGCTTTTAATTAACTTTTTAACTTCAAATTCAGATATGCTAATTCTGATTTTCGCCTTTTGAAGACCAGATTGCTATTTAAGTTATTCACAAAAAAACTTCCCTCAGCTGTGATTTATTGTTGGTTTTGGGCTGGCTGGTACTTGGGAAACACATAACAGATGATAGGTGATCATGTGCTTTACCCCCAAAAAATCATCATGATTATTATTTCATTATTTTAGTACAAATGCTAGGATGATGAAAAAAGCTGCGACCATTGTGACAAAAAAAATTAAATCGCATAGAAACAAATCTTAATCATTACCATTATCAATAGAAAAAAATCAAAGATGAACAGTTTTCGTAAGCAAAGATTATAATTAAATAATATATACTCTTTCATTTGTCATATACATGTATAAGTAAATTTAAATAGAAAATTACAGGAGTTGTCAATTAAAGGGGGTGGTCTATACTTATTAAAATTGATCATAACTTGTAATACATGTTAAGTCATGGATAGCTATTTGTATACCGGTAATTCATGGAATCTTTTATGTTTCAGTTCCCAGCTTTTCCTATTTTTATATTTATGTCAATATCCTTGAGCAGAAAATGTACTCAAACATTGCAAACACCAACTACTTGGTATAATTTCAAATTGGGTCTTACATTTCATGGGATATTTTAGTTTTCACCATTGCAAAAATATTCCAAGCTTACCCATAGCCATCACTTCTATCAAAAATGTATCAAAATTTACTTGTAATGATGATAAAAAACTACCATGTACATCAACCATATACATCTAGTAGAAAGAGGTTATGATTTGAAAAATGAAATTAAAAAAGTCCCTGTAGTACCTCAGACCTAAACATTGTCAATTCTTAGTTTGCATTGTGATCTTTAATGGGCATGATATATTGAGTGCATTCCATCATTTCATATGAAGTAGAAAGGAGTGACATTTGCCACATTTTGGGAAAATTGCATGTACAGTGTTTAAGACCTTTACATATTTTATTGAATAATCATAATGGGCATACTATCATAGGTTATCAACACAAGCCACAGATTATAATTATTATCTTTAATATCTTTTAGAAATAAAGTGAAGAATATTACATAATTTTCCTCAGAATACTGTTCAACATGTGAAAATTTCATAATACAAAATGGAGAAGCAAAAGAAGTGTATTTTTATGAACATAACGCAATATGGTCCAACTTGTGAGTAGTAAAATGTAATCAGCTTTGATGTGATAAGCAAATTAATACAATAGTATGCATACATGTACAAGTGTATACATGAAGTTAGCTGAAGCATTAATGTGCTTGCAAGTGATTAGACTCTTTTGCCAGTCACCAAAAATTAGACTTGAACTAGTTAAGTATGAATTTTCTTGCAATGTGTGTTAATAGTTAAGCATGCAAGCTGTTAATGAGACTAGCAGAGATTCTCAAGTCTGTAAACACAGTGGTATTATCATTAGTACTGGGCAATGTGTGTTAATCTAAAAGAATATCTTCATGAGTCAGACCTTTTTTCCTCAAAATTCAACTAGCATCATAACATTGTACAATGTTTGAATATTAAATATTAGAATATTAATGAGCTTCGCAAAGCATGGGTATTGGAATTATTACTATTTTCAACTAATTCATTTGGCAATCAAGGTCATTTTCAGGGGGTAGGTGTTATAAGCTTTCTCTCAATAAATGTTAATTTCATATTCAGAAATGCAAGGGAGAAGGATAAAATCTTAATTTAACATAAAATCCACTCTTACAGGCTTCGGACAGGTAAGATTTAGTATCCCATCTGACTTGCAATTAGGATTAATGCAAAGTGATTCAAAGTTAGAGTTTACTTAATGAACACTCTTTGTTTTCCTGATTTTTATAAAATTCAGTTTTGCCAGCAAACACCATGATAATACCACCTGTCATAAGAAAGGGTACTGTTGCACAAAACCTAACATCAATGGTAACTTTGCTATCAATTGCAACTAAAATGGAAACCTAGCTCAACGGCCAATCAAAATCAAGGTTTCATAGCAGTTACTATTAACTAGCAAAGTTACTATTACAGTAGGTTTTATGCAAAGGAACTGAAAAGAATGCCAATTATTAAAGGGGAATGAAACCTTTGGAATGAGTAGGATTGTGTTGAAACAGAAAAATCAAAGAATAACAATAAAGAAAGTTTGAGAAAAATTGGACAAACAATGAGAAAGTTATGAGCATTTGAATATTGCAATCACTAATGCTATGGAGATCCTCTCATTGGCAATGTGACAAGGATGTGTGATGTCACATGTGAACAACTTTCCCTTTGATGAACTATAAAATACCCAAAAAATGTCTCTTTTTGCTTTTTTTATGGTGATACAAACTTTTATCCGTGATGTATTCTTTAAAAATCTGTATTACATGCCCTCCTCTAGAAAGAATACATGATCTACTGATAGATGTGATAAAAGAGGCAATTTAAGTGAAATATATACTAAAGTAATTGGGAGAGTTGTTCATCAGTGACATCACACATCTTTGCCGCATTGCCAATGTGAGGATCTCCATATCATTAGTGATCGCAATATTCAAATGCTCATAACCTTCTCATTACTTGTCCGATTTTTCTCAAACTTTTGTTGATCTGTTTCTTTGATTTTTCTGCTTTCACACAAGCTATCTTGTTCTAAAGGTTTCATTCTCCTTTAAAAAAAAAAGAAAACTTGCTGAAATGCCGATGAAAACATGACATTCTATGTACCTTTTGCATCCTCTTCAGAAGGAGTTTTATATCAGTTCCAAAGAATTGGGGACTCTCCCCGACCGACATAGACCGCTGAAAATCAAATTCATCAACTCAGGATAAGACGCTAACATATTCATACAGTAAATTCATTTATCTTAAGATGGATTACATCTCCAAATACAAAGATTTCATTGATAACTTTACAAACTAGACAGTCATGTATTTGGACTGGATTTGAACTGGAGAATATTACGAATCAAACTTCATGATGGTCAATGCTTATGAGTTTTGTTATTGTTGTTATCAATCCAAGAGCAAAAGAGAGTAATGCATCATTTGAGAGTTTGAGAAAAAAGAGGCAAACATGCACCCTAAAATCTATAATAGAAACTTGAATATTGCTAATCAAACTCTATATGCAATAAAAAATAGAGAAATAGTGCTTATTACAAAGATTGGGCCAAATGATAATTATACATTCATCTACAAAGAAAGTTCTACTCTCTCTAAATTTAATGAAACTTCAATTCTTAAAGCCAATCTGTAAAGCATTGGTAGAGGGTAAAAAATGGGAGTTATACTCCAGTATCATCTAAACATTGAGGTTACAAATTTGTCAAGGGGGGTGTTTCACAAAGATTTAAGTATGACTTAAGTCGCACTTAAATGCCGGCGCGTACAAGATATGCAACGCGCGATCTTATTGATAGATACGCATTAGTGCGCGTCCTCTTGAGACGATCTGACCAATGCGGTCAAGCCTTTCATACCCTACGCAACCCGGTATTTAAGTGCGACTCTAAGTCATGCTTTAATCTTTGTGAAACACCCCAAGGATGGGTATCTTTTAATCATTTGTTGATTCCCTGTGGAAATCTGAATATAAATTTAGTGCTCTCTCTTGGCAATATCGTTATTTTTTCTTTAAAAAGAATATTTTGGGTTGAAGAATTAATCTTAGAAATGAAGTAAAATCATCAATAGCATTAACAAGGTTTAACAGTACACTGTGAATCAAAGCTGCAAATATTAATTAGTCAAAGTTGCTCAAATTAATTCTCACCAAAAATTTGATCATTTGTATAAGACCAAGTGATGCAAAAATTGTCTTCAGAAAAAAAATGACTAATTTTTTTTATTCCATTCATTATTTTTTCGTCTAAAGCAGTCTCTTGTAAAAGTCAGTGTTCCAGCTACTTTCAGTTATGCAGACTTGCATTTGGAGGGTGTTTCACAAAGATTTTAGTACGACTTGGAGTCGCACTTAAATGCCGACGCGCACATACATGTATGTAACACACAATCTGATTGATGGATACACGTTAATGCGCATCCCTTGCACGTGAGCTGACCAATGAGGTGAAGTCTTCTATACCATACGCAACTGGGGATTTAAGTGCAGCTCTAAGTCACACTTACATCATTGTGAAACACCCCCCTGGTTTTGCTCTAAGGTTAAAATGTTTTTGTACTGTCAGCAAAAGATAGTGCTATGAATGCTAGTTAACATGAACCATTTTACACCATCCTTGGCACTCAAATACTTAGCTCAACATTTAAAGAAGAGTGTGTTACGAGTGTCGGTGAATTCAGATTCTATACAAGCACTCAACACAAACAATTAACTCTCTAGGTGTAATCAATGATTGTGTTACTGATGTTTGTGATCTCATTGCAATTCACACTGTTTCTCAACATAAGCACTGAACTACTCTGGTGTAATCAATAATGAATGAGTGTAATTGATGTGTCTGTGAGATCCGACATCACTTTACGCCATTGTTAAACACTAATGTTAAACACAAGCAATGAAGTCCCCTGGTATCATTAACAAATCATTGTGTAATTGATGCATGTGTGGGTGATATAAAAGCACTTAACACCATTATTCAATATAAGAAGAGAACTCCCCTTGTGTAATTAATGGGTTGTATCATTAATGTGTTGTGGTCCCGTAGCACTTTACACCATCACTAAACACAAGCACCCAACATCATTAGTGTCATCAATGTGTTATGGGTGTGTGGAATCTCATAGTACTCTCCAACACCACTCAACACAAGCACTGAACACCAGCCGGTGGATTGAATGAAAGACTGTGTTAAGGGTGTCATTGACCATTTAGGACTCTATGCATTCATTCAACACCACTAGTGTAATCAACGCTAAATTGTGTCATACACCTATGTGTGAATTTGTGGAACTCTACATGTATATGAACACTCACTCAACACAAGTAAGGAATACTCCTAGTGCAATCAATTAATACACGTACATGTCTTTGGACTTGATTTATTTGTGTTTTTTTTCTTACCTTCATACTTGCAGTTGAGGGCATAGGCTTTTTCCTTGACTCACTGGACATATGTCTATTTGGATCAGGACGAACTACAGTATTTAAAAAAAAAGAGGTACATGTATAAGATTAAATGCTATCATTTTCTTTTGGTTAATGTTGTATACAGCAATGTAATCACCTTTGTAAATCTATCTACCACATCCAGGAAGATAAGAAAGTAATTTCAACATCATCTCTGTCACCAACATGGTTGGTTATTGAAATTATTATTAATACCAGCACCCCCAGCTGAAGCACCAACATCATCATCATCATCACCATCATCATCATTATCATCATCACCATTACCATCATCATCATCAGCAGCAGCAGTAGTAGCATCATCATCACCATCATCATCATCGTCGTCATCACCATCATCACATCATCATCATCATCGTCGTCATCACCATCATCACATCATCATCACCATCGCCTTCACTGTCATCTTCATCATCATCATCATCACCATCATCACCATCGCCTTCACTGTCATCGTCATCATCATCATCATCAGCATCTTAATCATCATCTTATCTAATCTTCATCATTCCCCACCTATCAACGTGGGGGATAATGGTGGAGTGGTCATTTGATGTTCCCTTCTTGGCCTTAGCGGATCGCCGGGGATGTGTCCCATGGGCGCTGTCAGGACGCAGTATTCCGTTAGCGTGTCACAGAGGGCGTGCTCTACTGCCTCCTGGAGCTGCTGGGCCAGGTCCACACTCCCACGCTTCCAGATGAAGAATTGTATCAGAGCAGTCGGTCCTAAGGGTCGAATACATAGTAAAACAGTCAAAAGAAATATTTGAGATTTTGTAATTGGACATTGAAAAGAATGACCAGAAAATAATTTCCACATTCGCCTGCACAACCATGTAATGATAAAATCACTTACAAAAAATATGCATGTGCAATTACATTAAGCTATGGTGGTTATCATCATCATCATCATCATCATCACTATCACCATCACCATCATCACCACCACCATCATCTTCAATTTGATTACCTGGTTTCTTGGTCTGAATTGGTTGATAAATTTGTGTATTGATGAGGTTCTTGAAGTCTGCCTGGGAGAGTTGTGAGGATGTTGATGGAGTGGGGCAGTCTACCAATACCACCGGGTTGCCACTCCCATCCACCAGACTGGTAGCTACACATGCAGTACCTGCAAAAATTATTAGGTTTGCAATCAGGGTTGCACCTCTTTGACACTGTACAATAAACATTAACCATGGTAATGCAGGAACAAAAAATTGATAATTGCACCATGACAATATTATAGCCTTACGTCCTATATCCAGTCTTTATGAATGCAGAATACTGTAATACAGGACCCAGAAGAGACACACCATTGTCTCTTTGCCCTTACATGTATGTGATATATTACAGGCGATGGGCATCAGCTTTCATCATGGTTGTAATTTTATGTGGCAATTACAGATGACCCATCAAATGTTCTTAAGAAAAAAAATTCATTGCATAAAAAACACTAACCATTTGGATGCTAGGGTCATTTAAGTTAATAAATGCAGCATTACTTCTTCTATCCTACTTCAAGGTGTGGTAAACATAGGATAGTAACATTATAGGACCAAGAAGACCCTTACCCGTTCCTCCTTCAGCCTTATGTGGTCTATTATAGAGAAAGACATCCATCTCTGATGGTTCCAGGACAGTTCCTGGTCCCGCTCCTGGTCCAGGCCTGCCTCCCTTCCAGGAGTTGCAGTCCTGGAAGTGGTGGTCTGGCTTAGAGTCGATGTACTTGGGTGGGTGGAGGAAGGGGTTCTGAAGGAGGTTCTGGCGTAGGTAGTAGCGGACGGAGTAGAGATATTGCACGGCCCACATGGGTATGGTGAACTGGTAGGATTCGGTCGGAGGCTTGCACTTTGGTTGAATGAACTAGATAATGAGTGGAACACCACAATGTATTAAAATAAACATTAGTTTACTGGTAGTAGCTGAAAAGAATATATAACAATACACGTATTTCGCCTTTTCAGTTTGAATTATTTCAATGAAGTAGCTCTTTTGTATGAAAATGTTCCTTTCATCAATAAAGATATCTATGCCTAAGTCAAATCTTTTCAGACCACATAAATTTGTTCAACATATCAGAGAATAATTGACTTAGAAGAGGTATATAAGACATTTATTCACAGAATCTGGCCTTAAAAATGGTTTTACTATTCAAATATTAAACTTATAAAAGGTAGAGACTTATGCAATGTTACGTAATGATGCCTTAGTCTCATTTATTACATAAATCTGTTCAACTTTAATAGTGGAGAAATCTGACTTAGTAGTTGTATACAAAATATGATTTACATAATCTGTTCTAAAATTGCTAAAGCTTGGGAAAATATTGCTCTTAAAGAAGGCTAACTGATGCAAGTTTACCTTGTATGTACCATTAGGTTTGGATTATCTATGGACAAGATTATGGTTCATTTCCAAAATCAGAGTACAATAATTGACAATGAAACCGACCTGAACATCATCGGGAGTAAGTTTGCAGAGTGGATTCCTGGCCAGCATATCGGCTATCACATCTAAGGTTGCTGATTCCAGCTTCTTGTTGAGAAGACCGACCAGATCATGCTGAATCTCAGGACCTGTAATTGCAAGGGACATTACAATGATTATTTTGTAACATGTTGTGTAATAAAACCTTACTGGACAATGCATCACTTGCTTCTACAATGGCCAAAATTCACACAAGTTGAAACCCCCAATAGGAACATTAAAATAAATCTTGGCATACATGTACCTATACCATGAATCACTTTCCAACAGGGAAATAGCAATTTGAGTTGTCACTGAACTCATCGCTATGGTATGCCAGTGTTATAAAATACACCACATCCCATTCTCTAGTATTGTGATGTTATAGTACTACATGTATAGTACTACAGTGCGTATCAAAAAAGTTTACACTTTGAAAAAGCAGTGGGAATACAAAAGTAAACAACATGTGGGTAATTTTTTCACATATAATCTTGAATTTGGGTCTCATCTTATACATAATTGAAATAAAACGGATAAATTCAAGCATTGTGTAAAAATGTTGCCACCCAAAATTGAAATTTCAACACTCAGTAAGCACAACTTTTGCCCTTTTTGTGCCAGCTGGATCTGAGGACATAACTAAATCTCAACAAAAGTTTATATCAGACATCTCCAGCATTTTTCACTAAGTTTTTATCATTTAAAGTTGGTTTACATTTCATCTTTCATTTAATTCTTGTTTCTCCACACTTTTTTCAAGCTTGACACTGACAATGATTAACAAAATGAAAATAAAGCGTAAGCCATGTCATGTAAACCACATGTAAGCAAATATCGTCACGATGGCCTCGGTGTGTGGTGGAATGGGGCGGGGCGCAATGCACTCTTCGAAGTGTTTTGGGAAAGCAAACAAGTTTGAAAGGTAAAAGATATCTTCAAATCAATTTTACTTGCTGAATTCCACGTGTTCTCCATGATTAAGGTCTACTTTTATTCGCATAATGATTTCTAAGTTCTGCGCAAATCATTTTTCACTAACTTTTCAAAATTAAGTGTTGCTCACTCAAGCGGAAATATTTTTCGACAGTTATATCGTCAATTGCTTAAATGGATCTGTACCAATTTCAAAATGTGGAAAAATTTTCAGGATATTACACATGTATAATTTTAAATGATTTTTTCTAAGTGTAAACTTTTTTTTTCATATGCACTGTAAAGCAAGGAAACCTGAGTTGTCACTGTAATGGTGCGGCTACAGCACAGCAGTATCACAAAAACCTCCACATTTTTTTTTTCATTTTTGGCACTGGTCAATCAAGTTTTTACCTGCTTTGGAATATTCAACCAATAAAAGAACTATAAAATGTTTTTTTATAGAAATGAAATAAAATCAATTTGCATTGTCACTAAACTCATTGTTACAGTATGTTACAGTACGGCAGTATAACAAAATACACCACTTCCCCCTTTGTAGTTCAATCACATACGTACTATCATGAAACACTTTTCTTGTAAGGAAATAAAAGCAACCAGAGTTCTAACCGAACAGGTGTACAGAGCTGCCAACCAGAACAAGAACATTTCAGTATTTTCAAAAGTTGAGAATAAGTATTTTAAAAGTTGAAAATCTGTATTTTAAAAGTTAAAATCAGGATTTTAAAGGTTGAAAATCTGTATTTACAAGTTGAAAATCAGTATTTTGGTGAGGAAATAAGCATTTTCAAAGAAATATCATAAGACAACATATAAAACTTTCATTTCCATTAATGCTCTATGTTATACTGTTTTTTTTTTTTTAAGAAGTAAGAATGCCCTATGAAATTGTACTTGATTTGTATTGCTTTATATTACTTTGTATTATGTTTTGAATGGAAATGAAATAAAAGAATTGAATTGAAAAAAAACTGAAACTATAGAAATCAGTAATTTGCATGAACCATCAGTATTCTTCCCATCATTCAGTACAAGTTAGCAGCTACAGCATATTAGCATCATAAGACTAAACCATTTTTCTTCCTTTTTGGCACCGGTATCCAATCTTATTACCTGCTTTTGTGACTCCATACACCTGGATGCTAATGATATGTTGTGCGCCCTGTAGTGTAGAAGCTTTGGTGGCAGCCGATGTAATAGATTGCACATCAACCCCAGAGTCACGACGGGAGTCCTAAAACATGCAAATATCGGAAAGAAGATAGAGCATTATGGCGTGATCATCTACATGTATGCAAGCTTTCTCTTTTTTTTCTGTAACTTAAAAATAGGTCATCTATCTCTAACCCACCCCACCCTTTGTCCAATTAAAAACACCATTGGGAAAGTATCATGGAAAATTGTTGTATGTTTTATTACACAAATATGCTTTATCTGAATAGGAGCTGTAGGGGAAGGCGGGGTAAGTTGTGACAGTTTTTGATTTTTGCATGTTAGAATTGATATGATTAATAATCTTGTCGAAATAAGTACCTTGCCTTGAAATTTAATTCTTCTGAAATATTTTCCACCTATATATAACTTTCTATCCCCACACTGAAATTCATCGTGACCTTTGAAAAAAACGATGTCAAATGGCTCAACTTGCCCCATATATGGGGTAAGTTTGAGCCACCTTCTGGGGTAAGTTGAGCCACAAAAACTATGTACAAAATGTATGAGGGGAGAACGAGCATGTCAATTTTTTGTTTATAGTCTTTTCACTTGCTAATTCTCTATAAATACTAACATCCTTTAAAAGGAAAAGAGCAGTCATGTAAATTTGCTCCTTTCAGCCAGCATTTCAATCGATTTTTATGGTTTGTTTTTTAAGATACATTACCATAGGAATTATCATGGCTCAACTTGCCCCATGCTGTTTGGCTCAACTTACCCCAGTCCGAACTTAGTGTGATAATTTTGTATCCACACATTTATTATGCATCCATCATATAAAAGACTATGCCAAGAATGAAGATCCATACCTGGACTAATAATGTTGTTATCATGTCTTTATTATATTTAAAGACGTGTGTGTTTATAAAGCACTTATCTATTTCACACTCTTTTTTACTTTTTTGGCTGAAATTCATATTTTTCCCTTTAAAAAACTACTTTTTGTTTCAAAGTTGAAAACAATGTGGTGGGGTTAGGGGTTATGCTATGGGTCATCAATACATGACACCACCACAATGTCTGACTCATTCATTATTGGCCTGGGGCTGGTGGCTCAACTTGCCCCTATGCTCAACTTACCCCGCCTTCCCCTATGCTTCTCAAACAATCAATATCAAGGAAAATTGTCAGATCTGTTAACTTCTTTGATGACAAATGTTGATGATATGCTCTCCTGGGCCCGTCTTACAAAGAGTTACGATTGATCAAATCAATTGTACACTGTAACTCTATGGAAATCCACCAGGGACATAATTATTTCTACAGGAAATTTGCACAATGCCTTTTGTAACCAAAGAGAAACACAGTGAATTTTCAAGAAAACAATGAATGCATGAATATACATCATAGCCAGAAAACATTTTTAACAAATAAGCATAACAGACGTTGACGTTGCTGGCCGTCCATAGTTGCGATTGATCAGATCAATGACAACTCTTTGTAAAACGGGGTGTTGCCCCTGCCTATTTTTGAACAGCAGCAGCATGTCTCAAAGAGAGTTGCAATCAAACACTACTCGAAAAAAATCAACCTTAACTTGATTTTCAACCTATCAGAAACTTGTATTTGTTTTTTTTTTACTGTAGTAGTTTCTAAACACAACCTCTCTACAGGGGTTCCAGATGGCCATAATCTATAAAATGACCATTCACAGAGCATGAAAAATATATGCAGGAGAGATCTAACCATAGATGGAGGAACAGTTGAAGCAGTTGTCATAGAAACGACATCCTCCTCCACGTTAATTGGACCACCGATGGTGTTCAGAGATTGGTTGGAGGTTGCTCTGGATACTGGAGGGATAAAACAAGAAAAACAGATTTGAGATTCGGGTGTCAATAAGAAACATACATTGTGGATTCCAATACGGGCAATTTATTTATTTTTATTCCTAATGGCTACAGATGACATCTAATCTTTGCAAATTAAGGTTCTCATTTTTAACAAACATCTGAATGGAATTTTTTTTTAAAGGTTTGATTAGGATGGTGTGTGGGCCGCTCACCCTATCTCATTAACTGAATATTGCTTTATAAAGACAAACAGGTTACTGATACATGAAGCTCCACACTTAGTGATGTCAACCCCAGCATCAGCCTTTTTCAAGTTTGGTGTTGGTGTCTGGTGCTGTTTTCCCAAACACCACCAGTAAGGATTTAACACCAGAGTTTTAAATGCAGACAATGGAGTACCATCTGGACTGAGATGCTTGAAGTGGTTTGGATTGAGATGAAGTGTGGTTAGACTTAGCAATTGAACACCGACACCAACCACAGGTTTTAGCACCAAACTCAAGACCTAACAATGGGATACCAACCAGATTGAGATGCTGGAAATGGTTTGGATTGAGATGAATTTTGGTTAGACTTAGCAATTGAACACCGACACCAACCACAGGTTTTAACACCAAACTCAAGACCTAACAATGGGATACCAACCAGATTGAGATGCTGGAAGTGAGTTGGGTTGAGATGAGGTGTGGTTAGACTCAGCAATGGAACACAGACGAGATGTATGCTGGTGACCGCTTACTACTGTTGACTCGTACAACCTGAAAGAATATTAGAAGAATATTCAGTCCATGCATGAACATGAATGGTCATATTGAAATCCCAAAATCATTAGATATAAGACTTCAGTGATGACAAAATTTATAATGATGATGATGATGCTAAATATAATAATCATCTAATTTTGGCTGTAAATGTGACATAATCAGACTTATCTGTAGTTGGTAGGTATTGACAGCCTCAGGCCCAATCATGTAGCTGGAAATTCTAATGAGCAATGCAATTTTAAAACTATTTGTTTGAAATCTTTGCATCATTCAACTTTCGATCAATTTGTCAATTTTGTTTGTAATTGTAGCCTTGTATATGCTAAAGGGGTCTACTGCTTGGCTAATGCCATACATTAAGTGTCTCCAGAAATAAAGCTACACCAATATTAATATATATATATTTTTTTCTCTTTATACAATTTCTGGTCTCATTTATTACATAACAAATCATCATAAAATTATAGGCTATTACAATGTCTCCTTTTTCAAATGAAAAATACAAACAAACTATATAAAATAATTCAAGGTACAGACAAGGAAAAAAATCAGATTGTCTGAAAATGATGACAAATTTATGTTAAAAAGGAATTTACAATCCTCCGAGGACCCTTTTTCACAACTCAATATTTATCTCTTTGTTTTACTTTTTTATTTTTTTCCTCTATATGGTCTCTCAATAATGAAGAAAAATAATTTTTCAAAATATCAATATTAACATTATTCAGCGAACTAGTCTTCACCTGAGATAGAAGACCTCACCAGAACTCTCTCGATAGACAAACAGGTTCTTACGATCATGGACAGCAAAGGCAGCAAGGGCTGTCTTCAGAGCCTGTAAGCCTGAAATGAAATGAAATCAATCTTTCTCAGAGTTTCTCTATAAAAAATTTACATGTATCCATGTGAGTAGAAATGAATGTATAAAGCACAGTGCACACTATGCGATCTGATGCGATGCAATTTTTTAATAAATCAAATTTTGCATTAAATGTGAAACTTCCAAGAAGTATGAATATTTCATTTGAAGTTCGGCATAACGTTAGGAATAATAAAATCATAACTTCAACCCTGTGGTTGGAGTAAAGTCCCAAATGGCCTCAAGTCGGAGTCGATGATGACGTCATTGCAATTTGGATTTGAATTATTTTGCTTTTATTCCTACAGAGATGCTCGAACTAGACTTAATTTTTATTTCAGTAGTCTTACCACAATTCCGAACTCTGATGGCTAAGATTTTATTGGTTGGTACATTTGTATGTCCATATCAAATGTTATAACAATTATATTGAAATTCAAATCGCAACAAATTGCATAGTGTGCGCCGTGCTACCTCAACATGCAACATCTGACCTCTAAATGATACATAAGATGGCCCTGTAGGACAAAGGTTTGCAATAGATTGCAAATACATAAGAACAATACTGATTGGCTGCTGGTCAATGTTCTGAACAAATAGGAGTAATGCCGAAAATTTCTTAAATAATTTCCTCCTATTAAAGCCTCTTTATCTACTATCTATAGTTCACGGCAGACGGCATTTGCATATTAAGTCAGGAAAGTCAGTAAGAAGAGGATCGAGGTATTTGTATTCCACTTCATTGTGAATTAGCCGTGAACCAGAATAGCCTGGTAGTTAAGTTGCTGCCCGGAAAGCAGTGGATGACAGGTGTAAATCCCACTGGTGCCAATGTTTTCTGACTTATGATTTTCATTACACATCTAGCATACTGATCTTAAACAAATAGGAGTAATGCCGAAAATTTATTAACAAAATATTTTTTGCTGCACTCATAAAAATAATGCAGATTAGTTTATAATTCATGGACACAGTTTTCATTGCTAGCCATCTAATTTTGAGCTGCATCCAATCTGAACTATTTGGGGTGAAACTATGAAAGGGGTGGTATGGAATAGATCTTACCTCGAGAAGGTACACCAGGTCTATGGGATGGTTTGAGTCTTGAGTGAACGGGGAGATCTTGACTCAGTACTAGATCACATGCAAAGTGACCTTGATTAAACCATAGCTGCGCTGCTAGGTAGTCTCCTTTGCCTCCTTGACGATACTCATCTTCATCTGAGTTACAGAAAGAAATACTTGATTAACATCTTCAATAAATGTCACTTTTTACATTGATGACGGAAGAGTGGGGGAGACAGGTGGAGATAGCATAGAGAGATAGGCCCGTATTCTGAAGTCGGGTTTAACTTAAACTCAGGATTAAAGTTGTCGTTTAAGTATGGGAAGCCAAAGGTATCAAAATTTTTATTAAGTTGTACGTTTCTCACGTTTACTGTGCTCTTTCCTGATTCATCGATGGTGAAGACAATCATCTATTTATACTTCCTACACAATTATGAATGATTTGAGAGCCGGATATACTGAAGTATGATATCTCTACTGTCAGTGATTATGTAACAATTGGCTGTCCATACATAAACCACAACTTTAAACCTGAAACCACAAACCTTTAAACCACAAAGTTAAAGCCGACTTCAGAATACGGGCCATAGAGAACAAGAAAGTGGGAGATGGAGAGAGAGAGAAAAGGAAAAAGAGGGAACGAGAGAAATGGACGAACAGGAGGGAGGTGAATAGATGAGAAAGGGAAAGGAAGAGGAGAAAAAAAATCAGAAATAGAAAAAGGAAAGAGACAGAGGAAGAGGAGTGAAATGAAGAGGAAAACTTAGAGAAAAAGAAATAGATATACACAAAGAAAAGATACAGATGATGAGAATGAGTAAAGAAAAAGGAAGAGATATAGAAAGAGAGAAAGAAAGAGGATGAGGAAGAGAAAGACAAAGAGGAAAAGAAAGTCAAAAGAAGGAGGAAAATAGAAACATAAAACAGAGGGAAAAGAGAGTGAGAAAGAGAATCAAGATTAAAGATCAATTTATTGGTAAATGTATGCATACAAAGAAATTTGGTTTCCAAAGGCTTTGACAATAACTAAAGTATACATAAAGATGAAAAATGCAGTATACGATGATGATGATGCACAGCATTTGTATAGCGCCATATATCTGTCAAAGACATTCAAAGGCACATTGGAGGAGCCAGCCAATCTGGGTCGCCTACAAGGATGCGTGCACACAGAACTGTGACCCACAGGTCTCTCCTCCCGATAACTGGTTGGGGAATGTATATCATAACAATATTTTTTAGAAATTGTACATGAAAAACAAACAAACAAAGTAAAGTATCAATGAAATGAAAAGAGAAATCACATTCATTGTATCTTACCTTCATCTGACGATAATCCCCTAGCCGATGGAGTCTCCGTATCTTCTTGCTTCCAGATATCCTCATCACTCTCGGCAACTAACAGAGTACTACATGTCTTGTTGTTATGAAGCTCTTGAAGGAGTAATCTCTGTGCAAATAAAAATATGAAATATAAGTTGATGAGTATTTAACAGATCTAAACAGAACTAGAAATTCACAGACTTAGGCAGAAACAAGTATATACAGACTGAATATGATATAAAAAAAGATATTGGTATAACTTATTCTCATTTTTTTGGTTTATTCTGTTTCACATTTCACACTACCTGTTACTGTTGCATGGCATAAATTGGCATAAATGTACCTTTACATTTGCTCATTTGTTTATAATATACTGAAATCTATGGTGTCCAGTAACATTTTGGATCAATTAAGTTGGATATGCATTTTAATTATTTATTTTTTGAATTCAATTAAATTCATTTATTATCAGGGTTAGAAATATATGTAATATTAAACAAAAATGTGGTGAAGAAATTTCTTGGCTGCCATGGACAAAATTGCACAGAAGGTTATAGACTACATTATAGATTTGTGATATGGACCCCAATTTGCTGAAAATTATCGTGTGACCTGTTATTTATTTTTGCTAACGAGGAAACTAGTAACGACTGGTACTAATGACTAGAACTAACCCATCATGATTTTGTAATAAAGATGGTTTATCAAATATCAAGGATTCACATCTTCACTGTTACACACGTTACCATTAAAACAGTCCAAATGCCCTCAGCCATGTATCGGGCATGTTAGAACTATTCCAAAGGTACCTTGTGTGTATAATTTTTTACTAATGCCCTCGATGATATGTTCTATCTGTATACATGTACTACACATACCTGGTTGACAAGACGACATGTGTTCCTGATAGCATCCGACACCTGTTGATAGATGTCTTTCTGCTCCACCAGCATTTCGCTCTCATTCCTCTCCCTGTTAAAGAAGATAGTAACAAGTTCTGACAGTGATAATGGCTAACATTTATAAAGACCCTTCTTCTTGTCATACACCCCAAAATATTGTGGTGTAACGGTTCTGACCCTTGCCTTGTAATCAGAGGGTCGTGAGTTGGAATCCCACCATGGCCTAGTGTCCTTTGGCAAGGCGTCAGTCCTCAATTTGCCACTCTCCACCCAGGTGTTAAATGGGTACCTGGTAGGATGCGAAAGCCTATGTAGTATGCCTAGCGATTGAGTCTTGTAACTCTTGTTGGAATGCTCCCCAGGGAGTGGAGAATGTGCATACATTGTATGCGGGCATGCAAGGATCGATGACTGGGGTGGAAATATATCTGTAAAGCACCTAGAGAGGTCATTCCGATGTATTAAAGGAAACCAAAACCCAAGAAGAGAAACAATCTTATTGGAAAGAGTAAAATGAGAGGAACAATTTAGAAAAAGTTTCATCAAAATCGGTTATGAAATAAGCAAGTTATGGACGATTAAAAAGTCTTGTTGTACTTACTATGTGGATCCTCAAATTGGCAAACGTGCTTGAAAATGGCTGATTTTGTGGACAACTCTCCATTTGTTTTGTACACATATTTTCAGATTTTCCCCTTTATTTTACATGTTTCACAATATCTCCTCCTGACCTTGACATATATGGTGTGGATTATATTTTCCCATGACATATGTTGTGCTCAGAAGGAGGCAACATGCTATTTGAAAGATGAGGAAAATCTGAAAATTTGTGTACAAAACAAAAGGAGCGTTGTCCACAAAATCAGCAATTTTGAAGCACGTTTGCCAATTTGAGGATGCCCATAGAAAGTACAACAAGAGTTTCAAACTCCCATAACTTGCTTATTTCATAACCGATTTTGATGAAACTTTTTTTGAATTGTTCCTCTCATTTTACTCTTTCCAATAAGATTACTTCTCTTCTTAGGTTTTGGTTTCCTTTAAGTGCTATATAAGAGTGGATTATTATTATTATTTATCTACTGTATGAGTAGAAGTGTGGGTACATGTATCTCAAAGGATTTCAAATTTAGCACTTCATGAAAAACAATAACAAAAATTCACCAAACCCTTTATTGCGAGTAAATACAAATTGTACTGTAAGTCTAATTGTCATCATGGTATTTTATGTTAATGTCTGCTTTGATAATAATCTTTGTCTAATCTAGCTAGATCAACCCTTGTTACGAACATCCCATGGATTGTAAGAGTTCAAATGTTACCTTGTGTGGAAGAAGAGGTTGACCTTATCCCTGCAGAGTTTAAGGATAAGCCAGAATCCGGGCATAGAATGGTTGAATGCATCTACAAATAGATGCGACTCTTCATGGTCAATGTCACTTGAACTGGCATCGTAACCTAAAGTGAGATGATTATGAAAAGGACAGACACATTTTAGTTTTGGGTATTTGCCGGTTGTCTATATTCTTTGCATGAGCCAAGTTTGGGGATAACCCAGAATCCAGGCATATAGGCCCTAATTGTTTGATACATCTCCAAACAGATGTGATTCCACATGGTCAATGTCACTACCATCAAAATGTTGACCTGTCAATTGTATACAGACCTAATGATAAAAATACTTTCAGTTTTTAAAAATTGTTTCAAATATCAAACTATTCCTCTCCTTACACAAACATGCAGTGTTTCTCAAAAAAGTTAAAATCAAATTGCCATCAAATCATAACATGCTGTTTTAGAAATTAATGATGATAAAACTTTATTTACAATAAAAATCACTACCTTCTTCATCGTTGTCTCCGGTACTGCCGCTGTGACTGACGTAGCTCTGGAAAAGACTTGATGGTCCACTGGACACGCCTCCGCTTCCCTGCCTGCTGTGGGTTGGGCGTTTCCCTGGCCCTGCTTCTGACCCCACCCTGGGCCTGGGAGGGGAGCTGGGGGTGGATGGGGTGAGGGGAGGGGAGGGGCTCTGGAGATGGGCCCCTGGAGAGGCGGGGTCCTCTGCAGCTGATGCAGTGGTAGTGGAGGCGGAGTCTATCTGGTGTTCAGGAGTAGCTGTACGCAACCATAATGATAAAATGTCACTGAATTTAATTGAAAGTTCTGTGTATATGACCATTTATACTGGATAAAAAAGTATTATTTTTTGATAGACTAAAATATATTCATGTGTTAATGGAGTTAAAGAAGATATATTTAGCATTTTAAATGCCTAATCAGTTTAAGCGTGGAGCGTTGTGGCCCAGTGGATAAGTCTTCTGACTTTGAAACAGAGGGTCGTGGGTTCGAATCCCAGCCATGGCGTAATTTCCTTCAGCAAGAAATTTATCCACATCATGCTGCACTTGACCCAGGTGAGGTGAATGGGTACCTGGCAGGATTAATTCCTTAAATGCATGAGCGCTGAAAGGCAGCTCGAGCTAAAGCTGAGGTAATAATAATAATAACAATGCGCCTCGGAATAGAATATTTCTAGATAGATGGCGCTATATAAATTTGTATTATTATTATCATCAGATATCAATTAACTTCATACAAAAGTGTAGATATTGGAAATGATCCATGTCTAATGATGAAATACAGGCAATCAATTCAGATTGAAAAAGTAATGGTCAACATACATGTAGTTCTTGTCTAATACAATTCCAAGCTGGAAACTGAATAAAGTATGCATGTCTGGTATCATCAAAAGGGGTGCAATTTTTTTAACAACATTATTATACAAAATATATGTATGTGTAGACATTTCTGCAGGTGAATAACAAGTAGGTACAATGTAGGATAATTTGTTCGTGGTCTGGGCGAATATTGAAACATGAAAATCTCGTTGTTGACCCTGTAATATTTTTCAGATTCTAGTCACTAAATGTCAAAAAAACTGGTCCATGCCCAGGTCATTATTCAAAGAGGTGTGGCATACAAATACATCAAAGACATTACCTGGTAATGTACACGTAGGGGTATCCAATTCAACCTCTGTCTCTCCAATGACGGAATCATCATCCCCTATCCGGGTCAGCACCTCAAAGCTGGTACTAGTCCTGCACAGCGTGCTCTCACCTTCAGAACCATCCCCGCTGAACGATTCCCCGTCCTCCCGATCGATGCCTTCTTTATGGTCACCATGATAACGCTGGAAGCCCACGTTGTCGGTTTCATCCATGCCTAGTTGGATGGATGATTCGCTGATGAGTAGGGTTGTAGCGTCTTCTTGTAATGTCTCCTCCGATAGGACCTAGGAACAAATTCATGGAAATTGCCCCCCCCAAAAAAAATTACAATGATTGAAATGTTGTGTCAAATTCAACAAGCACCACGAAATATCTGATAGCTTTAGTATTTTCTGATTGTGTAAACATTGATGAACACCATAAACTTAATACCAGATATAAGTTTCTATTGTCAGATTGTGTAAATTTTGATGAATAAAGAAGTTCAAACAAGGACATATACTATCACAATCACACATACATATAGGACAGAGAGTATTCAAGGTATCATCATATTTAGGTCTATCCAAATGCCCAAATCTCTTCTACATACACCTAACACCTGACCAATGCAGAATGGATGTGTGACTTTGATTCAAGCAAGCTTGACTCCTTACATCTTGTAAAATAAAAACCGAGCAATTTTTTGGAAAGGAATATAGTAGGTACGTCCTTCTTTGACTTACATATTTGCCCAAGTTGAAGCTATATTTAGCCCAGAAGATACAAAACAATTATATATAAATATGTAACTCTTCTAAGTCATATTTTCCTACGTCAATCATATTTCTGTGTCGAACAAAATTTGTCTTAGGCAAAGAAAACTATATTACGTGGAAATCTGTTTCATCGACTGCCTATAGGAACCAGATAGGAAATTCTAAGCTTGTGGAAATGAAAAATGCATGAATCAACATAATCACCTGTATGGAGCTTCCACTGCTCCTTGAGAGGTTATCATCAGCGTGTCTTGGTTTGACCAACGCCTCCTCTTCCACTTCTTCCCTCTCCACCTCTCCTTCATCCTTCATCCCTTCTCCATCTTGTTGCTTAGCAACATCCTCCAATATTGCACTGGTTATCTTTGAGTCCTCTTCCTTCTCAGCCTTTGTCTGGATTTCAGCGGTGTCCTCCACGATCGTGGCCCCTTCCAACGTTGCTTCGTCCTCCACATCTTCGATGTCTTGCGTGACATCTACGCCAACTTCAACGTCGGCTAAGGAGCCTGATTTTGAAGCTTCACCTTCAGTTTTAGGTGCACTCACCTTCAAAACAACAGGAAATGGAATGCCAGTGAACATAACTGCACAAAATAATTTGCTATCACTTCAAAATTTCAAAAAAATAATCCTGATTTGTTTACTTGAACAAAATGCGAATGCAACAGCGATCTCGATCAGTTATTACCATTTTGGGAGTGATAACAAACAGTGGCACATAAATGTAAAGTTGGATTTATAAGACACACTATGATCTCTTTGCAAAATCTAAGCAGGAAATTCTAAGATAAATGATACCATCCAATGCATTTGGTCTACAATGCTCAAAGTTCATCAGTTTTATCATGAATATGGAGCAAATTATGAAACGGGATGGTGTTTCCTCAGTGAGGTGTGACATCCTCTCTGATTACCTGAATGTCCTCATCTGCCTCCTTGGAAAGCATCCCTTCTCCTTGGTCCTCCCCCTGACTCTCTTTACTACCCGTTCTCTTTACTGCATGCTTCTCAGGAGAGGGGGGTGTGTAGATGATAGTGGTAGTTGGTATGATCAGACCTGACAACGAAAAAGCAAGATTAACGATGGGCATACTCATGCAGCTTTCAAAATGCCAAGTACCCAACGATATATTCGACTGAACCTTTAAATACAAAAGATTTTTGTCACACTTGTCTATCCATAGTTAGACCACATATTTGGACCAGAGCATAGCTTATGTTTACTGGTCCCATTGAAGTCTCACCTTGGTCATCTTTGCTGGACCCATCTCCCTTTTCGGTCTGGTCCTGGCCCTGCTGCCGGAGCTGGTTGTTATAGGTCTCCAGGGCTGTCTTCAGAGCCTGACCTTTCCTAAGGGTCTCTGCTTGGAGCTGGTCCAGGGCTAGGTACCAGTAGTCCTGGACCTTGCAGAACTGATGCTTGGGGATGCTCAGCCTCTCAAACTCCTAAAGTGTTTAAATGTTTGAAGACATTATTGCAAAGGTAACAGGTATACAGTGATCACACAAGTGTTAAAAATAGAGTTCCTAGTACAATTACAATAAAAAAAATTTGGTAATTATTCAATCAGCATAAATCTGTTTTGGTACATTAATTGCAGCCTGGGCTAAGTGATTCGAAGTGTACTGACTGATTGTGCAGATGACTGTGTTTATTTCAATTTTGAGTACCACCATCATTACCACTGATAACATCACCATCAACATCATCATCATCACACCACAATCACCACCACCACTGCCACCACCACCACCAATGCCACCACCATCACCACCACCATGATGATGATGATCATCATCATCATCAACAACATCATCACCACCACCACCTCCACCGCTACCATCATCATCATCATTAACAACATTACAATCATCATCATAACTGATTGATGCAGCCCTCATTTCTAATTTCTTGTTAACTCCAAATCTATTTCACAGAGCATAACTGACAAAACAACTCACATAAAACATCATGACATCAGAAACTTACACTAGTAAATTTAGCCAGGCTGTGCTCCGGTCCAAATACAAATTGCAGGGCTAGCTCCTCGGCTTTGCAGTTGGGCTTGTCCTGAGAGTCTTCTACATGCTGTGCTACCATCTCAAGGGTTGCCACGGTAACACGCTTAATGTGTAGCATTGCTGATACTATCTCATCCCTTAAAAGCCACTTTACCTACACAGAAAAATACAAGATTTTGTTTAACATTGTCGCCATCATCACTGTCACCATCAACATCAACATCATCAACATCATCATCATCACCATCATCATCAACACCATCATCACCATCATTATCATCATCATCATCATCATCATCAACATCATCAACATCATCATCATCAACATCACCCTCATCCTCATCATCATCCTCATCATCATCATCCTCATCATCATCATCATCACCATCATCACCATAATTATCTGCATCATCACCACCACCACCATCATCATCATCATCACCACCACCATCATCATCACCATAATTTCCATTCCTAAAATTATCGTCAGCAACAGCAGCTTACAAAACATGTTCTTATTAAAATAACTGCAATATAGGTAACTGTAAGGATTGATTAAACCTTAAATTCCCATTAAATATCAATTTCAAGTAAGGACGGATTTAATCATACCTCTTTTTCAGTGTCATCAATGGCTTTCCTTTGTCCATCTGGTAGCGCTCCAAGGAAGTCCATCATATCATTGACCAACCTAAAGAACAAACATTAAACCATCATGATCATCCATTGGGACCCTTACCAAACCAGAAGTCAGAGTCAATTCTTTCACGAACTGACTCCACAAGCATCTTATTATTACTAATTCTCATGTTACAAACAATGGGAATGCCACACACAACAGATGCATAGCAGTTTGGAACAAAGGTACTTTGTGTCTCACAAAGCGCAACCTCACAAAAGATGGAATATACATGTAGCAAGTTATAATGCAGGCCCCAATATATTTCAATCACAGTACACGTACATCGTGGCTTATGCTGAAGTATTTTGAAGTTTACTAATATGATAATGCTAATCAAAATTCACTGCCAAGCCAAAATAACTATATTTAGGGGGCGTTCATTATGCACAATTACAGCTTGTAAAAACTTCATGAAATACTTTTAGCAGACTTTTTGGCAGTTCATACTGTCCTCATCATAAGGTCATATGAAAAAATAACCAGCAAATATCAATGGTGTTTGTACAACTGAAAACATCCAATGAAATCTTGAAGACGGTCTGAATAAAGAGTCAAACAAAACTTACTCTCCAGCATCCGACGTTGAGAGAGTGTTAGCCCTCATGAGCTGATGATCAGGGTGAGGGGAGGTCGGTGGCGAGTGCTCTGTGAACGACGCACCTCGGTACGTGTCCTCATCATCCAGGTCGCCTGCCTCTGGGAGGTAGTCCAGGTCAGCAGGAAGTGATAGGCACATGAGGTCAAGGGTCACTGAGAGGTCATTCAGGTTGATTTCCTCAGAGGGTTGAGATTCAAGACAGCTGATGAGGTCTCCTGTAGTTCAAACCCAGAAAAACAATGAAAAATATAATCTTCTTCCCATATTTTGTACAGACAAGGTTGAGTGGTAATTCATCGATATGTGCTCTCTATTAACTTGAGTCAAACTGAATTTTATATCTTACATGTACATGTATGTAATTGCAATCGATATTCTTCTCCCTACCTAATATGGAAGAGTCATTGTCCCGCTGCCTTGTGCGGATTTTTGGCTGAATCATACAAAGAAATTCCTGTGATTTGCTTTATGGGCTAAGCCTCAAAGATGCAGCTTCATGCATATTACATCCTATCACACCATATTACACCCTATTAATTTCTAATGATTCTCATTAGTCTGGAATAAGCACATCGTGATGTACAATACTTCCCATGAAATCTCAAGATGAACTGACATAACGAGCACACCATGACTTACCCAAACAAGTTGGGATGGTCCTGACGTTGCGATGACCCACGTTAGTCTTCAGCTTCACCGAGCACACCAGCATGACGAACAGGGGCGACTGCTCCTCCTCCTCGCTGCCCATCACCGATTCCTCCGAGCTCCCCCTCGGACTGGGGGCTCCAGGCAGGAGCTCGTAGCTCCTCTCCTCCGACTTCTGGTACACGTAGCTGATGGAGTTGATGAGGCTGTTGTTGTCAAGGCGACCATGGTCATCCTCCATCTCGTTGGCGAAGTCATCCAAGTGGTCGTCCTCGGCTCCGTCTGCCAGTGAGTTGACCTCTGCAATGAGCATGAAAGAATAGAACGATAATGACCCGATGGTGATTTTCATTTTGTTTTAACTACATTGAACAGAATCTATCAAGTTCTTGTTAAATGATTCTCTTTATTGACTACATGTGCCATAATTTTCAAAGCCAAATCATAATTATTCTCTCCCTTATCAATCATTGATTGGAATTTATCTTCATCTTATAAAAAAGTGGTTAATTCAAGAAGCCATACGTAGTACGTGGAGTTACACATAGTCCTACTGATAAGATCTCTTTTAGAAAAACATGTAATTTGCAGTGTTCTGTGACATGAAATACATATACACTGCATATTGCGAACAGTCTTTCCACCATAAAATTTTGTCATGAATGTTTTGTTATGTATATTTTGATGAAAAGGATCAATAAAACATGAATTACAAAAAAAATAAATAAAATTTTGTCAACTTTTGGGTAAAACAAAATTAAAATGAATGTAAATGTAAATTTGAATATTAAATTTGAATGTGAAGAAGGTTGCGCAGGACTTTGTAATCTATCCAATAATGTCACAAATAATGAATAATCTGGTTTGCACTCATTCAAGTTTAAAGTCTCTCAAGTCCTGTAAATCTGCACAAGTTGAAATACATATAAATAATACCAAACAGTGTGACTTTCATACATGTATAATAAAAGTTGGCAAACTCTGACATTTGCATTTTATGAGACAAAAGTGTGCTAAATTTGTGCAGTTTAGTTTTTAGTTTCACAAATCAATTTATATTCATGAATAGCATGTCTAGCGTACCTTTGCCATACAAAATGCAAATGATGGACTTAACCATTCTTTTTACATTTGAGGCCTTCGCAAAACTTTGGGAAAAATTTTCGTGTGGAATATGAAAACTGCATTTGTTGTTTGATACATGTTTGTGATGATGTTGATGATAAAATAATGCGACTGAGGATAACATGTCAATTGATAATATTGAAAGCATGGAGAATATATCAGCAATATGGACACAAAACAGACAGCATCAAGCATTTCATAACATAAACAATGACCATGTGGATTGCAAACATAAAATTGGGAAAATACAAATGGCATTCTTAATACATGTATGTTAAATATTCAATGAGAATATGGATTAGAAAAATGTAACGGGGAAAAATACAAAATTGGCAACACTGCATCATCTATGCACAACTTTGAACCATACAGGAGCACGGTAGAGGATATTACAGGTTTATAATTATTATTCATCCTCTTCACAGTTTTTATTCCACATGCATAGTGTATGTACATGCAATGTTTGGGGGCCAACTCGCAATAAGATAAAGAAATAAATTCAACCTGGAATATTGGATATTCAATATATGAGGTGTTTCAATAAAAAGGAAACCCAACTTTCATGAATATTTGTGAGAAAATTATCCAATCAATAATCACAAACCTACATTACTTAGTCTGAATCAATAGCATTCTTAAGACAACAGAATTAGGTTTCTTTGACCAACCTCCACTGATCAGCATTGTTCTAAAAAAAGTTAAGTAGTGCAAAATAGTGATCGGTCCACTTCCATCACACATTGTGTCGGCGAATTGTGAATGGCAATGTGTGCTTTTACAGAAGGGAATTAGGAATTTTCTTGGTCAATAGTACTTCCAAAAAGAGTTTTTTTTATGCATTTTGATTTAATTCACTCAATCTGTTCAAAGCACAATTTACTTAAATGAAACTAATAACAGATGAGATGATGAGACATGAATTGATAAGATTTTTTAATGTTTCCGTTCTTCCATTTTTTCATTATGTCCACTGTGCTGAGCCAAAAATAAACAAATTGCATTTTTGCCCAACATTTCATTGATGTATGGCTCTAAATATATTATGAACGAACCATTTGAATGCTGATAATATTTACTTTTAAACCCTTTGATTTTAATTGTCACTGATTTCATATTTTCTCACGACTAGAAACTTTGAAAATTGGATTTCCTTTTTTGATGCACCCAGTAAATATATGGTATGTATGAGGGCTGACGTCAGACTGGGTCGCAGGCATGTACGTGTGAGTCTGGGATACAATATTTTCATTTACTCTTTTGAGGAGGAGAAACGGTTTCGCTGTTAGGTTTAGTTGGTTTCGACACCTGTTTGGCTACAAGACAATGAGAGTATAAGAAAGAACAAAGAAAACAACAGAAAACACATCAGAAAAAGAGACATGGGAAATTATTGTTAGACATTTCCTAGTGGAATCAAAATCAATTCTTTAAAAATAAAGTCAATTAGTGTCCGAAAAATCATACATATTGAAGCAAAACAATTTCCTTAGAATACACGTACTTGCATTTGTGCATTACAGAAAATAATACTATATTATCACCATTAATGAAAAAAAATATAACCTATCTCATCCATCCATCCATCTATCTATCTATCAAATCATTCATCCATCCACCCACCCACTTACCCATCCACCCATCCATCCATCCACCCATCCATCCATACCTCCATCCACCCACCCATCCATACCTCCATCCACCCATACATCCATCCATCCATCCACCCACCCACCCATCCATCCCTAAACCCATCCACCCACCCACCCACCCACCCATCCATCCATCCATCTATGCATCCATCCATCCATCCATCCATCCTTACATCCATCCTTACATCCATCCATCCATCCATCCATCCACCCATCCATCCATCCTTACATCCATCCTTACATCCATCCATCCTCCGTCTATGCATCCATCCATCCACCCACCCACCCATCCATCCATCCTTACATTTACATCCATCCATCCATCAATCCATCCATCTATGCATCCATCCACCCACCCACCCATCCATCCATCCTTACATCCATCCATCCTCCGTCTATGCATCCATCCATCCACCCACCCATCCATCCATCCTTACATGTACATCCATCCATCCATCTATGCATCCATCCATCCATACACCCACCCACCCATCCATCCATCCATCCTTACATTCATTCATCCATCCATCCTCCATCCATCCTCCATCTATCCATCCATCCACCCACCCACCCATCCATCCATCCATCCACCCACCAACCCACCCACCCATCCATCCATCCATCCATCCATCCTTACATCCATCCATCCATCCCTACATGCAAAGCAAAGATTGAAGGCTTACCACTTGGATTCTCAGAAGAAAACACTTCTGGTGTTTGAGATCCAGAAAATCTAGGACTTGGTTTCAAGCCTTCCGACTCTAAATCTTCACTAGTGCGGTAAACAACTTCAGCAAAATCCTACATGCAAAAGAGGAAAATGTAACAGGACTTTTTTTTATATTTTCAGGTTATTTCAAGATAAACACACACTTTCTACATGTACTGTACATCATTATCCTCATGACAAATGCACAAATTTTATTTTGCTATGGTCAATATTTAATCATGTAATATAACATCTTTGCTCATCAATCTCCCCGGAAAAAAAAAAATGCAAAGTATGAATGTACATCTTTATTTAAAGTGCATTGCACTCTGTAATATCTTGGATGAATATGAATCTACTTGTATGCCAATCATGATTGAAATTTTGATTGATAATTTTTCAACAAAAAGTAAAAACAGATTTTGATCATAAAATTGTAAAATTGCAACTGTTATTTGAAATGAATTGCAAAAATATTTCATGCAACATTCTTCGTTAGTGTAACGTAACAAGGCTAAGAGCAGATTCCTCACGATACGCTTACCTGATCATAATCCTCGACATCTCTGTAGTCGTTCCCGCCATCATCATCTCCTTTACCATCTCCTTCCTCCTCCTCCTTCCCCTCATCTTCCTCATCCTCTTCTGCCTCCCCACCAAGGCGGTAGAACCAGATATCACGGTTGGATGGAACCGGCTTGAAGTGGTTCCCCATGACCTGGGTGAAACGCTCCCTGACCATGGCATGCAGACCCTTGGTGACCTCACAATGTCTGTTGGGTGAGGTTGTGAGGAGCTCCAGGGGGACCATGACGCCAGGGGATTTCTTGCGACCGGCAATGCTGGACTTGATCTCTTGGCTGATGAAAGATAAACAACAACAGTAATAATAAGGATACTATTCAGCTCTAAAAAAAAATGCATAGCACCATAGTCTCCATGCATGTGGAAAGGTGACTAAATTTATTTCTCACAAAGGTGGGTTTTTAACACAGATTTGAACCTGTCCAAGTCTGTATTTGATCCGATATCATGGGGAAGGTAGCTTCACAATTTTTGTGCCATTTTCTCAAAAGCTGGATCACTGAATTTCTTGGATTTTGCATGTATTTCGGAGAGACGATTGTTTGATTGTATACAAAGACTCTGACTGGGCTGATATCTAATAAGATCATTGAGGCAAGCAGGGATGCTAAAATTAATGCACTTAAAAACAAGAGTAAGGATTTTTGAGCTGAGAACTGTATCTTACTTGAGAGTTTTCTCTGGAGCAGGTTTCTCAGGTGTTTCTTCTTCATCTACGTCAGCAAACTTGATTCTCTTCTGGAGCTTATCGGCAACCTGTTGCTCTGCATCTACCTATAAACAGAGATCAAAGACAGATAGACATTGTAGATAAGACAAAAGAAATGCAGAAAGACATGCAGCATTTCTTGAAGGAATCCTGCTATCAAGCAGCTTTCCCGCAGCCTTATTGTAATGATGATGATGGTGATGATGAAATTGATGATGATGATGGTGGTGATGGTGGTGGTGATGATGATGATGATGATGATGGTGATAATGATGAAATTGATGATGGTGGTGATGGTGGTGGTGATGATGATGAAATTGATGATGATGTTGATGAAAGTGTTGATGGTGAATCATTGGGATTTCCCTTCAAACAAACTGAATTAATTCTTACCTTTGCCCGTACACCGTAGACATGCCCACAAACAACCTGAACAAACTCTGTGATGTCAATTTCATAGAGTGACTCCTCGCACACCCATTCAATGGCTGACTGGACATCGTGACAGTCCACCCACTGACCGTACTGCAGACTCTTGAACAGGCCGATGACAAAAGCCTTGTGAACTCTGTTGGCGAGCCTCCCACAGAACCACTCCAGAGCCTTGCTTCCCTTCCTATCGAAGGATGGTGGGATGAACGAATCTATAAATAGGAAATAAATCGAATGTAAGAAATACGTTCAAATTCAGAAGACATTTAGAATGCAAAACAGATCAGCTAAGATGTACCATGTAGTTTTCGACCAAAGATTAATGATTGACTGCAGGGCTGATATTTCATACACAATAATCAATGCAATCAAATGTAGAAATCAGTCCACACATTCAATCGCTATTTATTATTATTTCATTTCATTAATTTTCAGTTTCATTTAATCAGAGTGGCCTCAGAGTCAGTTACATGTACACAAACTGCAGTTCTTGAGGGCTCTGAAAATTGCTAAGCCTTATGTAATAGAGCCCAAGTCATGGTGCCAGTAGGAGGGGGGGGGGGGGGTCGGGTGTCCGGACACTTCATATTTTTGAAACCTTCTTTTTTTCTCTTTGGATTACCCTAAAATTATGAATTCAATTGTTGTAATCATCTTCTATTTTGTTCTCTATAATATTTCCTAACATTTTGTAATAAAAATTGATTATAATTCGCTTACAAATTTTTCCAAATGACTTTCTAAAATTGATCGTCCGGACATGCCAGCTGTCCGGACACACAACAACTGGGTATATACAATATACTGCACCCTTGACTAAGATATTACTCCTCACTACCCCTGAGGGAAGCAGAAAGGTTGGTGCTCATTGGCATCCTAACTGGTATTCTAAAAGTGGAGCAAGAACAACCACCTATAAACCACTTTAATTCAAGGAATCATGAAATGAATAATATCCTACACACAGGGGCTTGTCAGTGCCTACCTGTACATGTGTGTGTGTGCAGTCTGGTACTTGGATACTTACACAAAGTATTGCAGTACTGGATAATATCCAGTATATTGCATTTCCTAGGCCTTCCTTACATGTATGTTGTTTGTGAGTTTATAACCCCATTATTCACATTCTCTGGTAAATTTAATACATGTACATGGAGTAAATTTTACATTATTTCTACCAACTCGTAATTCAATCTGTCAAAGTCTTGAAATTGACTGCTTAAATGTGTATTTAATTAGCTCTCAAATCACATATCACTAAAATTTCCAAAAGCTTTTCGCTAATAGTTCTTATAGAATCATGGATACAAGAACACAATAGCTGAGCACCAGGAATGTCATATCTGACAGACTTGAGTGCAACAAAAGAAACCATTATTGTTTTTAGGAACAGGTAGATAGAATAAATCTCTCACCATTTTGTTCACTGAATCCCCTTGTCCTCTGCCTTGGGATATTCCTTGGTGTGGTCGGGACCTGGGCACCAGCATCCATAGACGCAAAGGTCAAATCCTTGACGATATTCGTCACTGAACTCTCGTCAAGACGTTCCAGGAGGAAGTTGGTCAGGGCCGCCAGAGAGCAATCATAGACGAAGATGGAAAGGGGGAGGCTAGTGGCTGTCTTCTTCTCAACTCCAGGTGGCGCTGTTTTTCTGCCAGGACTCTCATCTTCACTATCTGTCTGGTCAAGGTTCTTGCTCCAGCGGGACTCGCGTGATGGTTTAACCTGATCTGATTCAGGTGCCATGGATAGATCCGCTTCAGGATCTAGTTGAAATTTTAAGGTGAAAATTTATATTTGGGATGATTTTTTTTTCTTCTTTTCTCGCAAAAAAATATAGACAAATGTATCAAACTAACATGAAGAACTTAAACAATGTACCAGGAATTTCATGTGGAATAAAATTAGCACCTTCATTCAAAACAAAATAAACTTCTAAGTCAAGCAAAGGGCAGCAAGTTCTCCCTTTATTCAGTATTCAATACATAATAAATAAGCAGGCAGAATGCAAAAGCCAACTGGAAATAGTAATGTGCATGAATCACCAGCCAAGCATCAGGCAAGCATGTCATGAAGAGATTTGTCAGTGATTTTCACAGACTAATTTACTCTCAGCCAATCAGTAACAAGGATTTCCAGAAGTTCATTGCATTAGTCATTGAAATCACTGACTATTTGCTTTGTGAAACACTCCCAAGGATCACTCACCGTCCTTGGTAGCACTGAGCAGCTCCAGGTCCTGATAGGAAGCTGGCATGAAGACCAAGATCAGATGGTCCTTCCCGACATTGTTCACATACAGCGTCCACTGAGGCACCTTCTTCCCCTGCTCCTCCACCAACGGAGTGCTAGGTCTGTCCTGCGAACCTGGTGTCTTCTCTACACCTTCTGCAGGGCGATCGGTGATATCCAAGAGGAGACTGGAGATGTCCGCAGAGGACAGGCCAAAGGGACGGGCCACATCGCTGTCTTTGCTTCGATCAAGGACAGACTGGGCAAAGAGTAGGCTTTCCTTTTCAGAGAGGTCCAGCTTGAAGTCTGTCATAGTTTTCATTGAGTCTGTGAGCAGTGTGTAGAGGATGTCGTTGGGCTTCGGGTACCTGAAGCTCAACCTAGACCTGGTACTCTCTGTTCCATTTTTACCTACAGATAAAACATAAAGATGATAGAATATGTTATCATAGCAGCTGCACAATATAAAAGCTCTTTTATTATAATAATTTCCAAATTTCTCACCAGCCTTAAGCATTGTGAGCAAGCTGCTATCCAATCTAGTGGACTATTTAAAGCTCAGGTCAGTCATCTTTTTGCAGCGCTTCCTGTATCATAAGTGGATGGATCCTTGAATACATGGCAGTCACAATTTACATCTATGCCTCTGTCATTGCCAGACCAACAATATTTCACACCCATAACTTGAAAAATTTTCAAATATTTTCCAGTGACCGTTGACGCTGTGACCTCCAAATCTAGTCAGAGCATTCTTACTAACTTATACATACATCAGCCAAGTTTGAAATTGGTTTCTCAAATGCTTCTTCAGTTGTAACAATAATGATGACGACGACGACAATGACGATGATGATAATATTCATGCAATCTGTAAAGCACTATATCCATCTTGTTAGAGATGATCAAGGTGCACAAGTGATGGGGGGGGGGGGCAAGAAAAATATTTCCTTATAGGCCTAAATGAAGAATGAAAGAAAGGGCACTATTGCTTATTTAGTCCTTGTTGCTGGGTCCTTGGTTGATGAAAAAATATGTTTTAAATCTCCAATATCTATATTCGTTTAATTCAAACCATCGTGTTTTTCCTTCTCACCTGCAATAAAGGTCGAGCACATGACCTGGGCCTGCTGGCACATGGGTAGGAGAGTCATCACATCCAAGGCGTAAGGCATACGCTGGATAGTCTCGCTGAGCGCAACCCCTCCAAAGCCACGTTCCCCTTTGGACATGGTGGCCATGTCTCCGTCAATGGCGGAGGAGCACATGACGCGGAGGTGCTCGAAGTTGAGGAGGACAGAGATGATGCGCTGGTCCTTTGGAAACATCTGTTTGTTCAAGGTGACAAGAAAAGGCATTACAGTTTCACAAATCAATTGTTCCTTGTATTATACTACATGTAATTTTAATGTTTGACTTCAATTCAAATTCCCTTTGATATCCCTTCCCCCTCCCTTCACTTTCCTTTCTTCTGCTTTCTTTATTATCCTATTAAGTATGCTTCCTCTGCATCATTATAGTTATATTTTTTACTGAAGCAATATGGGAGCACATTCAACTTTCATAGGCATCACTGTAATCATACCACTCTTGGGATGGTCTGGTAGTTGAGGCCATCTAAGAACTTCATCTGTTTCGGAGGATCAATGATGGTTCCACTCTGGGGCTCTATCCAGCATTCCGTCACCAGCTGTAGTCTTCCATCCGCTTCTGATGTATCCTGATCGTCACCGTCATCATCATCGTCGTCATCACCAACTCTGCATAAAAAAAAATACATGAAGTACTCTTATATTATATATATACATATATATATAGTTTAATCATTAACTCTGTAGTGAACCACTTGAGAATTTTTCCTGTACAAATCAACAATACTTTCTGTCTGTATCCTGAAATTTTACTCTGTACAAATTCATGTAATTCAGCCTTTGGCTGCGAATTGAATTTTATCACAATAAATACCATTTTGAAAAATACTGAGTCTCAAATTTTGAGGGGACTGAGTCAGGATATTTTCCTAAGTATTCTAAAGGAGTCTCCCCTAGCCCATTCATCAATTTGTAATGTAATTCTGTCATTGATTTATCGAGGGTGAATTGAAAACTGAATGTACAAGCATATTCAAGGAGGTCTGAATGAGATCAGCAGAAAATATGTTTAAATGGTTGGCACTACAAAATTAATCAAAAACATTTGAATAATAAATCACAGGAAATTGAAATGTTTATTCACTACGACCCTGTTTTAGCTTTGGATAGACGATACCAGACCTGCAAACCTCTGGGAATGAAATATTGTATTCTGTGATTAAAAAAATGCATTTTTCCCAAAATAAGAGTATTTCATAATAAAATGCTTGGCACACTCGCTCATTGCGGCGCTCAAGCTGCATGCAAGCTAAAATATGTGCTGCTCTTGCAGATGAAAAAAACAACAACATTGAAGCATGTGGATATCTCACCCTGGTTTTAACAAAATGATTGAAAAAAAACAACCAAGTTACCTGAAATCACATTGATCTAATAACTATATTTGTTTAAATTTAGGAAATAGAGACATATAGAGATTAATTTTCTCAAGAAATTACGATTTTGTAAAAACAAATTTTTTTTTTTATTTTATTTTTTTACAAAAACATATTTTTTAAAGAAAAAACGTACTGCCGTATTTCGGTTGCAAAATGTACTCAATACGCCAAAAACCTACTGGTTGGAAGCGCGCATAGATGATACTCACGATGTAGACCGGTCTCTCCTTGACGTTGCAGAGTGGGGAGGGAAGACAATGTACTGGAGCAGACATGGGAACACCTCCTGACCATTAGAGGATAATGTCTGCTCTATGCCTTGGTCACTCTCCGTGGCTTCATCTGCGTCAGCTTGGTCTGTGGCTTCAGGAGGTTGCTTGGCATCCAGGATGCTACCAAGAGGATTCTGAGTGTAACAAGAACATGTAAATGTATAGGGAGTGTTTCACGGAACAACTAGTCAGTGAGTTTCACCGGCAGATCAGTTTTGAGCCAATCAGATGCAAGGATTTTCGTAGGTTATAACAATAGTCAGTGAAAATGAATGACTACCCATTTCATGAAAAGCTCCCTTACTTTTTTCATAGTAAGACAAACTGTCAGGTGCACAAAATGGTGAGTTTCCTCTTATAATATAATAATAATATAGGCATTATTACCCAGGGTAGCCACTTCAGATTCGAAAACTGTTCTACCAGTGAGCCCTGCTATTATCATTACCCCGGCTTTAGCTGAGCTGCCTAGGCGCTCAAGCATTCAAAGGAATTTCTTCCTACTGGGTACCTATTCACCTCACCTGGGTTGAGTGCAGCACAATGTGGATGAGTTTCTTGCTGACGGAAACTACGCCATGGCTGGGATTCGAACCCACGACCCTCTGTTTCAAAGTCAGAAGACTTATCCACTGGGGCCACGACCCTCCACAGACGCTCCTCTTGGTCTACACCCGCTTTGAATACTTCCCATTCATCCTCATCCCACGTGGTCTAATCATAGTTCGTCTACAACCAGGGGCCGGTAACACAAAGCTTAGTAATCATACTAGAACATTTTTTTACGACCGATTGAATTGATTACATTGCACAATTAATCATCAAAATCAATCATGCGATCACTCACTAACCTTTGTGTTACGAGACCCCGATCATCTATGAATCATTTGATCTAACTGCCATTTAGCTCATTTACTACTTCGTACAATTACAATTCAGCCTATACCAATTTCGTCTATTGAAAATGTTGGAAAGCAGTATTCATAAATTCTAATTTTACTTATTTCACCCTTTGAAAAATGATATACGTTAACATGTACATCATCAACCACGTACATTGTACATGCCATTAAACAGTGATTTCACAAAGGGTACTTTTCCATCATTCAAAAGAAAATTGGAATATTCTTGATAAAGTATAGCCTTCATCAGCTCGGTGTATGGAAAACATTTATCTTTATAGATAGTTGATTTTGATATAAAGTTAAAGCAGTGCTGAAATTGTTATGACTTGATTTATCTTGTTTTTATTCAAATCAGCTTGGTCTGTGGCTTCAGGAGGTTGCCTGGCATCCAGGATGCTACCAAGAGGATTCTGAGTGTAAAAGGAACATGTGAATGTATGGGGAGTGTTTCACGAAACAACTAGTCAGTGGTTTTCACCGGCAGATCAGCTTTGAGCCAACCAGATGCAAGGATTTTGGTAGCTTATAACAATAGTCAGTGAAAATGAATGACTACCCGTTTCATGTTGGGGGTGGGATTGGCCTTTATTACCTTCATCTTCAGTTCCATGACAAAGCTGAGTATTCCGCTGGTTGAATAAGCCACATGGAAACCTTGTTGTAACCTCAATCTGTCACAAACGAATAAGAATGATGATCAATATGAATCGAGGTATCGAATCCTAAAGAAATGTCTGACATAAACTACATGTAAGAAATAAAATTATCATGACTGTTGTTTTCCTTAGATGAGTACTGTTTCATACTGCTGTTCTTATGAAAGACAAGGCTCGACATTGCCTGCACTTCTACAACTACCAAAATAAGCATGTCTTGACCTGTAATCTCCACGTCATTCAAGACAATGAAGTCCCATTTTTTGAGACATGGAAAACTGAAAGATTTCGCAGAATTTGGGTACAACACCTATCTCACAGAATTTTATCTGTTCAGGACCAAAATTTTGAATCGCAGAAAAAAACAAAAACAAAATCAAAGCAAAATCCAACGAAATCATGAAACAAAACCATACATCGTCAGAGAATCAGCCAATCAAATCAAATCGCAGTGTTTAGCATGTGTTTAACAAGTATTATCTGCATACTGCTGTGCTTGTACAATAACACCTTACCCTTTTCTATAGAATTCTGCTAATTTCAATTGCTTTATCATATGATTTGTTAATGTCACCGAGGACTAAGAAATCAAATTTAAATGCATTATAATAGCAGGGATGCCACTAGGTGTCCTCCAAAAATACTGAAGCGGGCAGGGACAGTGTCCAGGATCAGTGAATTGGGGCATTGGTGGTGGGGGGGGTATCCCCACCTCAAAATTTAGGGGGGGGCAAGTGGCTTCTTACCTTGTTGTGATCGATGACATTCAAGCCAAGGTTTGAAAAACTGATGGTAGTTAGTTGTGTGTTTCTAAAGTAATAGAACGCTAGACTAGTAAAAGCTTCAGTCTCTGTATTTTGGTTCCTCCGCTGAACCGCGTTGGCTCCACTGACCAATACATAGACTGAAGAGTTGTTGGCCTGTACATAGACAATCAGCTAACCCAGTACCAGGGAGCACCGGCCAGCGAAGCGGGCCGGAGCTCCCTGGGTTACGTACCATATCGGCATGCAGCTGTAACGTTAGATCCAACATTCGGCAGACCGATTTTTTGATCGTTTTTGGTACATAAAATGTCACATTATGAAAAAACAATCACATCCAAATTCACAAGAAAATATATAAAATTCAGAAACATCGTACCTTATACAGCAGCTACCGCTAATTCCTTTCAAATTATGATCAAAACTTAGTCATCCTCGATCCTTTCGTTGGTCATTGTAAGTTGCCATCTTGGATGACGTCATCATCTTTACAGACGTATTTACCAGTCGCTATTATATCGCGATTCGTGCCGCTGTTTTGCGCTTGTCTATGTGCTTGCGTTCGGAACTTGTCGCTTGCATTGATTGGCCCGGATATTAAGGATTCCAATCGAAAAAGCCTTGATACAAGCATAACTCAATGAACGTAGTGGGCAGTGCGCGCGTTTATAAATTATGTAATGTATAAAAGCAAATATCTCGGGGAAATATCTTTCACTCGGTCGATCGACATGCATCGCAATCGGGAGAGTTGTAGGGGGGTAAAAGGAGGACTTTCCAACTTTTTTTTAGTATACAGAAAACAGGAAAAGTCGGAAATACGGAAATAAGACGGACAACAGGGAAAAAGTCGGAATTCCGTATAAACACAGAAAAGTGGCATCCCTGTAATAATAATAATAGCAGGATTCATTTAACGCTCTTTGCTCAAGGATACAAAGTGATGCTATTATTGCCCCTGCTTAAGCTCGAGCTTCCAGTTTTTCAATGGTGCTCAGGGCATTTAAAGAATTAATCCTGCTGCATGCCCATTCACTTTACTTGGGTTGAGTGCAGCACAATGCGGGTACATTTCTTGCTGAAGGAATACACGCCATGATTGGGTGATATCAAGTTCAGTGTTGACCTTTTGGTGTTGGTGTTAGGTCAATTTTTACATGATCATAACACCAAACATAAAATGAAGATGGTCCCGAAAAGTCACTCACTAATTGTTGAGATGTCGATAAAGTGATCTGGGTCTGTTTTGCAAACTCTGAATAAGTTTTGAAGCAAGGGGAAGCAATCCAAATTTCAACACCAACACCGGACTTGAAATCACCAATTGAGTATCAAACCCACATTGCTCTGCCTAAAAGAGTCAGAACCACCAGACCACAACACAACCACAGAGAGAACACTGAAGAACATAGAATTTGCATGCTTGAAACAGAAAACTGGAGACTTTTACTCAGATACTAAAGACATACTTCAACTTACTTGGTGAGAACATCTAGGATGTTGGCAACAGCCTTGGTGGCAATCTGAATCCCGCTATCACTCTGAGCTTCCCAGATCCACCGTCGATGGTGGAGATAACACGCCAATCGGTTCAGGTTGTTAGAGGGCGCCTTACTGTTCATGTAGACGGGTACCGAGGTGGATGTCACCTCGATGGATGTCTTTAGGTCTGTGAAGTCTGATGGCATCTTCTCATATCTAGAAGTGGAAAGTGATAGTAGGAACGTGACTGATTAAACCATAATCTCCATCTTTTCAGGAAGGTCTGAAGATCATGGGACAACACATAACCAAACTGTAAACAAACACATTTCAGAATAAGGTATATCTGAATCTGATGGCATCTTATTGTATCCTGCACAGGAAGCAAAAGTGGGAACTTACATGTAACTGGCAAAAAACCTTAATCTCCATTTATAAAGGATGGAAAGGAAATCATGGGATTGCAAATCTCTAAGATATAAACAGACACATTTCAGCATGACATATATTTCTAAAATAGCAGATTGGATTGAGCTGATTCAGAGTGTTTGGTCTTGGGATGAATACATGTACTTGAGTAGATAACTGACAACAGTATTTAGTTTGACCACTAACATGGAGCCCATCAGTCCAAGGCATTTTCAGCACATCATGAGGACAATCTCTACAGGTCCAGACAGCCTTTTTACTATCAAAGGGGAACACTATGATAAGGCATTGATCCCCGCATGATAGTCTACAATGATAGCGTACTATCATACAGATTAACAGTCAACGTAACATTACCTCATGAGGATCATCTCTATGGGCCTGGAGAGCAGAACGACACAGGAGTCATTTCCGCTTCCAGGAGGACCATCAGAGTCTGGGTCCTTCAGAGCAGCCGCGGTCTTGGTGCACTGTTCCTTGTCGTAGCCATACTGGGGAGTCTTTTTCCGAGGCATCCTCAGGGCTAGTAGGTCGTTCTTCAGCTCTCTCACAACCTATACATAAAATGGAAAAACCATAACTGAGTGACATCTGAAAAGCCTTCCCCAGATTAGTCTTCATGTTGCATCTAAAATTGGAGATTACAAACTGTTCAGATGAAATCATAAAGAAATGCTTCAGATTAGGTAACAGATACCTTTCTAACAGTTGGTCGGTCAGAGCTACTCTAAGCAATGTCTTTCCACAAAAGCACTTTCCCCTTCTTTGTGTAATTCTCTGTATTGTTCATTCTTAATTAAAGGACTACAATAGGGAAATTCTACTGAAAGGTATGACTGAGCGGCAATCTGATCATCAGCAGGGTACAACTTCAAAAGAAATCCTGATTCATATTTCTTGCCATTGTGTAATCAAGTCAAGTCTGTTAAGCAACTGCCTGTCAGTCCCATTTACTGCGTCTCTCTTGAAAACAGTAACATTTACCAAACCAATCCCCCATAGAGACCTCTTTTCACATTCTTTGAGATAATCTTTTCACGAAGTCACATGAAGAATGCCCCAAGAACCACTTTTTGTGCATCACATGAGTGCAGTAATGCCTTTGCATGATGTTCAATTGTGTGGAGCTCAGGGCGATGTATCACCACTGCATAACCACATACCTGGGGAGTGTTTCATGACAAAAATAGTAAGTGATCTTCACTGAAAAATTCGCCCTGAGTGAAACATATGCAGGTTTTTGGTAGCTGATAACAAAATTAATTGAAAATCACTTGACTATTTTGTTCCATGAAATGCTCTCTTGATGACTGACCTTATTCCTTTCATGGCCTGGTGTTCCTCCAAGAAAAGCCAGTCTAAGGACTATGGGTGTCTTGGTGGATACCCTGATGACATAGAAGGAAGTAGGTGGCCCTCCTGATTCACTAAAATAAAGTAAGATGATGTACATTATACAAAGTGTTGTTGCCCAGTGCATTTACAGTCTGAAGACTTTGAAATCCCAGCCATGGCACAATTTCCTTCAGCAAGAAATTTATCCACAATGTGCTGCACTCAACACAGGTGAGGTCATTGGGTACCAGCAGGTAGTAATTCCTCAAAAAGCTGTGAGCACCCAAATCTTTAGACTAGCTTAGCTGGGGTAATACAGGAGTGTCTTGATCACCTATCAAGCTGGATACGTGCACCATTCAAATACCCTACATGTACACGCCTGTTATTATTCATTTGATGACATCATACAATTTTTCAAAATAAAAAAAAACATAAAGGACAATGCCCATATTCATAAATCGAGTAATCACTCAGTATAGAGGCTTCCAATGGTTCGTCCTGAAAAGGACCACCCAAACTCTTGGTAGTTGGTGATAGTGATCACCTAAGTGTCCTATGCAAGTTGGTAAATTACTAGACTAATTCACGTACAGGATCAGGTCCACCAAAATAACAAGTTGATCTTTAAGAATAGTGAAAATCAAACAAGCACACCATTGAAAGTTTACTTTGCTTACTTTAACAAAGCAGTGATAATTTATACATGTCTTGGTCAGCATGCAAATGAAGGTGCTGATGATGTCATACTCTATTTATTTTGTATTCAATTATATGAATTGCAATAACTGCAATAGAATAATGACAACTTATGAATATTATTTCACAAGTTCATTACATGTATATATCAAACCAAGTTTTACATTTATTGGATGGGGGAAATACTATATCGCCACTGAGCTGATACAGTCTTCTTTTAAAAAAAAGAAAAAAAAGAGAGGTTTTGAAGGCTGCTCAGAAATAGCAGTATTTTAGAAGAATGGTAATGAAGGCAACCTGATACTGTCTGAAAACAGTCTCTAAAGTCCAGTAGAGAACTCTCTCTAGGATTTTTTTTTACATGTTTTTGATGTCATCCTACATTATTATAATGATCTAGATATGCCTGTGTAATATGTATTATAATTTCTTTTGAGAACTTATTCTCACAAGGCCTCTATGCTTTTCTTCTCAAGTTCTCTTTCATTCAATTATGAAATTTAATCAAGGCAATGTTTTGTTTATTTATGAAATGATTTACTCTGTATTATTGTATGCATTGTACATATGTTTTTTTTAACCTATTTGAATTTGAATGAATAAAGAATTGAATTGAAGGATAAAGAAGGTTGCTACTTTCTGCTATAACTCCCAAATCACACCGATTTTTTTCTAGCTGTCCTAAAAATTGTTGGATATTCAGATACAAGATTTTGACAGCCGATGACGATAGCACTCACGTGAAGTTGAGATTGATGTAACTGTGATTGTCCAACATGATGAATGTACTCTTTTTCTTGAGGAGGCTGTTGACTTCCTTGAGGGCCACACGATACTGGATGGTGGCGTAGCGACCGCTTGAGTTGGGGAAGTGAAGGTGCTTTGGTAGCGGCCTGGTAGGAAATACATAAACAATGCATTAATTTGCATCCTATTTTTATAGAATAGTCACAGTTATCATCATTCAGTTCAGTTTGTTCAGTTCATATTTATATCATCTCTAAAAACAATGAGTATATACACATCAAGTATACAGATTATTTAAAAAGCAAATAAATCATGCAAAAATAACTTATGATAGATACAAATGATATAATTCGACCTGTATATTCATAGAAGAAATGAAATAGAAAATCTTCAAATACAGTACATAATGGCCTTGTGAGATAAAGTCTCCTTAAATATCAAATGCTTATGTGGAGGCTACTTTGCATATTATAATAAAAGCAAATATATATCTAAACAAAACATAGGTGACATACATGTAAGTAAGGGGTGAAGGATATATACAAAAATATGATAAGTAACACATGTTTGAGGAGATCCATATTGTGGGTATATAACAAAGCTGCTAAACTAGACATATTTGAAGTAGAGTATTGTTATTTCAATGTGACATATCCATAATAGAAAAAAGTCCATCATTTTCATTCTTCCCTCTCTTGAGCTTTTGTTCTAGTATCCTGTTTCCTGTTAAAAGTTACTACTACAATTATGGTAATTATGCCAACCAATGGTGACTTCCATGGCAACCAAGCATAGCATTTTCAAACGCAAACTTAAAAAGATGCTCATTTGTCAATACTCCACACCAACAAGTCAAGCTAACACATAACCTAAAACTACATAATAACTTACCCTTTAAAATTTGTCAAACATTACTTATAAAAACAACACTACAACATGATACAATACATTACGACCTGTGCACCTGCCATGTTTCCTCTTTTCATTTGCACTTTTTATTTGCACCTCCCTTATCTCCCTCTTTCTTTCCTTTGCCACTTTACCCTCCCTATTATAATTTTGTAAATCCTTTTTTTGTGTGTTACCACTGTAATTATTATTATTTGTACTACTTTCTCTTATTTTTTGTCGCTTCTTCGTTTTATTTTGACATTTTGTGGATAACTTGTTTTAAGTTTGTCTTCTGCGTCCGTCTCGATTTTTGTATATAGTTGTATATATAGTTTGTTTATAATTAGCATTGAAACTAAGTTTAGGGGCTTGCCTTCTTTACAAGCTTTTGCTTTTCTTGGCAAGTCCGTCCGTTCATTTCTTGTTTCTTTTCATTGATAAAATTACTGCAACAAATTGTAGTTTTGTTTAATTTATATTCAACATTTGTTACGAAATGTCATTGATTTGTCTGTAATATCTATTATATTGAATATGTATCGTTACTTTGATTGTATTTTGAAAAAAAAATTGTTGAACGGAAATAAATCTAAATCTAAATCAAATCTAGCACTCAATGAAAATCAAGGATTTCATGGAAATTACCACTGGATGGCAAACTTCAAGGGCCCCCGTCGCATAAAAATTACCATTATGGTAACTTGGCCATCCGATTGGAACTACCATGAAATCCTTGATTCTGATTGGCTGATTAGCTTTGTCACCATTTTAGTTACCATTGGAGGGCAAAGTTACCATGATGGTAACTTCTAAGCAACAGGGCCCTGGTAAGTATAGTCAAACAAGAATTGAGAACAGGTAAAAACATTACCAAGATTAATGTTGACACACCAAAATGGTTAAAACATTGAAATTTAAGATGTACATGTAAATGTATGGTAACCAAAGATCATTTCCATGATTTTCAGTGTGATTCAAGAATCAAGGATGATTCAAGATTTGAAGAGAATCATAGGATTTTATTGCTTATATGATCCTTGTATCAACTGTACAAGAATACAACCGAATGATTGTATTCAAATTACTCACAAGTCGGGAAGCAGGAGCAATGCAATACGATGTGTGTGGAGCCATCGCTGCCTGTAGAAAGATATAACAACACCATGATGATAACACTAGCCTTGAATTATGTCTATAGAACAGGATCAATAATCTATACCTACTCATTACAATAAGCCAGTCACACATGCAATTTGTGCATGAGTAGATGAAGGTCATTGGCTGTAAACCAGGGCCCTGTCTTACAAAGAGTTACGATTGATCCAACCAATCGCAACTACATGGAAATCAATGTGTCATATTTTTTTCTACAGGAAATTTGCAAAATCCTTTGTAAACAAATGTGAACACTCCAAATTGTCAAGAAAATGATGAACATATGAATATACATCATAGCTAGAAACATTTTGAACTAAAAATGCATTTAAGATGTGGGCGTTGCTGGCTTTCCATCGTTGATGTTGATCGGATCAATCTCAACTCTTTGTAAGACGGCGCCCCAGTTAGCAGTGGTTCCTCTATTAGAGTTGAACATTGCAGATTGGTATACCAGGAAAGCTTACATTAAAGACATCTTTTTATTGAACATAAATTATTTGAGTCATGAGTGGTGTAAGAGTTACAAGTAGGGTAGCAATAAAAAGCTGAGGAATTACTCTTTCCTTTTATTGATAATTTAAAATGCAATTTTCAATCATTTACCATCTTTTTGAGTCCATAAGAGCTATTCGTTTCCAGAAGTCAGCAAACTGGTCTAATCCTGAATGCCTGCAACGAAACAAAATGAAAGAAATCCCAATAATCATTGTTAGCTCCACTTGCGTGAACAACGAAGAATATGATTACATGAATAAATTACCACTAATTCTATCATTCATGTACTCTCTCCTTAAGAAAAGTGAGTAGCAGATGTATTTTGACACCAAAAAAATCACCATAATCAAGTGTCATGAGATACGCCCAAATGTATTGCTGTTTTATCTAAAGTTTTATAGACTAATTTTCCAAGCCACAAAGGCACTTATTGTTTTTGTTGGCCGAAGCTTAGAACCAGTGGCGTACCCAGGATTTAACAAAGGGGGGGGGGGCAAATTTGACTGCCAAAAAATTTGACAAGCAAAAAAAAAGGTCTTCAAGTTCAAAAGAGGGGGCCACTTGTGGCTCGTCAGGGATCAGTTGTGATTCATCAGGGGGGCAGGGGTATGTCCCTTGCACAAGTTGTGACTCGTCAAGGGGGGGTCTCTGGACTTTGGAAGAACATGTGCCTTGAGCACTGTTCAGAGAATCCCAGGCTTTTTTTAAATTGAGAAGAGGGGGAGGGGGGTCTCTATCAAATAGTATTTGTATTTCTTTACAAAATCAGCCATACAGTAGGTCATAACCATTTCTATCACAATCGATATTCAAATCAATTTGGAGGGATTTTTAAAGAAAATAATGAAACGATTCAGAAGCTGACTTACTTTGGATGAGATTGTTGAGCTAAGACTGGTGAGGTGGAGTTAGGGGGCATGTAGAAGAGGGGCATACCCCCCTTAGTACCCTCAGGCAAGGAGTAGTAGATGGGGTTGGCTGCAAACGACTGCAGGTGAACCAACAGTAGATCCGTTTCTCTCAAACTAGTACAATAGAGAACAAATTGTGATTTGAATGAAATACATACATGTTAAATAATTCAAAGCTCTTGTATAGTGAATAATACATGTACACGTAAATGTAATTGAGGTGGTTCCAAATGAGAGCACACCAACTTCTGCCAGAAAAACCGGTGAATGTAGGACCTACCTGAAATGATTTACACTATATCTCTATTTTGTAGCTCATATGAAAATCTTAAAGCTAAATTACAGTAGTTGCAGTAAAACACTGATTTCGCGAGAAAGTCTGTAAAACCAAGGTTAAGTATTACTAATCATCGTCGATCTAGATCTGGTACAGTTACATAAAGTGAACTTTGTGAAATCATAAAATCTAAGCTGAAAAACAATCACACTGAAGATCGCTGACACAGATAGGCACACGTGGGACAGTGTATATCATATTGCTGGAATAAAGACACGACAGAAGTGCCCGAATCCGCGCTTATTTTACTTATTTCTCAGCAATTACACAATTTCTTCCAGAATCTTTCGGCACATATTTTTTATTCATATAAACAGACACTTGGGTGGTCATTATATTGGATTCTGTAAAAAGTCATTTTGAGATCGTTACCACAACTGGTATTTACCTTTAAAAGTGTCTAAATCAACTCCAGGTGGTGTTTCACAAAGATTTAAATGTGATCACTTCAATACCCATTTGCTTGCGCTATTAAAGGCATCACTGTATTGGTCAAATCATGCTGAATAGAGGTCTTGCACTTTTTTAGTCAATAAAATTGCGCTCTACACATCATGTGCACGTTGGCAAATAAGCATGACACTCTAAGTCACAGTTAATTCATTGTGAGAGTGAGAGCAACCAAGAGTAAGAGCAACCAAAGCTTTAATACTAATACCGATGACAAACCATCAGTAAGTTTGGAGTCTGTTTCATCATTGGAGTGAAAATAGCATCACCATTTTTTCTCTGTACCAAGAGCCGCACTCACCTTTGCAGTGTCTGCCAGAAGTTCTTGACCACCTTTGTCCTATAATGGTTCTGAGGACCTTTCTTCATGGGGCAGGTGATGTCATGAAGGAATTCATAGCTGCCTTCCATGATGATCTCAATGTCTGTCACATGTCTGTAATCACATATACAAACCCATAGGATATCAACGCTAAAAAAGAATGCTTCTGGCCATGGCTGTACACAGAATTTTTTTCTGAGGGGGGGGGTAAGATGTGTAATTTCTTTTTGAAAACTGCACAAGTGAAGAAGCAAATTAAGTAAGCTTATTATGAGGGCGCTGTTATATTTTCTAAAGTGAAATTGAAGGATTATGTACACACGTTTGGTAAAATACATGTATGTGGAGATTTTCTGGAAAAAAAAAAGAGTTGTTCAAAAATTGGAACCAGTGGGATTCGAACCTGCCGGAAAGCAGTAGATGGCAGGTTCGAACCCCACTGGTTCCAATTTTTTCTGACTTATGATTTTCATTAAAGATCGAGCATGCGATCTTAATACATAGGAGTAATGCCGAAAATTTGTTTACAAAGTATAATTTCCCTCCTATTAAAGCCTCACTTACTATCTATTGTCCACGGCAGACTGCATTTGCATATTATGCATATTAATGAGTCAGAAAGAAGAGGATCGAGGGTATTTGAATTCCAGTCCATCGTGATTTAGTCGTGAACCAGAATAGCCTGGTGGTTAAGTCGCTGCCCGGAAAGCAGTAGATGGCAGGTTCGAATCCCACTGGTTCCAATTTTTTCTGACTTATGATTTTCATTAAAGATCGAGCATGCGATCTTAATACAAAGGAGTAATGCCAAAAATTTGTTTACAAATTATGTTTGCCTCCTATTAAAGCCTCATTTATTGTTGAATTATTATTGCAATAAATTGAGGGCAGTATTGCATATATTTATTTTACAGGCGTTTAACAGAATTACAATGTTTCAACTTACCTCGCGTTCCAACTAACCCCGGTCTCCCCTACATACTACTACCTACCTGCTAGAGTCCAGGGGCCAAGGAGCTGTGGCTATGTACTCTATCCTGGCGTTGTACTTCCAGGGCAAAGCTAGACGAACTTCAATGCAAGTACCACCTGAGTACAGAAAGACGAAAATAAGAAATTGCGATGATGATGATGATGATACAAAGAACATGATAATGATGCTACATTGAACAACTAATAAGCAGCTGGTCATTTCATATAATGATGTAACAGATAATTTTTCACAGATCCATGGGCCCAAGGAATCAGTCATTTTACCAGAATTCATAGACTAGCTTAGTTGAGGTAATAGAGGATCGCCTTGAGCACCCATCAAGGTGGATACGTCTAATATACAAATCCTATATTATAATTATTACCAAGATCAACAAAAGTCAGAAGAACGAAAAACAAAAAAAATCATGATAACGAGAACAATAATTATGAAATTATCATTGCCATTACTAAGTTTGTGAAACAGATGCACAACAAAACTAACCATTAACAACAAGTGATAATGGAAGAATAATTTTTATTATAATTAGATATTTCATTATGACTTCATTTCGTGTATTACCTCTACTTCTTCTTCTCAGGTCCTGTCCAGTGAAGGGTACAAGATCTGACTTTGGGATAAAAAGACTCCTGGGGTGGTATTCTGTAACTCTGTCATAACTTTTGTCATTAATTTTGTCATTTCTCTCCGAGATATGACACCACTATGATTGTCACAAATCAGTATTCTGAACATTGTCTTTTCCCTGTCATATCTCTCAAAGTTCCCACCCATCTTTTCAGAGCAAACCAATTAAAATCATTGTTAGTTCCCAGCTGGAGCCCTTCTAGCCAATAGGAAAGCCCCGTGGCAAGTAGGGCGTATCCCCCAAACAGTTGCTTGCATCGCGCAACTACTCGTATATTGATGCGCTTAATTACAAAGAGAGACAGGGAGCTGTGAAGAATTTTAGAGAGGTATAAAAGTAAGGAAAACAGAGAAAAAAAAGGAGGAATAAATATGTAGGGCCGAAGTAATTGTAGCATGAAAAAATAATTTTGAAAATTGTCATGGAAGATGAGTGAAACTAATACCACAATCTAATCTAAATAATATAATTGTTTGCTTGACATTCAGTCGGCAGGGTATCGGGATATTTGGTACTAAAAGATATGACAAAATTTATGACTGCTACCCCCCTGTCATAACTTTTGTCATATCTTTTGCTTGTATAAAAGGATTACGCGCATTTCAAGCGGCGTATTTTTGCTGCGCGCTAAAGAGAAGAGACAAAATTTATGACAATTTTTGTGACAAAAGTTATGACATCCACCAGAATACCGATTTTGTCATATCTCTGAGATAAGATAAAATATGGAGAAAAGACAATGTTCAGAATACCACCCCAGATCTTCGGCAGTGCACGACTCTGGCAGGAGGGGGCAGACCAAAAGGTGCTGCATTGTCTGATCCTCCCCATACTTGCAGGCAGCATCTCCATCTATGTTGTAGGCCAATTATTATTTCTACGTGTTGATATTTTAATCTCTTTTGTTGCTTTTTTATAAACAATAATGATTCTCAATGTTGGTGAAAAAACTATATCAACAGAGGCATCGGTACATACTCTTTGTGATGCAGGCATCCTTGATAGTATACCCTTCTCGAAGACGAATAGAGAGAACATTGCCCAGCTCTGTGTGAAGTCTGTAGTTTGTATGCTTCTTCCTGATGAGGGGGATGGTGCATAAACCCTGTTTATTGACTGCAAAGGATGGTAGGATACTGCAGAAAAAGGATGAGAAAGGGTAACATTCTTATATTATTAGGGACATTGAATGTTTCTTTCTGAGAGGAATGGTGCATAAACCCTGTTTATTGACTGCAAAGGATGGTAGGATACTGCAGATAAAGGATGAGAAAGGGTAACATTCTTATATTATTAGGGACATTGAATGTTTCTTTCTGATGAGAGGAATGGTGCATAAACCCTGCTTATTGACTGCAAAGGATGGTAGGATACTGCAGAGAAAGGATGAGAAAGGGTAACATTCTTATATCATAAGGGACATTGTATGTTTCTGATGAGAGTAATGGTGTACAACCCCTGTTTATTGACTGCAAAGGATGGTAGGATACTGCAGAGAAAGGATGAGAAAGGGTAACATTCTTATATTATTGGGAAGCTTGTATGCTTTTCTTCTTGATAAGAGGAATGTGCATTACCCCGGCATATTGAAAGCAAAGGATATAGTATACTGCAGATAAAAAGGGGTACCATTCCTATGAAAACACACATACAAGTGCTAGAAGAATACATTGCCAAGATCTGTGGAGATTGAGTGCTAAATTTTTATGGACAATATCTCAATTTCAAAGGCATGAAAGTCCAAAACATTTAGATCTTTGGCTAAGATGATCAGAAAGAGTATAAGAGACCCAGCTCCATTTTTTTTCAAAATCACATTTGTTTATTATTCCTTTTGGAGAGTACCTTCAAAGAAATTTTCCTTTATCCTGTCACAAACTATTGCTACAGCAAAGCAGCAAACACCAAGAAATAACAGTATTTTCATCTAATGAAGAGTAAAGTACCGTAAGAAAGAAAGAACATAATGTACCTTTCTGGCCAGCCAGACTCTGATGATATGACTTGATGTTGACGACCTGATTGCAAGAAAGAAATAAGAATAGAGTGACCATGGAACCTTAAAAGTTAATTGTGTATGTTTTGAATGCATAATTATATTCCACTTTTATGTAGTGCCTCACACATCAGAACGTCTCTAAGCACATTTCAGATATATTCTTCACTCCTGTCATGAGAACACGGTATGCCCGCACACAATGTATGCACTCTCTCCACTCCTAGGGGAGCATTCCAGAAAGAGATTGGGCTTTTACATCCTAACGGGTACCCATTTAACACTTGGGTGGAGAATGGCAAAGTGTAGATTGACACCTTGCCAAAGGATGATAAGATGTAATGGGATCTGAACACAACCCTCTGATTACAAGGCAAGAGGCAGAACTGCTACAGAAAATGTTTACAAAATTATCTATAAAATTCAAGGATTCTATGAATAATTCAAATAGAAGACACATACAAATTCATTATTTTAGGGTAAGAAGTGTTGTTAGGTTTGTATCCAAATCATAAACATGAGTTTACCTTTGATAAGATCAATCTTGATGCCATCCAATCCTTTCTGAAAGCTCCAAGACAGGAAAGCTCTGTGGTACTGATTCATCAAGTGGTCTTCATGAGATTCCTGCAAGAGGCATAAACATCACAGAAGGCTCTAACAATTAATTATCAAACTGAACATTCCTCCAGTATCTTGGTGGCTTACAATATACAACAGATTATCAGTGGATGGAAAGAAAAAAAATGGTATACACTGATTAATCAAATGGACATTTACTCAATTTCTACAGGAAGTACAAACATTGCAGAATGGCTAAAAAATTACAAATCAATATTGATTCAATCACATTATCTGGAGACAACTTTAACAAAGAGAAGACATTCAAAATCCAGATGGCTTTCAACAGATGACGACTCAAAGAAAAAAAAAAGAGTTTTGAAGAATCATTGCAAAAAATAAATTGGTATTACTTTGTTGACACCATTCTCTCTTGCATCCTTCCTACGTTAAGGTCAGAAATCATTTATACCAGATAAAGTAATTGAAGACATTTTCTTTGTGGATTGTTAGGTTTCGGCGGGTTGCATGAAGATTCATTCATAATCAACACAATTCATATCTGGATGCAAAGTTCAAAACAATGAAAAATAAGATACCGTACCATGCTGGGACACCTTGAAAGAAAGGCTCCAAAGGTAGCAGTGGCGATGAACTGCATGATCTCTGTATGGGGGACGTAACCAAAACCAGCATGAGGATAGAACCCTTTACCAAGCTGGATGAAGGAGCAAGCCGTGGTACTGGTACGAAGGTTGCCAAGAAGGTTGCTGAGGGTCAGAGCATCAGGGACCGCGCCCACTCCATCACTGATGACTACGATGCCTGACAGATGAGAAAAGAAAAACACAGAGTTGTTTCAACGAGGTAACTTTACCAGTGCATATGCATACATGTAGTTTCTTCTATCTCATACTGGTAATCTAATTTCTTTTTGAATGAAGTAACTGATAAAGAGTTGCTCAAGCATCTCGCTGAAAAAACATAAACTTTAGTATTTTAAACACAATATAGAGACATTGAATGAAGGGTAACTAACATCTGGGTGCCGTAACACAAAGATTAGCGATGAAAAGCAAATATGAGATAACACTTCTGATTGGTTCCCAGTCAGTATTTTGCACCAAATGCGCATGTAACATTGATCTTGATTGGTCAATTCATTTAGCAATTGATTGCTAATCTGTGTGTTACGGAGCCCTGGTCTGCCAAAGACAAAATCATTAAAATTCACTTTATAGTGTATACTTTTCAAAATCTTTAAATAACCTCCAATAAAGGGGGCATTCCCAAAAGTAAAGGAGCAATATGTTGTACATGTACCTGCACTTGTGTTCTCTGGTAGCAGCTGAAGGGCAAGCACTCCACACCACAGCATGTTGACAAACGTTGCCTCAGGGTTGGCCATCTCAACCTTGCTAGGAGGATGGTGGTGGGTGCTTGCGGTAGGACTAGCAGGACCTCCCTGCTGGCTATCCCTCCAGTCACCCCCTACCACAATGTCCAGCCCGTTGGTCAACCAGCCGTCCATGGCGTCGAGGTTGGATGCTGAGGGGTTCTGAGATCGCATCGTACCTGGGTGAGTTTTACAAGAATACAGGTTTTCATTGAAGACAAACTGTGAAAGTAGCAAAATTTAAAATTCTGAAATAATGGTTATAATTTTACTTGTAACACACCAAATTCACTCTTAGAGTGCCCAAGGCACATAAAAAAATCATAATGAAAATATAAAGGTTTTAAGAAAAAAAATTGAAAAAAAGTTGTCCAAGATACAAGTTTTGATGTCTTCAGGGGAGAATTTCATGAAGAGGTTTGTCTGTGATTTTCAATGACGTATTTGCTTGCAACCAATCAGATGCAGGGATATTCAATAGCTTGTAACATATCATTGCACGCACCACGAACCGTCCTCTCTGCGCACTTCTATGCGAAAGTTACTTTTGCAGAAAACGCATTTAAAGAAAAGTTTTTTTTTAAACCAGCAATAAGTGCACCTACTAGGAGAGCAATTTATTTACCAGTGTCTTCGTTAAAAAGTTCAGATTCCAAAGTAGTTTCATCCCATATCTTTATATTTTCTTGAAGTTAAATATTTATGTCACAGTGGGCAACGTAACAGAGAGGACGGTTCGTGGAATAGAAACAGTGCGCTTAACTTTTGCATCAAAGTGCGCAGAGAGGACGGTTCGTGGTGCGTGCAACGATATGTCTGTGAAAATCAATATTATTACTGTTCATGAAATCCTTCCCTGGGCCCTGTTGCAAAAAAGTTACTATTATGGAAACTTTGCCATCCAGCGGTAACTACCATGGTAACAATGATCAACAGCCAATCAAAATCAAGGATTCCATGCTAGTTTCCATCGGATGGCAAAGTTATCATAATGCTAACTTTTATGCAATGGGGCCAAGGAAGGCAATTCCACGATGCACTGTGGAACACCTCTATATACAACAAGATACTGGACTGTTGGTGTACTTACTATTATATATTTTGTTCTCAAAGTCTTCCAGCTGTGTAAGAATGCTTTGCAGGAATACATCAATATTCTCAGGGGTCAGCAAACACCCTTGTACCAGTACCTGTAATTATACAAAATAGAATGGGGTGGGGGTGTTTCACTAAACAACCTGTCAACAGAGCTGCCAACCTGAAAAAGAACATTTCAGTATTTTTAAAGCTGAAAATCAGTATTTTGATGATGACATCAGTATTTTCAATGAAATACCATAAGGCAACACATAAAACAGAAACTTTAGAAATCAGTATTTTGCATGAAACCATCAGTATTCTTCTTATTTTTCAGTACTAAATACCGAAAATCCGTACTACTTGGCAGCTCTGTGTCAAGGACTTTGACTGAACACTATTATAAACCCGCAATAAGTTCTGAGGCAAGATTCATTGTAATAAGGCAGAATTGCCAATTGGGCATCAAAATCAGAGCTACCAAGTCTCACGCATTATGCGTGAGACTCAATTTTGGACTCTTGTTCATCCCCTCAAATCTCTGTCTCACGCAACTATCACAGCCTATCCCCATACACATTGTACACAATGTCTGTGATCTCACTCAGATTCACAGAAAATCTCACGCATAGCTGGTCTTTGAACTTGGCATCTCTGCAAAATCTACTTTTTATACCTGTCAGGAAAAGTAAATCTTCCTCCATTTGGTTACAAATAGGAAATCACGAATTTCATCCCCAAAAATGAGAAACCAGGATTTCTTCCAGATGATTATTTGTTGAATGCTAAACGAGGAATGTTCTTGGAATGATCATGAACAGTGCCAAAAGGTCCATGGTGAACAATGAGGTATAGTCGCGGGTGTTTTGCTGTATTTAAGTTTTGATGGCATAACGATAACAACTTTTATTTACCCAGGGTAGCCTCTTCAGCTAGAGCTGAACTTCCAGCAGGCCCTGGATACCATTACCCTTCTCCTTTCTTATACCTCTAGCGCCCGACAACAAGGTTAAGTTCCTCATGCATGTATTTTAATACTTTATTGTGACTTGGGCGGAGATAGAACCCATGACCCCCTGTTCACCAGGCCGATATCCTACCACCGAGCCACCATGTAATACCTTCAAATAAGACCTTAGAGGGTATAGCTTCGTTCTTACCTGCTGTGTTGTGAGGTGGGCAAGAGGTGTGTAGGCAATGACTGTCACATACAGACTCGGAGAGAGTAAAATCGTACTTCCAGGAACACAGAACTAAAATACAAAATGTAATTTATTTGATTGAAAGAAATTTTTCAAAGCTTCCTGACTCCTGTAATTTTTTTTGCCTGCTAAGTCTTGCAAATGATTTATCTATCTTTTACCACTTTCATATGCATTAGTTTCCAGAAAAAAGCCACAAATGTTGGGGCTATTTTACTAACGTAATCCATTGAAAATTAAACCAGCGAAGCTACACATTGATGAGAAATATAAAAATCGAGATTTCACTTCTGCTTTTAGATGAGTTTGGAAAACAAGTTTATGAAGTTTATTCCAACGATTTAACGTTAAAGAGCTGTTGTGAAAATGAAGACATAGATTCAGTGTTCGTATCACTTTGACTTTCAATGAGATTTAGTATGCACCCGACTTTTATCTTCCAAAATTCCTAAGGCATTTATGCTACCAAATATGGACTAAATGTATGCCACAGTTGAATATTATACTCACCGGCTTGGTTATGCCCTTCAGAAAGTTTGTCAAAGCAGCATGAATCTCGGCAATGTGGATACTACCTGACTGAATATCCTAAATTTCAAGGGCAAAAAAAAGAGAAGAAAGATTATACAAGGTGGTATATGCAATTGATTATCCTTACCACAAATAAGTATTTTACTGTGCAAGTCCTTTCATTTTGTTTATTTTTTATTAATTGTATATAAATGTATTGTTTATTTCTTTATTTTATCTTATTTTTTATTCATAAAATGTACTTATGAAAGGGGGCCTTCACCCTACAAGCTCTGCTTTTTAGTTGGTCTCCTTCTCTTTCGATTTCATAGCATTATTGTATTATAGAAATGATTTATATATTATATTTTGTAAACATGTCTATTGAACTATCATTGTAAATGTAAAAAGATTGAAAGAGAAAATAAATGAATTGAATTTGATTTGAATTGAGGACAGTGGTCTGAATTTGCAGCCTGGGGGCCGACTATGTTTTGTGTATGGAGGCTTTCTCTCACTGACTTGAAACATGGTGCATGTGCGCTAGTCTAATCTCAAGATTCACTTGTTGATTTAAATTTCAATCGGAGTCTGTGCAAGCCATATAGGTTATATCACACAGAACAATGCATAGAGAGGACTGGGGTACGAGAGTGAGAGCTAAGGGCCCATTGCATTGTATTGTGGAACGTTGTGGCCCAGTGGATTAGTCTCCGGGTTAGAAACAGAGGGTCGTGGGTTTGAATCCCAGCCATGGCGTAATTTCCTTCAGCAAGAAACTGATCCACAATGTGCTGCACTCAATCCAGGTGAGGTAAATGGGTACCAGTAGGAATTAATTTCTCAAGAAGCTGTGTGCGCTGTGAACGCCTAGCTTAGCCGGGTAATATAGGAGCGCCTTGAGCACCTAACAAGGTGGATACGTGCGCAATATAAATACCCTATATTATTATTATCATAAAAATTACCATTATGGTAACTTTGCCATGCAATGGTATCTTGTGTGGAATCCTTGATAGTAACTTCTATGCAATGGGGCCCAGATGTACAATTTTGCGATTCATCCTGAAACATTATTATGAGCAAGAGACATGCAACAGGTAGAGCATACAACTTCGACTATGAACATGTACTACAATTACAGGACAGAAATAAAAATCAAACTCTTTCAAACACTTTGAAACATCATAAACAGGAGCCGCCCACACCCTAATATTTTTGTAGGAGAAAATATGCACCAGCAACCAAGGACATAGTAGTCATTGTGGATTTGTCAAAACAACTAACAAATCACTTAGCAACTTGACCTTCATAATTTAACACTAAGAAAAATTTCCCAAGGAAATTGCTGAAATACACAGGAGATATTTGCAAGCAGCAGTAGCTGATAGTTACACGTACATGTATTCTACAGTAATGCTTGCCTAAATTGAAAATGACTCTCTCATTAAATTACATAAGAATGAAAATTTGGAATTGGGGCCCAAAAAATGATGATGGCTCTTGAGCTTCACGATCAGGTATTTAGTAAAAGATTGAAAAAGCGATTAAAGTGGTTAGAAATATGTCAGGGATTAGGGTTTCGCAAAAGAGGAACCTGAGGGTAAGTTCATCGCAAACATCGATAGGCTACAATGTCCCACAACACAGGGGAAAAGAGCAGGTTGGGCCAGGTCATCACCCAATTATTGTTCATTTGTTGCCATGATGAATAGAGATATGGGCCCCGTCTTAACAAAGAGTTACGATGGATCCAGTCATTCATAACTCTATGGAAATCCATCAGTGTCATAATCTTTTTCTACGAAAAACTTGCACAATGTCCTCTGTATGCAAAGAGAAGCGCAGTGAATTTTCCAGAAAACAATGAATGCATGAATATACATCATGGCTAGAAAATATTTTGAATAAACATGCATAATAGATGTTGACGTTGCTGGCCGTCCATAGTTGCGATTGATCAGATCAATCGTAACTCTTTGCAAGACGGGGCCCTGGTATTGAATGTGTATTGGCAAAAAGCATGAATGCCTCCAATCACACATGAAGGTCAGGGTGTTTACGGACCTACCGCCCGTTTGGTTTCAGATCAACCGGCCACTCTCAAATGAAAGGGCTCCATTTCTGAATATTGTGCAGAACGAGTCCTCATTTTAATTCATGAAAGATAATGGTAAGTTTGAAACATTGGTAACTACAATGGAAACCTTTATTTTGATTAGCTTCAGAGCTCTCAGTTAAAAATCATAAACCCTTTATGACACTAGCCCATGACTTGTGCAGATCAAACATTTGGGGAAAACAATTTGATTAGGGCTGAGCCAGTTTCTATAAGAAATGTAGTAATACATACCACAGCAGTCATAGAAGGACTGAGATCTAAGACTACAACCAGCCTGTATCGTCGGGCAAAGAAGGTCACATGACATGTTGGCAAGAGACGATATTGGATGTGTTTTCCCGCCGTCTGCTGACTAGTTGGTGGATCTTTGGGAATGACAGACAGGATTTCCAGTTCTTCTTGGGAACATCGCTGGAAAATTAATAAAGACAGTCATTACTATTCATCTAGCCTACATTGGATCTATCAGAGGACAAGTGTTCTGCTTCTATAGATGTGATTGTCACCTTTTGGTGTACATCTACTACTACTACTACTACTACTACTACTACTACTACTACATGTACTACTACTACTACTACTACTTCCACTACTACTACTACTACTACTACTACTACTACTACTACAACTATAACTACTGCTACTACTACTACTACTACTACTACTACTTCCACTACTACTACTACTAATACTACTACTACTACTACTTCTACTACTACTGCTACTACTACTACTACTACTACTACTACTACTACTACTACTACTACTACTACTACTACTACTAGTACTACTACTACTACTACTACTACTACTACTACTACTACTACTACTACTACTACTACTACTACTACTACTATAATAATAATAAAACAAAAACAATAATAATAGTAATAATAATAACGATGATAAAACTAATGATAATGATTATATTTCTACTCATTCTAAGGATAGTTCAAACTCATTGTCCATGATCTATATATTTTGTGAAAATTGGATTTCATGTTCTCCAATAAAAAGAACACCTGGCATACCAAAGCAGTAGCACTAATAATGAAATAGACAACATGATTGAAATATGCACAGAAGTAATGGGGAAGATCACACATCCTTATCGTAATGACAATGGGAGGATCTCTTCAGCATTAATGATATAAACATTCAAATGCTCATAACTTTCTGATTAGTTCATTCTTTGATTTTTCGCTACTAATTTTTGTTTCAAGGATTCGTTTCTTCTTTACCAATTCCTTTTCTTCTTTGACTGAAATGATACTGTTGATGTTCTTGAGGAACCATGATGCTCTGATATTCCTTGAGATGCGGTATTCTTCCTTCATGAGAAGGTACACTTCCACTGCATCCAGAACCTGTATAAAATAAAGTCAAATAATAATCACAGAAAGAATGTAGGACTTTTAGTTATGGTAGTTAAATTACTTCATAATCGCTTACCTCGGCCTGGAAAGTTACTTTTTGATGGAAATAAAAGGAAGGTCGTTGGTGGTGCTAATACAATTCATAACCTTAATTCAGCTTGTCGGTATTTTTCAAACTAGATTTTTTATTCATTGTTAAGCGCAATTCCAATGATTGTTTGATAAAATAGAGACACCAATAACTGCAATTGCCAATAACTTAAAAACATACTTCTTATATCATTTTTGCTGACGATAATACTTTTTGGAAAATATTCAAAGCGATGACAAATTAAACAAAAAATGAAGATAAATTGCGCGCCCGCTTTAGCTCATTAAGACGAAAACTTTGGGAGATGGTAGCAGGGTCCATATTTTTGTCAACGAGAAGAAAAATCAACTCTTAAAAATGATGGTATTTGAGGGATATTCATCATTATAGTGCCATTAGTGGGAATTGAGTTCACATCGTTCAAAAGGAGTTGAGTTAAATTTACAATTTTTTTGGGGAGGGGAAATTCGCGGGAGTTTGATTCAATTTTGCATGCGTCATGCCTTCAATTTTCCTGTAGAAGGTTGCAATAAATAATGCACACACGGGTGACCAACAACAATAAAAACGTCAACAATAAACTTGTAATACAGTATTATGGAAAGCCCCACCCATGGTTTCAAATCATCTCGTGTGTGAAGGATTCATATGCACCTGGTACACACGAATCTTTCACACCTTTTTAGCTCAAATAACCATGACTTTACATCAAAGCTACAAATTCTAATTGTGCTATGACACTTACCAAACTATATGGATCATTTGTTGACTTCTCTTTGCTGTTTTTTTAAAAAAGCATTTTTTCGTGATCTTCAAGTAGATGCCTCTTGATCAGCCTGGATATCAATTTTTGCCTAAAGAGGGCGCGCGATACTATTCACAAGCCGGTTTGTTTCACATCTCTATGGTTTGTTTACGGTTCTGCAGCTTGTATTGCTAGCTGCATTCTAGGCGATCAGCATTATTTTCTTGCTCGTTCAATCCACTTTCATCATCATCTTGTCAAAAGATGGCGTACTTTAGTATAAGTATATACATGAGATGCAACCTGTTGATTTTTGGTACAATTTCCTATCATGCGCCGACAACTTGAATCGAGAATGTTCGATAGGCAAAATTGAATTCCGATTGTTGTTTACGTAATTTCCACCGCAGTATTAAGCCCTAAGGATGGATTTAACGGTTGATATTTGGAGGTAAGTGATAAAAACACTTTTATAAATTATTCCTTTTTAAAATGAACTTAAAATACGAATGTACAATTACAAGATTAACATAGTGGAGAAATATTGAAAGGTTTGGCGTGTTTTATTCCCTCACATTCGTGTATACAACTGTATAAACTTCTCACTTTATATTTTGAGCATATCTTCATTCCGTTTACATAAAACTATTTCTCACTCTATCACAGCAATTGATGTACATGTAATCCTGGAAGCATTATAAAACAAGGCCGTTAAACAATGATTATGTTATGTTTGTTTTTGAATTAGTGATTATATGCAATGATTTAATAATTTTCCATAATTTTTCTCCATTCGTTTATACATCATGACCAGGCATTATCAAATGTATGTACTTTACTCTGATATACATGTATGTATATATATATATATATATATATATATGTATTATTTCAATCAATATCAGGTGCGTCTGGTCAGGTATGGGGAGGAAGGTCTGCGGACCATAGTTATTTACTTATTAAGTTAACTTTTTCCAAACCCTGGCAGCACTCATGGTTTCAAATCGTCTCGTGTGTGAAGGATTCATATGCACCTGGTGCACGCGAATCTTTCACACCCTTTTCAATAAAATAACTATGACTTTACATCGTAGCTAAGCATTATATTTATTCTATGACACTTACCGAACCATATGGATCGTTTGTTGAATTCTGTTTGCTGTTGTTTTTAATAAAATAAGAGCAGTTTTCGTGATCTTCACGTAGATGCCTCTTGATCAGCGTTGATATCAACTTTTGCCTAAAGAGGGCGCGCGATATTATTTCAAAGCCAGCAGGCACTTAAGAACCAAGTTTGAAAGGATACTCGTAAAATTATCACTCTCGCCGATGAATATTCATTAGATCGTGGTCGTGCGTGTTCAATACACACTGAGTGCATGCACGCACGACCACGATCTAATGAATATTCATCGCGAGAGTGACGTAATTTTACGAGTGTCCTTTCAAACTTGGTTCTTAAGTGCCTACCGTACCTACCTTTGTTTACGGTGTTGCAAGCTAGGCAAGCTAGCTGCATTCTAGGCGATCAGCATTATTTTCTTGCTCGTTCAATCCACTTTCATCATCATCTTGTCAAAAGATGGCGTACTTTACCAATAAGTATATACATGAGATGCAACCTGTTGATTTTTGGTACAATTTCCTATTTACGCTGACGACTTGAATTGAGAATGTTCGATACGAAAAATTGCTTTTCGATTGTTGTTTGCGTACTTTCCACCGCAGTATTAAGGACGGATCGAAGGGAGTATCCTGGTTGAGACTTGGAGGTAAGCGATAAAAACACTTTTATTAATAATTTCCAATTCATTAAAAAAAAAAATTAAATGATTAAAACAAAATTCCAAAGTGGAGAAATACTGAAATGTTTGGCGTTTTTCATTTCCTCACATTCGTGTGATGAATGAAAACGTCAAAGTCCACTATGAAACCACATGCGTTGTGCGAGGTTAGTATTACTAACCTCGCATGTTGTGTGAGTGCCTGGCAGCTTGACCAGACGCGCCTGATACTGATACAACGTAATTTTGTCTTGAATTTTATATTATGATTTGTATGACTCTATTGCATTTTGTATTCACTTGTTTGTAATATTTTATTTGATTCTGTATGCCGAATAAAATAATAAAATAATAATAATGAATGAAAACGTCAAAGTCCACTATGAAATCACACGCGTTGTGCGAGGTTAGTCTCGTTGTGTGAGTGGGAAAGCCCCAGCGACCAGCGTGAATTTCAATACATGGGACTGTAGTGACAAATTAAACGGTATTTACCACTTGTTCGACATCAACATCGTGTCCCTTCTCCTTATCATGATTCACTGTCATGCCTGCGGAGGCCATTACTTCGTTGAGATTCTTTTTCTATCACCAAAGCATGATTAAAATCATTTACCAGTCACGAACATGAAGTTATTCGACCTCCCGGTCACAAATACGACTTCCAGGGTTGTTTGCAACTTTGCGATGATGTCATACTGTAGACGTAGTCTAATATGTAGGCACAGACCGGTACCCTTACTTTGATCAACAAGTGTGTCTCCACGCAAAGACTAGCACATACAAAACTGTTTTAGAGCCCGGGGGCCGATTGCACGAAAGGGTCTTTGCAAGGACCGTCTTTCGTGTCGCCCATATTTTATGATGCGCCATGTGAAACGCATTTTAAATAAATCATCTGCAAACATATTTCATTCGTCCGTTAAAATAAACAAAATATTTGTTTATAAAATGATGTGATTTATCATGAAATTGTATAGAATTTCATTTAAAAGCAAGCTAACGAACCTTATTCTTTATCATAAATTTCAGAAACACCCCGCTTTATAGCGTATCATAAAAGATGGGCGACACGAAAGACGGTCCTTGGAAAGACCCTTTCGTGCAATCGGCCCCCGGTTCAGAGCTCGATCTTGTAGCTCCCAGGAATGTTTCACAAAGAGATAAAGGTACATATATACCGAGGTTTTTACCTGAATGCTTAGAAAGTACGAATGCCTGTGAGCAAGCAACCAGGGGACCAACGGCTCAAGGTCCTCTCCGAGGGACCTGATGGTAATGAGGATAAATGCCTTACCAAAGCCGAGGGCACTAGCGCACTTGGGAATCGAACCCGGGTCACCGGAATCCGATACCCCCGCTCTACCGACTGAGCTGGAGCTATCACTATCACTGATAGACCACGTTCCCATGCATCTACGTTCACTCAAATGGAAATACATTATCTTTTCAAAATGGCCGATTTTTTGTTCACTTTTACCCGAAATTCAAGTTTTATTGACTTTTTAAATTTGCTTGTCAAGAGCATGATCTGCATAACGAATATTTAATGCATGCTATTTATGTGATATTTTTTGTACATCATTCATCATCAACATGCATCACTATTTATTTACATCACTTCAACAAAGGGCTACTCTCCAGTCACGCACCCGGCATGACCAATTAACACTTCCTTCGTTTCTCGATCATCCTTGGGGATCATCCACAACATTCAGAGCGACCTTATTATTTCCCCCCTCCTCATTATATATCACGGGTGTAAATCCAGGGACGATGGGGGATACATCCCCCCCCCCACTTAATTTTCGGCGAGGGGGGGTGACATGTACAATCATCCCTCACACTTTGCAAGATAGAAAAAAAACAATATTTTTTTTCATCATCAAAGAGTAAATACTAATGTTAATGTGTGGATCCAAAGTGCTTAAATTGGGGGTAGGCCTAATCTCGCATTGTAGAAAAGCAAAATTTCTCCACATTTTTTTTTACAAGAATACCTACGTTTAGCTTATTGCAAAGGTTATATCCGCTGCATTATGCGAGTTAAGTTATGATAAGTTCATTTATGAATAGAGTGTATGTGATTCGATTCCAACAACTTTCAAATATGATTATAAATTTTATGTACACGAATTAAAACATCCTTTAAACATGTTCAATACACGTCTGTGAGTATGGGAGCGTTCATCTGCTATAAAAGTTTGTAGAAGCGGGAATTTTGTATGCAAAATATTTGGCCTATATAATTATTCGTAAAAGTACAAGATGATTTATATTGATGAAATTGATCAAATCAATGCCGTTAATGAAACATTCATCTTTACAATTATATCCATTTATAGAGGAATTTAAATCACACTGATTAACAATGTAATAGATATTTTATACGTGATTTTTGCTCAAAATTTGGAATGACTGTTGCATCATCTCCTAATATAATCTAAGATGATATAAGATTATTATAAACATGGGTGTCGATCGGTATTCTTGGTTGGGGGGATGACTGACACAAATGTTCTTGTTGATGGGGATCTCAACATTACCCCCACTAAAATCACAAGTTAGGACATTTGGGAGTGGTTGATATGCAGGGTGTTCTTGGAAATTCCTTCATTGTTACAGTGTACTGTACTTATATATATAAGTTTTTTGAAAATTTAATTTGTGTTACAAGTAAGCCTATATTCTAAACTCATACGAAAGAAAAATGACAAAAATTGTCTGGACCATGTACAAAGTGATCTGTTTATTGAGCATGGTGTATACAACTTCTCTCTTAAATCCTACCCGACTGGCAATATATTTTTCCTTCTCAATGCATGATGATAAAATGCAGATTCGGACAAATTAAAACTAGCACAAATTACAAACTGTGGCTTCTCGTGCGCCATCGAGCTTACCACCATTCCTTAGACAATTTCAACCCTGGATTTTAACATGCTTTATAAGTGCATGAAACAAAAACAAACGGTTCTAATTCACTTATACTAGCTGTTTCTTTTTCTTACAGCGGACTTTCAGATTCCTTTCTCCTTTCCTTTTCTGCTTTCTTGCTTGGGGTTGCTTGAAAGAAGTTTGTTATTTTGGATTACTTTTTGCGCTTTGCATCCATTTTTAGCTTCAGAATATGTCCGCGATGTAATCAGGATAATTTGCTCAAGAGCTTTTACATGTTTGACCAGCGCGTTTTGTTAGATATGCGCAAAGAGAACTTCTTGGTATGGGTAGCTTGTTAATTTCGCGCATTGGAATTTGGTTACAATAACTTTTTATGACAGCGATGCCTGGCGATTTACTTATTTTACTTAACAAACATGAAGTGATATTCAAAAGGGTTGTAGATTAAATGGGACAAACATCATGCACTTGGATGTGGGGAGGGGTAAATCTGAGAAAAGTTATTTGTACCCTTTCAATAATGTTTCAATACCAGACATTTCATGGAGGTCATTTTACTTATTTTTGTGTGCAAATATTCTTCATCGACCGTTAATAATTGTATCAAATAATCTTTATTTTGTTAACTATTACAACTGCAGTATTTTTCAAACTCGAATTTGGGGTCATGACGGTATCAAATCTAAAAGATGCTTTATAATGCTCAGCTTACAAAGATTTTGATTTAAAATGGCAATATATTCTATTTCATAATGGTGGATAATATGCGTGATTTCCCATTTTATCATCTGAATAATGATGATTTCTTATTACTAAATCATCCAAGTCAGGATAAAAGTAATATTATCTCAAATCATCATACTCCATTTGATAGATTTTCTACTGATATTCTTACAAATAATTTTGATGAACTTCAAGTTGAATTCGATATTCATGATAAAGCATACAATCTTTCCTCTTCTCCATATTATACAGAAAATTCATTCAAAGACTATGCTAAATTGATTGGAGAAGATGATGTTTTTATTTTGCATTTGAATATAAGAAGCGCTAACCAAAACTTCGAGAAATTACGATTATTATTAGAAAATACACAATTTGCCAATCCCCCAATCATTGCTCTTACTGAAACTTGGTTCACGGAAACACCTAATTCCTTATGCACCATCCCGAATTATGATATTGTTATAAACAATAGGAAAAATAAAATTGGAGGTGGACTAGCATTATATATTCCGTCTTCATTTGATTATGCAATTAGACATGAATTTGAATATATGAATGATATCATCGAATCCTTATTTGTAGAAGTAAAACTTCAAAAAGATAAGAAAACTCTAATAGGTGTCATCTACAGACCTCCTCAAACTTCTTGTATAGAAGATTTTTTACTTGCTACTAATGAACTTTTGCAAAACGGAGAATTGATAAATAACAATTGTATCATCACTGGTGATTTCAATATTAATCTCTTGACCAGTAATCACTCTGCAACAAACGATTTCCTTGAATTAATGTTAACTTCTACTTTTTTGCCGATTATTTCTAGACCAACCCGTATTACTGATCATTCTGCTACGCTTATAGATAATATATTCTGTAACTCTCACCCTCTTCCGAAAGCTGGCATTGTAACGACAGACATATCCGATCATTTTCTTATTTTTACCCATATCCAAACAATGCAATCACTCGCAAAAATGGAAAAGAAATATAGGATCTGTCGCAACTTTAGTGACAAAAATATTGAACGCCTCCAAGAAGATTTAAGCTCTGTTGATTGGTCTGACGTTTATAACTCGAAAGAGAATGTCGATGACTCATTTGACATATTTTTGAAATATTTCAATGATTGCTTAGATTCTTGTGTTCCTTTAAAGAAATATCGAAATTACGACTATAAACGTGTTCCAAAGCTACCATGGGTTTCAAAAATGATATTAAGGTCTATCAATCGGAAAAATAATCTCTATGTTTCTTATATATCAAATCCAAATGATGTTTCACGGAATAGATACACGTCTTATAAAAATACCTTAACAACTACTCTCCGAATAGCAAAAAAGAGGTTTTATTCAGAAAAATTACAATCATATAAAAACGACCTTAAAAATACATGGAAAACAATAAATGGGGCTCTAAACAAAATTAACAAATCTAGTGCTGTTAATAAATTATGTGTAGATGGAAATATGGTTGAAGATACTCATTCTATAGCAAATGAATTTAATTCATATTTCTCTCAAATTGGACCAAAGTTAGCTGGAAATATTATCCCTGTAGAAAATTCGTTTAAGGACTTTTTGGACAAACAAAATGATAATTCAATATTTCTTACTCCAGTTCATAGAGAAGAATTACTTGAGATTGTATTTAATTTGAAAGCAGGAAAGACACCCGGATATGATGGCATTACAAATAAAGTATTGAAAAACATTATACATTCTCTTGCTGATCCCCTGCTTCATATATTTAATTTATCATTGCAGCTTGGCCAGGTCCCAAAGAAGATGAAAATAGCTAAAGTTATACCCATTTTCAAGAAGGGGGACCAATTAATTACTAGTAATTATCGCCCAATATCTTTGTTAACTTCGTTCTCAAAAATTCTTGAAAGGATCATTTATAAAAGGACAGTTGCTTTCCTTAAGAAATATAGTATTATATGTGATAATCAATTTGGTTTTAGAGAAAAACATAATACAACTCATGCTATATTGACATTAATAAATAAAATATCTACTTCTTTTGATAATTCTGATCATACTGTAGGATTATTCCTTGACTTCTCAAAAGCGTTTGACACAATAGATCATGAAATACTGTTATGTAAGCTATCAAATTACGGTATCAGAGGGACAGCTTTACAATGGTTTAGGAGTTATCTTACTGATAGAATTCAGTTTGTTACAGTAAATGAATCAGAATCTCCAACAAGGCCAGTTTCCTGTGGAATTCCACAAGGTAGTATTCTTGGCCCCTTGTTATTTATACTTTATGTTAATGATATGAAAAATTCATCTCATGTTCTCTCATTTATTCTCTTTGCTGATGATTCCAATATTTTCTATACACACCATGATCCACATGTACTTGTGAGCACTATGAATACAGAATTTAAAAAAGTAACAAACTGGATTAAAGCCAACAAATTGTCACTGAATCTGCAAAAAACTAATTATATGCTTTTTAGTCATTCATTGAAACATCTACCGCATCAAATACTTTTAGATAATACTGAAATCAAAGAAGTGCAAACAACAAAATTTTTAGGTCTTACTATTGATAACAAGCTTACGTGGAATGCTCATATCAACAATACTTGCAAAACTCTGTCAAGAAATATTGGAGTCATCAATAAGCTTAAATACGTTCTACCAGCACAGGCGCTATCCATGTTGTATTGTGCATTAATTCTACCATATCTTAATTATGGAATTCTGGCATGGGGTAATGCCTCTCAAACGAGACTGAATAAAGTCTTGCTACTTCAGAAAAAAGTACTGAGAATAATATGCAATATGTCCTTTAGAGCTCATACGGATGAATTGTTTCGTCAGAAACGTATCCTTAAAATCAATGACCTGTACCGCTTGCAACTATTCCAATTTATGTATCAGCTAGATAGAAATAGTTTACCTAATGTCCTACAAAAGAAATTTATGAGAAACAATACTTTACATTCATATAATACGAGACAATCAAATGACTATCACTTACCTAAAAGTAAAACAGTATTTTCTAGCAAAACTGTATTTTTCACAGGACCAAAACTCTGGAATTCTCTGGACAGAGAAATGAAAGAGGCAGCTAATCTTATACGATTTAAATTACTCATCAAAAAATTTCTCCTGAATTCTTATTGATTCAATCTAATATTTGTGAACTTCATACTTATCCACGGTAGTATTGAATATTTTTTTAAGTCAATATTTAATTTTGTATATAGTGTAAATACATTTGTGTTACAGTGTTTATATCTATATAATTTTATAGAATTTTGCTGATTATTTTACTCTTACCCTTGTATAAAGTTTTGATAGGGGGTCTACATTTTACAAGCTCTGCTTTTTAGTAGGCCCCTCCACTTTTTTCATTTCATTGCTACGTTTCAATCCTGCATATGTTATGCATTTTTTTTCATTGTAAACATGATTACGAAATGTACTTTGATGATTGTGGAATATGAATATATCAATAAATAAATAAATAAATAAATAAATAAATCTACCCCTCTGGGATTTACGTCCATGGGGTTTTCCCAAATCTTGCCACGCTTTTACTCCCGTTTATTTTTCCACCCTTTTGAATTAATTGATTTATTAATATTAATTTATTCACCACTGGTGGGATGGAACACCCAATCAACAAAAGTTGCTTTTCGCCGGAGTCCTATTATGTCATGATAAACATTTCATTCCTTTTCATCTTGAACCTCCACCCATCTGTTTCAAAGTCTTGCCATGTGGAAAAGAATGTTTTTATTTAATAACAAATTGCGAGGGAAACAAACTGATTGATGGCATATTATAGTCACCACTATAATCATCATGATCAAACTTTTCATTTTATCATCATTATCATAATTTTTCTACCCTATTGGGGGATGATAGTACAGGCCATCCCCCACTTGAAATATCGGGGGATATATCCCCCACCCCCCCCACCCGTGATCAACACCCATGATTATAAATCTGTCGATTTCATATTCATCATTGTGAAATTTCCACGTTTTGGGAAGTTTATATTGTGGTCTATGATGGCCTATGATCATTTCACATGACACCCTTTTCCAGATAATCATGATACTATTTTTGTTTTCATTCTCATCTCCGGCCTTTGACCAGTGAGCAAATGAGTTTTCATTGAAGAAAACTCGACTACTAGTATTTAAATCCCTTTTTCCAGGACTTTCCGACAGGGGGAACTCATTTTCCCGAGGAAAAAATTGACAACCCCCTCCAAAAAAAAAACGGGGGGTAAACCAAAAATTAAGGGTATTTCGTACACGCAAAAAAATTTGGCAAGTTAAAAAAAAAAGAGTCTTCACTTTCAAAGGGGGGCACATTTCTAATTTAACGGCATTTTTACATTACAAATTTTAATTGTGCCTTTCAAGGGGAAGGGGCACGGGCTGGCTGTGCCCCTGGGTCCGCCAGTGCCTATTTGCTCTAATTTATATATATCTTGTTCATATCCTTCTAAAGTACACGCTATTGATAATACACCCTTATCATCCTCTGTATAATGCATATTATTTCAAACGACTGAAACAATTTTTTTGTGGCTCACTAATTACGCTCACCGCCGCAATTTCCCCCATATACTACACTCCCTCGAATTAACGATTTGATAATCATTCTGTTTCTTCCAACTATGGAAAATTTGCTTGCTCGGTGAGCTCGCTCGCATTTGGATACTAACTGTTATCCAGAAGTTTACGTCACAACAAATCCATTACAATATTACCATTATTGTGATAGTCCTTGAAGAGAGTATTAACGACCCCTGTATGACATGTAGTAATGACCCCTAAGTACCCCTTATGTAATAAACAAAGCACATGTACCCCTTCAGTTACCCCATTCATGTTTACATGCTCTGTCAACCCAATGTTATACCCTGTATATATACTTTATTCTGTCTCAAATTTTGTTCTTCATACTGTCAGTCGCTGATGATCCTTCGGGTGAAACAGTCTGTACGACCAGCTTAGTTAAGCATCCAACCAATAAGTTATTTATACTGAGCTCCTACACAGTCGAGCACTATTAATTAGATATTGCAGTATATCACTACTTACTTGCTTACATATATATAGTATTATGCACGCAGTTATGTAAGGTATGTTAATACGCCAGTGGCGGACTGTACCAGAATGGAAAAAGAAGAACCAAATTATAGCCCGTGATATACACACCACTCATGCCACTTGACAGAGGTTTTGGGGCAACATTCTTTCTTCCACTTACTGAAGCTCGCTCGCTTTGCTCATTCGCCATATTAATCAATGGTAACACCTCATGCACGACGATTTTGATCATCATGTCTTCCAACTAATGAAAAATTGCTCGTTAACTGCGTTCTCTCGCATTTGGATATTATCTGTAGTTCACTAACACAACAAATTCATTATTACAGCCATTGAAAAGTCCTTAGATTATGGCAGCCTTTAACTGAAAGATAAGGATTATGTATACGGTTATATACCCCGTATACATAGCCTTGGGTGTGGGGATGTCCCCCAAATTTTTAATTTGCAGGTCAGATATACATCCCCCACCCGGGGGGGGGGGCCACTTACATTGACGAGTGGATACCATGCGCGACCAAAAAACACGTAAAAAGGATGTCTTTTTCACGATAGGGCACGTTACGTACGTAACGTGATAAGGGTGTCAAAAACACCAAAATAATGAAAAAAGGGTATCTATTTCGCTAGGATAATTACGTGTTTAGGCTCGAATATGCGGGGATGATAAAACAAAATTAAAATGTTTTATAAAGGATGTCCTTTTTGCCCCAACACTTCGTGTATAGAGTCCGATTTCAGCGACGTGTAGAAGGTGGGGTCGTACTAGACCAAATAAGGTAAAGCCGACGACCGAAGGACCCGTAACAATAAAACATTCCTGCACTTGTTTAGGGGTTCATTTCAGGGAATAGAGTATCGTTTTGTTTCCAATACTTCTTAAGGGTAGGATTTCACACGCCAATACTTGTTAAGGGGTGCTTTTTTAGAACATGGAAATTACGTGTTTAAGGTGCTTTTCGAGACCCCATGGTCGCGCATGGTATCCACTTGTGAATGGAAGTGGCCCCCCCGGGATCCCCCATTGCTCGGACCATATTTACGCCAGTGTTATATAGGCCTGTGTCAGTTCAATCTTCATTTCAATCTTTCATTTTGCATCATTACCCTCACAACTTGCATTCTTTCACTATCATCGAGTTTTATTCTACCTCGTTACATTTTATTCAGTATCACCCACTCCACTCACTATTTCCTTTATTACCATTTGTAGGCTTATCAAACATTGTAGTCCTCCCTGAGCATGTGTAGTTGCTGTTTTAACATTTTGTGGTTCACCTAAGTTGGTCATGATTCAGGACAAATCTGTAAAATTAAATGTTTATAATGCGCAAACAATGCACACCCATAATCAATAGTAACTCCATAATATGCTAAACACAAATTGAATATGAAAAAGGGGTTTTAATTATTGGGGTGTTGCATGGAGGCAGTTATTTGTGATCAGGGGTTATCTGAAATTTTCAACAATTAGGGTTTTCGCTGATGTGGTTTACGGTACAACATGTGGAGTGTTATAGAAACAGTGGATAGAAGAAGAGAAGAAATGGATAGGCGAGAAGGTGGAGATTTGAGAGTAGAGTATTCTTTCTAGGGTTTTATTTGCTGAAATCAACATTAAAGGACAAGTCCGCCACCCCAATAAGAACTTGATTTGAATAAAAAGAGAAAAAAATCAACAAGCCCAACATTGAAAATTTCATCAAAATCGGATGTAAAATAAGAAAGTTATGGCATTTTAAAGTTTCGCTTAATTTAACAAAACAGTTATATGCACATCTCAGTCGGTAAGCAAATGAGGAACTAATGACATCACTCACTCACTATTTCTTTTGTATTTTATTATAAGAAATATTAAATATTTTTATTTTCTCGTCATTGTCATGTGAAATGAAGTTTCAGCCCTCCCTGAACACGTGGAGTTCCATTATTTTAACATTTTGTGCTTCAGGCAAGGAGGTCCTAACCCTAATCTTATTTGGATGTGACTGGCTCGTTCATATAATTGGTTAAAAATAAGCGAAACTTTGAAATGTCAAAACTTTCTCATTTTACATCCGATTTCGATGAAATGTTCAGCATTGTGCTTGTCTGATTTTTCTCTATTGATTCAAATCAAAATTTTTCTGAGGTGGACTTGACCTTTACTATGAGTCACAGTCACACAATATGCTCAGCAAGACCGTATTAATATTGTCACAGGCGTTCAAGTTCAAGACAGCGGAAATCTGCCTGACCCTGCCCCCTTTTTTCTACTCTTTTGTTTTCTCTACCTATATTACGCAGGCGCAGATCGACGTGCAGATCGAAGTGCCTACCACAGATTCGTTGGGACCTACTAAGCCCACTGAACTGGAAATTCCAGATCAGTGACTATGCTCCATATGCTAAATTTATTACCCCCCCCATTGAATTGAGAACAGATTCGTTGGGACCTACTCTGCCCACTGAACTGAAAATTCCAGTGACTATGCTCCATATGCTAAATTTATTACCCCCCCCCTATTGAATTGAGAAAACTCCCTTATTGTAAAAGGGAATTAATGAAAACCCCGCGGGTGAAAAGCGCACAGCATGACAAAAGAATTATTGATCTCAATTAGGTCACAACGCGTATAACAACGGGGGGGGGGGGCACTCAGTACATAATGCATAGTGGGTATATGTGCCGCGGAGGGGACCCCCATTTTTACACTCAATTTTCCGTTCCAAGGCATAGCATTTTTGTCTTAATGAGAAAAAAGAACAAAGAAAGCCGCTCCAAGGCATAGCATTTTCTTCTTATCGAGAAAAAAAAAGAAGAAAGAAATCCGCTCCAGAGCTTAGCATATTTTTGGTTAAGCCGTTCCGATCGCGTTGATCTGCGAATTTTGGTGAAAAGCGCCCGCAGAGCTCATCCGGGCTGAAGGAGGCCGCGCTAGCTGCATCCACTGATCTCTCCCTTAGGGGAGAGATCAGTGGCTGCATCATGCACGCATGATCGTTCCATAGGCGTAGGGATGCATACGCACTCACACGCTGGCGATCCGTTCCAAACCTCCCCGTTTTCACAAACATTTGTAGTTCCGAAGCCCGTTCCGAGGACCCTCCTTTTTACAATAAGCCCGCTCCAAAGTCCTGTTTTGTCTCGCCCGCGGCACACCCCATTTTTGGTCGAGTGCCCACGGGTATAACAAAGATGGGTTTAATCTCTTCTTTGTAAGAGTTTGGTCCCTATATTGCACATCTTAAACACATTCAGCGGCTGCATATACTGCATGTATAATCAAGAAGATATCTCCTTGGTATAACAAGAATATTTCAGCGATAAATGCATCATATGGGACGGTGAAGATTGGCGCCGGAAATGTATTTTTTCTGTGTGAAGAGGAGGTAATGAAGTCTCAGCACGGTAACGTGGTTATGGACGCCGACCTTTAAGCTTACAATTAACTCTCGCAAAGATCATTTATGATAATCCGGATCTAAAATACCCCGGGAAAAATACATCGGTGATGATTTTGGTATGATTACTCTGACATACGATATATCATAGCGTGGACCCAGTTCTATCATAATCACTAGATGCTGAAGTTAAGGATGGCCTTTAAATATCTACTACCAGTTGTCGTACTGTATTGGTCACTGGAAACTGTTACTTCAGATCCTTCGCATTCTCCCCGACCAAATGTCATATTCATCCTCGCAGACGACTTGGGACACAACGATGTCAGTAATATCGGTCGCGAGCATGGATCGGCGATACAGACGCCTCACATTGACCGGTTAGCTGAGGGAGGGGTCAGATTGGATAAATATTATGTCCAGCCAATCTGCACACCTACTAGGAGCCAGTTACTATCAGGGAGGTACCAGGTAATAACTTATGTTTAAAGGGATGGTCCGGGCTGAAAGTATTTAGGCCTATAGCTCAATAAATAGAGTAGAAATCACTGGGCAACATGCCAAGAATTTCATCAAAATCATAGACATAATTGAATACACCAAATCAAAAGACATCCCTGGTGCAATCCTCCTCCTTGATATCCAAAAAGCTTTTGATAGTGTCTCACATTCATTCCTTTTCAAGGTTTTATCTAAATTCAATTTTAGTGAAAATTTTATCAGTTGGATCAAGGTTTTGTATGCTGAAAGAAAAAGTTATTTAATTAATTATGGAAATCTGACAAACCAAATAGATATGCAAAGAGGAATTTTCCAGGGGTGCCCAATTTCCCCATATTTATTTTTGTTAGTAATAGAATGTATGGCACTTGCAATTAGACAAAACCCTAATATCAGAGGAATACCTGTAGAAAACACAGACCTAAAAATTTCCTTATTGGCAGATGACTCCACTTGCTTTATTGATGGTTCAGAAAACTCATTCCAATCTTTATTTGATACCATTGAATTCTTTTCCGAGAGTTCAGGATGTAGATTAAATATCAATAAATCAGAGGCAATATGGATTGGCTCAAAAGAGGGCTTAACCTCCTACCCCTTTGCAAGTAAGGAATTAAAATGGAACCAACGTACGTTTAAAACATTGGGCATCCATTTTTCAATAAACACAGCTGATCTATATAATCTTAATCATAAACTAAAACTTAAATCTATTGAAACTACCTTAAATTGTTGGAGAGCCAGAAATTTGTCCCTTGTTGGGAAGATCTGTGTGATAAAGACCCTATTGCTACCACAGCTGCTTTATTTCTTTTCTGTGCTGTGTATTAAAATTCCTAAAAGATTTTTTAAACAATTGAATTCACTGTTTTACAAGTTTATTTGGAACAATGGTAGTGATAGGGTCAGAAGGCAATTCTTGTGTAATGATTTTTCACAGGGGGTTTACGCATGATTGACCCCTATACCTTTTCTCTGGCGCAGAAAATGTTTTGGGTAAAATTATTATTGGATGACAAGTATCAAAGTTTGTGGAAAGAGATAGAAATTTCTGTTCAAAAGAGATTTAGTTCTAAAGAAAATTTATTATGGTATGCTAATGCTCCCTCATGTGTTCTTGATAAATTAATTTCCTCGCAATTAGCTGAATCACTTCAAACATGGTACTTGTTTAGGGAATATTTTACTATAATGGAATGGGATACACCATTTTCATTGATTGGTAAATGCCAGTGTATTTGGTACAATAAAAATGTCAGATCTAAGTCAAAGCAGTATTTCTTGTATCAGAATTGGCTAAATAATGGAATTGTATTTATTTCTGATTTACTGAACCCCCCTCTCCCTGGCAGTATGTTATTTGAAGAGTTGATACTAGAGTATGATATAGCCCCTCATGAGAGGAGAAAATATAATTTCCTGATGAAGAATATTCCTGAAGACTGGCTGTCCTACTCTGAGTTCACACCTGACACAATATTTGAGGAAATTAAAAGAAAACTTCTTGCAAGTCACAAAATCCCAAAATATGCTTATGGTGTCATGTTGAAAACTTTTTTACCCGAAAAACAATTTGAATATTGGGGGAATTTCAGTGAATCAGGTATAAATGATTGGGAGAAAATTCATTTAAGTAATTTGAAATCTACAAATATTACACGTATTCGTTCATTTTACTTCAAACTGTTTCATAGGGCTATAGCCCTGAACAATTTTTTATATAAAATAAAAAGGAAAGATTCCCCAGATTGTGTTTTTTGTTCCTCATCACCAGAGACCTATATTCACTTGTTTGTGGAATGCCCTGTAATTAAACCCATTTGGAGCGAGATTATTCATGTTATGAGTAAGAAAATGAATAGAGTGGTGAACCCCTCGATCTTTGAGAAGATGTTTGGTTCTGAGAAGGACAAATTTGTTACATTTCTATTTCTTTTACTTAAATATTACATATATATATGTAAATTTCAAGGGAAAATTCCATCATTTGAAGGTTACAAAACATATATTGTTACTCACAAAAATTTAGAATATGCTATTGCAAAAAAGAATAACAAATTGCCTCTTCATTTCAAGAAATGGAGGTTTATATTTTGAATCCTCTATTGTATTTTTTATAAGGTGCCACAAATTTTAATGGCTGTACAGTATTCCCCCTATACCCAAAACAATATTCAACTGACCTACCCTACTAGACGGAAACACTCATAAGAAAGTTGTACTGGATAATCAATACTGAGAAGGATGCTATCTGACAAAAGGTGTAATATTTTGGTTTCTTTATAATGTTTACATTTTGCCATTTTATAGGGTAGAAAGCTATTTTTTCACATAATGATGCTGAGCTTCAGCTTGTTTTGGTTTGCAGAGGTCATTCGCATCCTGTTAATGTGTTTTCTTCCCACCCCCTAAATTCCACCAATAGGGCAGACATCATCCATTCAATCCTGATCTTTATTCTGATTAATGATTGTGAAGCTTAGCGAGTAGTTTTACCAAGCAGACACCATGCTTTGTATTATGTGTTTTTTTTTCTAACTTTTTCTTTTTTTTTTTTTTTGTTATATTGTAACTATTGTTTTACATCTATTTTAAATCATTGTAACAATCACTTGTAAATTTGTAATTTTGTTGATCCAATAAAACATATATAAAAAAAAAAAAAAAAAAAAAAGAATTTCATCAAAATCGGATAACAAATAACAGTTATTGAATTTTTAATTTTAGCAATATTTTGTGAAAACAGTAGTCATGAATATTCATTAGGTGGGCTGATGATGTCACATCCCCACTTGTTCTTTGTATTTTATTATATGAAGTTATGTTTATTCAATTATTTTCCTCCAAGTACTAGAAAAATTGGATTGACAACTGATTTAGTGCATTAGATATTTATTGCTGCAACTTATTTCATTGTAAGGGAGACATAACACAAGTATGAAATAATGAAGAAAAAAATGATTTTGTGTAATAACATAAGAAAACGGAAGGTGGAGATGTGACATCATCCGCCCACCTAATGAATATTCATGACGACTGTTTTCATAAAATATTGCTAAACTTTAAACTTCAATAACTTCGTTATTTTGTTATCCGAATCCGATTTTGATGAAATTTTCGGCATTTTGCTCGGTGAATCCTACTCTATGTATTAAGATATAAATATTTCAAGCCCGGACCATTCCTTTAAGTTTCTTCTATGCAGATTCATTCTTCCTGTGAGATAATTCACTCTACTGATTTCTGATTTCTTTTCTTATATTATGTTTTCTCTTATCTCTCATACCATGCATACTGGTCTCTACCTTTCACCCCCATGCTAAAAACTCTAATGCGTGTGCTGAAGTTGACCTTAGTAAATTCAGTCTTGCAAATGCAATCATCATTTTAGTGCACAGGTGTATTATTTAAAGGTATACAAACCAAGATGAAACATGTGTACAAGTGCATGTATTAGAACTAATAAACTCTGAAAACAACCATTAAGAATGAAAAGCTAAAACTACAAGGCAAACCATGATTTGTAAATAGGCGTCTTATAAATAATACACGTAAGTGTATATGGGATGAAATTAAGATGGTGTTTCCGATCACTTTATATTTCAATTTTTGAAGCACTAAATAATTATTTTCGAACGCATTTTTTTCTGGGCTTCATTTTTGTAACATATCACAGACACAGGTGACAAGACAGTGTGACCTTCCAGCTCAGATTTTTTAAAAGTCAAACCAATGTTAACCAATCACTTTAAGCATGCAATACAGTGCGTATCAAAAAAGAGTTTACACTTTGAAAAAACCCTGGGAATTAAAAAATATACAGCATGTGGGTAATTTTTTCACATATGATCTTGGGTTTGGGTCTCATCTATCCATTGAAATTAAAAGTTTTGACAGAATGTTACACTTGAGTGAGCACTGTCCATTTTTTAAAAGCTCGCAGAAATCTGTTTGCGCAGAAATGCTTGTTTTCAGGCTGTGTCAAGGGGAAAGGACGATATCAAACTTATCCTGCACAAAATTTCTCATACTATTCCTTTGCTCTTTTAGTCAATTGAATTAAAACGGATAAATTCAAGCATTTAGTAATAATTTTTGCACCCAAATTGAAATTTCAACACTTAGGAAGCACAAACTTAACCCTTTTTGTCCCAGCTGGATCCGAGGACATAACTGAATGTGAACAAAAGTTTATATCAGACATCTCCAGCATTTTTCACGAAAATTTTATCATTTAGAGTAGGTTTACATTTCATTTTTGATTTGATAGTTGTATCTCCACACTTTTCCGAAGCTTGGCAATGATTAAGAAAATGGAAATCAAGCCTGAGCCATTTCATGTAAATCACAGCTCAGTGTAAAGCAAATATCGTCACGATGGCCTCAGTGTGTGGGGAAATGGGGTGGGGCGCAATCTACTCTTCGAAGTGTTTTGGGCCAGGAAACAAGTTTAAAAGGTAAAATATACCTTCAAATCAATGTTACGAGCTAAATTCCACTTTTTCTTCATGATTAAGGTCTACCTTTATTCGTATAACTATTTCAAAGTTCTGCGCAAATCATTTTTCACTAACTTTTCAAAAGTGAGTGGTGCTCACTCAAGCGGAATAAATGGATCTGTACCAATGTTAAAATGTGGAAAAATCTTCAGAATATTACAAATATATAATTTTACATGATTTTTTCTAAGTGTAAACTTTTTTTTTGATACGCACTGTATACTCTAGTAGAAATATCTCTAATAATCAGGAGCACAAAATGATGGACATTGATTTGCTCATGGTGCCAAAAAAGACATTTCTGATATATGAAATAGGCCTATTGTTAACGTACTGATGATAATATAATTAAACCCAACCCTTAAAAAGATATATTTCAAATTAACATATACATTCTTTCTAAGGTACAATATCTTTAAATCAAGGAAAAGAAGACAATTTAGATGCAGAGGATAATTGCGTTGAAAAGCACAGGGACCCTAACACTAATGACATAACTCTATTGCAACCCTAACCCTATCTTAGAAGAAATAAAGCCCGCAGCAAATGACGTATCGCCTTACACTTGAATAATCCCCGCAAAATGCACAATCCCGGGGTGGGGGGGGGGCGGGCACTCAGTACATAATGCATAGTGGGTATGTGCCGCGGAGGGGACCCGCATTTTTACACTCAAATTTCCGTTCCAAGGCATAGCATTTTTCCCTTTTTGAGAAAAAGAACAAAGAAGAAAGCCGCTCCAATTAAGCATTTTCTTATTATCGAGAAGAGAAGAAGAGAGAAATCCGCTCCAAAGCCCCAATGCATCGCATATTTTTCGTTACGCCGCTCCGATCGCATTGAATGAGCTGCAGTTTTGGTGAAAAGCGGCCGCAGAGCTCCACCGGCGGAGGCCGCGCTATCTGCATCATGCACGCATGACCGTTCCATAGGGATCATAGAGATGTGTAATAACTCTATGAATAATATACATCTCTATGATAGGGATGCATACGCACTCACACGCTGGCAATCCGTTCCAAGGACCCCCGTTTTCACAAACATTTGTCGTTCCGAGTGCCAGAGGCGTCGATCATGGGGGGCAGCGGGGGGGGGGGGGGCGATCGCCCCACCAATGAAAATATTGGGGGGCAAACATATCGTTTTGCCCCCCAATAATTCCGCATGTGCAAAAAAATAAAATAAAATTGTAATGTTACACAGAAATCAGCAAGCGAGACTGAGATACACAACTCATTCTTTATTTAGAATCGTGCTTAAAATGTCCGATTTTCAGATTGGAGTATATAAAAATTTTCAGCTCGCGCTTCGCGCTCGCATCATTTCTATAGCAAAATCCTTATTTTTCATGATTAAATAGATGAACAGAATGACCCGTTTTCAGTTTTAAACCCCAAAAGAATTCCCGCTTCGATTTGCAATAATCTTTTGTTGGATCTTATTTTATTTATCTTGTTCTTTATTAAAAACTGAAATCGATTATTTCAGATCGAAATATCAAAATTTTGGTACCAAAAATGCTAGACTATCAAGCCTTCAGGTCTCAGCTCGGTCTTGGCACTCGCATTATCTGTGTAGTGAGACATGTATTCTCATGAATTACTGGCACCCTTTTTTCTGTTATCAGGTCAATATATCAAAAAATTTCAGCTCGCGCTTCGCGCTCGCATTAATTTGTTGCTGAGATATGTGTCTCTATATGATGAGTCATATATATATATATATAAAAATGAAGGTCCTGCGTCGGTTGTGGTAGTATAAAGCAAAATACAATGTGAAAAAACAACCGTAGACAGAAAAGTTGATCAAATTTTCGCCCACAGGGCTTCATCAGGAAATGATGAATTTATTAGTCAACAACACCAAGAAACCCAGTGCGCAAAACGCGAAGCGTAAAAAACAACGCGCTAAGAGGTAAGACGCGAAGCGCAACAGAACAAACGCACGGGATAGTACGTATATGTTACGTCTCCCATATATATATATATATATATATATATATATATAAAATGTATAAATATATTGTCTTTGCCGTTTTGCCCTTGGAAAGTTGATGATTTTTGCCCCCCAATCTGAAACTCCCCTGCCGAGTGCCCCCCCCCCCGGGTGCACAATGTTAAAACAACAAATTCTCGACCACCGCTGCTTCTGAAACATTTTTGAAACAAGGGGAACAGAGGTAGATTGTATTACCTCCTATAGTCTAGTTCTAAACGATTTTAATCGAATCTACTCCGAGGGTTTTCCTCGGAGTACAGGTTCTCGGTTTTGCCCACACACTCGGCTGGGCAAACGCACGGGATAGTACGTAAATGTTACGGTCTTAAACTGTAATCTCCTGCTATCGGTGAAGATATATTCGATTAAAATCGTAGAACGAGACTAATTACCTCCTTGTTCGTGCTCAGTCCATTTTCGTTCGGTAGGGTCCGATCCAATTATCCACAAGTAGTTATTCAGATTACCTTAATTTTGTGTCACATAACAATTGCATGTAGTTCTGCTTCTTGATCTATTATGAATAAACTTGATAAGGGCGGACAAATCTGTTTTCTTTCTTTTTTGTCGAGTTCTAGTGGTCATGACTCCCCCTCTGTTTTTTTATCAAAGATCCACACAGGTCTCCAGCATGGTACAATTAATGCTGCACAACCTAACTGTCTTCCTCTAGATGAGGTGACTCTCCCCCAGAAATTGAAAGAGAAGGGCTATGCCACTCATATGGTCGGGAAATGGCATCTTGGATTCTATAAAGCCGCCTGCATGCCAACGGAAAGGGGCTTCGATTCGTATTTTGGTAAGGGAAATCGTTATGACTGGTAGCCTCGACTGTTCCAAAGGGGCGGATCCCGGATCTCAGGGGGCATGCAAATGGCAATGCCCCCTGCACTACCTCTTTTATTACTTGTCAATTATTTTTAAGCCAATTTCCATTCGGGTTTCGATCTCTGATATAGGACCCTATTGTGTTGTTTTTAAGAAACTTTGTGTAAGGGCAACAATTATACACGGCTACCCCAGGTCAATTCTGGACCCACCACTGGTCCTTGCATGAATTCAACATGGCATTTACATGTAATTCTATCAGTTTACAGGGCAAATAAAAGGTCAATCAAGAAATCCGCAGTGAATAGGAATGTTTAATTTACATCACTTCACCGGGTCACTTCAGTTTTGTAATTGCTCAAAATGAGTGTCGGGCTTCCTGATGAAAACCATGA